>NC_134783.1:52972227-53012227 GCF_046742065.1 Oratosquilla oratoria | reverse complement strand
TAATATTTAATTTTCTAATGCTATACCGCGTAGGTGTGCACTTCTGAAAATATAAACACACACATACACACACACACACACTATATATATATATATGTATATATATATATATGTATTTATATATATATATGTATATATACATATATATATATATAATATATATATGTATATATATGTATATATGTATATATATATATGTATTTATATATATATATGTATATATATACATATATATATATATACATATTTATATGTATATATATGTATAATATATATGCATACATACATATACACATATATATGTATATATATATATATTATATATATATATATATTATATATATATGTATATATATATATATATATATATATATGAATCAGAGAGAATCTCCTGCCACGCTTCACCAATATATATATATATATATATTGAGACATTCTGACAGGTTGATGTAAGCGGAATAGGAAACACAGGAGTCTTAGTCTTGAGTTTATTCCTGACTAGTTTCGCAGGTATGCTTTTTCAAAGGAATATGTGTACAAACGGGCTGTGGGCATTATATACATGGGGTGGACCTCACCACCTCTCCGAGTTACCATAGTTGGTGGCGAATGTGAACATCACATTGTGGCTCACGTAACAATGAAGACATTTTACAATTAAATATGATAACACTAATACCAAAGAAATTATTAATAGAAAATGTAACAATAGTAATGATAACGATGAAGATAAATAATTAAATAATAATATTAACAATAATAACAAAAATGATAGTATCAATACAGGAAATAATAACAAAATAAAAGTAATAATAATAAAAACAATAATAAAAATAAAAATGATAATACTAATAACCAAGAAATAAAAATTATTAATAGTAATTATGACAATAATAGTGAAAACAATGATAATAAAAACGAAAAATTAATTAAATATTTAAATAGTAACAATAATAATAACAATAATAATAATAAAGATAATGAAAGTAATAATAATAATGATGGTAATAATAAAAATAAAAATAAAAATGTAATGATAAAATTATAAATATATATAATGATAGAGATAATAAATAAATAATAGTTACAATAACAATGATAATAATAATAGTGTTGAAAATAAATAGTAACAAATAGCATTAAAAGAATAAATCATGATGAAAAGGTGGGGCAAGGTAGCATGGAGGAACTTCAGAGTGAAAGGAAGAAAGCTGGAGAGGGTAGGCCGAAGTGGGAAGCCATTCTTGGAGGGCAAGTGTCGCGGTAGATTTTGTCCATTTCGAGTCACCAGTTCTCTTGTTTGTGTTTTTGTGGTTGGCAATGTAGAGTGATTCAATTATTTTCCGTTGTTTCTTGTGCAGTCCTTTAGCTAGAATGGTGGAACCCTCCCAGTTAGGCAAATGTCCCTCTGTGTCAATGTGGTTAACTAGAGCGTTGGTTTCTCGGTGGTGTCTAATGTCCGCTTTGTGTTCCTTGAGTCTGTTGTTAAGTCCTCTGTATGTCTCTCCGTAGTATGCACAGTCACATCCTTTGCAGGGAATTTTGTAAACGATGCTATTGTCACGGTTCGTCTTGGTTCTGTTGGTGGTCAAGTGTCCTATTTTCTTCCCTGTGTCATTTACTATGGAAAGCATGTGAGAGAGGCCAGAGTTAGGAACCACAAGGTATCGTAAATTTGTCCTCTCTTCACATCCTTTCCTCTGTCTGATTTTAATGGCTTTCCGTAGTGACGTCCCTAACATGCCCTCTGGGGACCACCTTCTGCATATCGTCCCAGCTAACTCCAAGTGGTACCGTTATGTTGACGACATCCTCTTCATTTCACACAAAACAAACGACACAAGAAACATACTGGAACAACTGAACAACGTGGACAAAAGAATTAAATTCACAGTAGAGGAAGAGACCAACGGTTCCCTACCTTTCCTAGACGCTGTCGTCATCAGATCGGACAGCAGCGCTAGGTTCAAGGTATACCGTAAACCGACAAACAAAGACGACTTCATCCACTATTTTAGCGCACACGACGAGCAGACCAAATCAGGGGTTATCATTGGGTTTTACCTTAGGGCTCTTAGAATATGCAGCGAAGAGTATTTACAAGAGGAAATTGAATACGTAACCGCTGCGTTCAGGAACCTAAGGTACCCAGAGGGCATGTTAGGGACGTCACTACGGAAAGCCATTAAAATCAGACAGAGGAAAGGATGTGAAGAGAGGACAAATTTACGATACCTTGTGGTTCCTAACTCTGGCCTCTCTCACATGCTTTCCAAAACGTTGAGACAGACAGGACTCATCATAGTAAATGACACAGGAAGAAAATAGGACACTTGACCACCAACAGAACCAAGACGAACCGTGACAATAGCATCGTTTACAAAATTCCCTGCAAAGGATGTGACTGTGCATACTACGGAGAGACATACAGAGGACTTAACAACAGACTCAAGGAACACAAAGCGGACATTAGACACCACCGAGAAACCAACGCTCTAGTTAACCACATTGACACAGAGGGACATTTGCCTAACTGGGAGGGTTCCACCATTCTAGCTAAAGGACTGCACAAGAAACAACGGAAAATAATTGAATCACTCTACATTGCCAACCACAAAAACACAAACAAGAGAACTGGTGACTCGAAATGGACAAAATCTACCGCGACACTTGCCCTCCAAGAATGGCTTCCCACTTCGGCCTACCCTCTCCAGCTTTCTTCCTTTCACTCTGAAGTTCCTCCATGCTACCTTGCCCCACCTTTTCATCATGATTTATTCTTTTAATGCTATTTGTTACTATTTATTTTCAACACTATTATTATTATCATTGTTATTGTAACTATTATTTATTTATTATCTCTATCATTATATATTTATAATTTTATCATTACATTTTTATTTTTATTTTTATTACCATCATTATTATTATTACTTTCTTTATCTTTATTATTATTATTGTTATTATTATTGTTACTATTTAAATATTTAATTAATTTTTCGTTTTTATTATCATTGTTTTCACTATTATTGTCATAATTACTATTAATAATTTTTATTTCTTGGTTATTAGTATTATCATTTTTATTTTTATTATTGTTTTTATTATTATTACTTTTATTTTATTGTTATTATTTCCTGTATTGATACTATCATTTTTGTTACTATTGTTAATATTATTATTTAAATATTTATCTTCATCGTTATCATTACTATTGTTACATTTTCTATTAATAATTTCTTTGGTATTAGTGTTATCATATTTAATTGTAAAAATGTCTTCATTGTTACGTGAGCCACAATGTGATGTTCACATTCGCCACCAACTATGGTAACTCGGAGAGGTGGTGAGGTCCACCCCATGTATATAATGCCCACAGCCCGTTTGTACACATATTCCTTTGAAAAAGCATACCTGCGAAACTAGTCAGGAATAAACTCAAGACTAAGACTCCTGTGTTTCCTATTCCGCTTACATATATATATATATATATATATATATATATATATATATATAATATATATATACATACATATGTATATAATATATGTATATACACATATATGTATATGTATATATATATATGTTTATATATATAAATATATAGTATATATATAATGTATATATATATATATGTATATATATATATATGTATATATATATGTATATATATATGCATACATATACACACACATATATATATACATATATATATATGTACACATATACATATATATTTATACACACTATGTATATATATATACATATATATATATATATATTATATTATGTATATATTATATATATATATATATATATTATGTATATACTGTATATATATATATATATATATATAATATATATATGTATATATATATATATATATATATGTAATATATATATTTATTATATATATATATTATGTATATAATATATGTATATATATATGTATATATATATACATATATATAGTACTGTATATTTATATATATATATATATATATATATATATATATGTGTGTGTGTGAGTGTGTATATGTGTGTGTGTGTATGTATGTGTATACATACACATATATATATATAATATATACGTATATGTATATATGTATATATATATATATATATATGTATATATATATATATATGTATATATATATATATATATATGTATATGTATATATATATATGTATATATATATATATATATATGTATATATATATATGTAAATATATATGTATGTATATATATATATATATTTATATACTATATGTATTTGTACAATGTGCTATAACTGCTATAACTACAACTAATTAAAGCACTAATCTGAGCGCTAAGGATGTTCATGGTCCGCTGAGTGCTTGGCTCTCCCAGACCCATAGAGAATTGGGGGCGATTTTTTCGACTGGGCACACACTTCTGGCACGTGGGTAGACAAGATTCCCCGCCGGCGGCGCCAAAGTAGCTCCAGCGACCCTCCGGAGGGCGTCAATTGCCCAAGGGATCGCCTCGCTCGACAGTTCTCCCAAGGGCCAACGAGGACAAGACGCCCAATCAAGAGGAACCTGAGGGCACAGGGTCTAGATAACCTCGCAAAGGGCTTTATCGATACAAGGGCTTTTTCATGGAGACTGCCAGCGCATTGAGACGCGTTCGTATCAGAAGGACCGATTGCGCCCCCCCATCAACTCATCGTCGCTGGGTTACAGTAGGATTCTCAATGCCTCTCTGAAGGATATCTTTCTCTCTTTCTCTCTTTCTCTCTCTTTCCTTCTCTCTCTCTCTCCTCTCTCTTCTCTTCTCTCTCTCCTCTCTCTCCTCTCTCTTCTCTTCTCTCTCTCCTCTCTCTCCTCTCTCTTCTCTTCTCTCTCTCCTCTCTCTCCTCTCTCTCTTCTCTCTTCTCTTCTCTCTCTCTCCTCTCTCTTCTCTCTTCTCTTCTCTCTCTCTCTCTCTCTCTCTCTCTCTCTCTCTCTCTCTCTCTCTCTCTCTCTCTCTCTCTCTCTCTCGCTCTCTCTCTCTCTCCTCTTCTCTCTCTCTTCTCTCACGTTTCCCTCTCTTCTCTCACGTTTCCCTCTCTCTCTCTCTATATCTCTCTCTCTCTCTCTCTCTCTCTCTCTCTCTCTCTCTCTCTCTCTTTCTTCTGTTCTTTTCTCTTCTCTTCTCTCTTTGTTTCTACTTCTCCTTTTTCTTCTTTCTGGTCACTATCCAGTAGCCGACGCGGTGTTTAAGTGACCTTTTCTCTCTTACTATCTCTCTTCTTTCTCTCTTTCTTTTTCTCTTTCTTTTTCTTTTTCTTTTTCTTTTTCTTTTCTTTTTCTCTTTCTGTCTTATCTTTCTAGTATTTTCCTTTCATTTTCTTCTACTGACGAAGGCAGCGAGTTGACTATGCGTGAACAGAATGCAACTTCATCGATCCGCAACGATATCACCCATACATATGGGCTGAAACGCATACTGGGCTCTGCGCTCGAATTGGGTTTATCGGCGCAGTTCCTGGGCTCTTGCGCATATTGGGCTATCTAACGTTGTCGGGCTACGACAAATTGGGCTATGTTTTTGAATTGGGCTTTTGAAAATGTGCTTTTTTTGTTCCGACTGATTACCTGATCAGTGGAACTGGACAACAGTGTGTGTGTTCCCTGAGCTGAATAAAATTGCCTGACGATGGGTCGAGTGGTTATTCATCTTTCTTGTCAACTTGTAGGTGTGAGGCATAATCAATCGTCTGTTGCTTTTAGCCAGAAGAAATAAGACTTTCGGGGAGTGTTCGTGCCGAAGTTCTTCCCTTGGCTGAATAAGGTTCTCAGAAGGTCAGAAGACGAATGGTACATCTCAATCACTTTTGCTTCAGCCGTAAAAAAAAAGAGAGAGAGAGAGAGGGAGAGACTGAGGCTCTTCCCTTAGCTGAATAAGGTTCTCAGAAGACAAATGGTATCTCCTAAGCACGTTTGTTTCACCCGTAAAAGAAAGAGAGAGAGAGAGAGAGAGAGACTGGGCTTTAGCCACACCCTTAGTTCAGAGCTTCATCACAAAGAGATCTATAGACGGGATTGAGGATCGTTGCCGGCTACTGTGGGACTGTGAGTTTTAATCAACGAAACTCGCAAAACAACATTTATTATCAATTTTATAAAGAACCTTCTACTAATATTTTAGCCATTCATGCTATGATATATGCAGGTCTGTTGTTCTTAACGAAGTATATCATTCATGTACAATCACGATAATTTAATTAACAGAATAGTCTTTCTGTAATTAATTTTAAGGTGTCTTAGTGTAAACGTGTCTTCTTTATGGTGATCATGGACATGCAACTCCCTAGTGTAGGCCTTATGGTCTCTTGCAGTCTACTTCATTCTTATGTTCTTAATAATCATGAAGTGAGCGCTGAAACCATTGGTTGTTTTAAGAATGATGGTTGGTCATGTACATGGAACTGTCTAGTGCAAGCCATATGGTCTCTTACAGTATCTTTCATTCTTATGTTCTTAATAAACATGTAGTGAGCTATGAAACTATGAAACTATTGGTTGCTTTAAGAGAAGGCTAGACAAATTTATGGTGATCATGAACATGGAAATGCCTAGTGTAGGTTTTATGGTCTCTTGCAGTCTCCTTTATTCCTATAATAATAAAAATGCAAAAAAATAAAAAAAATGAAAAAATAAAAAAATAAAAAATGACGGGGGACATTTTTAAATTAAGTTCAATATTGGTCCTGGCTGTCGTCAGGTGATTTTATTCACATAAGCCAAAGGTTCTTAGCCTTTTTCAGTGTCCGTAACTCTTGATATCTAAAAAAAAAAAAAAAAAAAAAAAATCGTATTCCCCGTCCAATACAAATACAATACAAACATATGAAAAGGATTAGTGATGAAAACCTTGTTTTACTTTCTCATTGTAACTGTACAGTACCATGCGTGGAAGAGAGAGACCAGACAGGAGATGGAGAGACGTGACTGAGAAGTTTGCAGGAGTGACGTGGCAGAGGTTGGTGCGGTCGTGTAAATCGTGGAATGCTATGAAAGAGGCATTTGTTCAGCAGTGGACTCGGAATGGCTGATTTGATTCATTGATTGATTGATTGATGCACAGGCTATCAAGTCTCGTACCCCCAGGTGAAGAACCATTGATGTAAGGGAAGACCTTATATCGTAGAATACTCTCTTAGCCGAATTGAATCGTCTGGAAGCACTGAGAACGTAGTTATAACTCATGAAACCTAGCGAAAGGGTTATTGGTTATAACCTTAACGTTTTTCTGTAAATGGGCTTTTGCTTACCCGAATAAAATCGCCCAAAGGCAAGTAAATAATATAAAAAAAAAACAGAAAAATACCTTTTTTTTTTTTTTTTTTACCTGTCTGAATGGGTTTTAGTCCCCAATTACAAATCAAAACCAAATCATCCAGCGTTTGCCATAACAACATCAATAAAGTGAGGCTGAATAGTGAAATGGTGTCAAAGGATGTAGTGGACCAGGTATAGAAAGAGGAAGGATTTTGTGAAAAATAAAAAATAAAGAGAGAGAGAGAGAGAGAGAGAGAGAGAGAGAGAGAGAGATAGAGAGAGAAAGAGAGAGAGAGAGAGAAAGAGAGAAGGAAAGGAGACGACGCAAGGAAAATTACAGCCAAGGTGGAGGAAGAGGCGAAGTAGAATTTGATAAAAGCGAAAAAAAGAAAAAGAAAAATAGAAGAAGAATCATCACCGTAACGAAATGTAAATCTCGCGAGGATAAAAGAAGACGAAGCCCAGAAGGAGGATGAAGAGGAAGAGGAGGTGGATGAGGAGGAGGTGGACGAGGAGATGGAAGAAGAGATGGAGGTGGGGTGGAAAAATTGTGGAGGTGGAATAGGAGGTAGAGGAGTAGGTGGAGGATAAGGTGAAGGAGAAGATGGAGAAGGAGGTGGAAGAGGTGGGGGAAGTTAAGGAGGACATAATGAAGAGGAGGAAGTGGAGAAGGAGGTGGAAAATAAGGTGAAGGAGACGGTGGAGGGGGAGGTGGAAGAGGAGGTGAAGGAAGTTTAGGAGGACATAATGAAGAGAAGGAGATGAAGGAGGAGAAGGAGGAGAAGATGGAGGAGGAGAGGGAGGAGAAGGTGGAGGAGGAGAAGGAGGAGGAGGAGAAGGAGGAGAAGATAGAGGAGGACATGGAGGAGGAGTTGGGGAAAGAGGTGGAGGTGGAAATGAATGTAGAGGTGGAGAAGATGGAAAAGGAGGAGAGAGAGAAGAAGATGAAGGAAAAGGGCAGAGGAGAAGATGAGGTGGAGGAGGAGGTGGATGAAGAGGAGGTGGATGAAGGTAAGGTGGAGGATAATGTTTACTTACCTTTCTCCCCTGAGGAAGCAGATTTTTCTCTCTCTCTTTTTCCATCTTTTTTTTTTTTCTTCATTTCCGTGTTTTATTCTTTCTTGTACATTCTTTTTTCTTATTTTTTCTTTCTTTATTCATTGTTTTATTCTCTTTCCTTTCTTCTCTTTTATTCCTCTTTCTTCATTATTGACCTTCTTGCTCTCTTTCTCTTTTCTTTCTTTTTTCTTTTTTCTTTTTCCTAAGTTTTTTCTTTGTTTATTCTGTGTCTTCACCTTTCTTCATGATTCCTCTTTTTATTTTACTGTCAATATTCTGTATACGCTCCTCTTACATGCTGATGTTTTCGCTTTCATTTCGGAAATGGAACGTCTCAACACTTAGGTCACTTTAACATGTGGTCACAGGATCAAATTTTCGTACGTCAAGGAAGGCCAACTGTCCCCGTGTCCAAAAACCTCTTGCGCTGACGTCCACTCGCGCTTCGTCTGATGTGTCGGAGGTGCGGTGGCTGGAATTCTCCCTAGAGGGAGTAGTGATGGTTCCACGGTCACTTCTCTGCAAACCTCCCGAAGTATTTGGGCACTGAGATCCCTTATCACGTCATACATACATACATACATACATACATACATACATACATACATACATACATACATACATATACCAAAGGCTTTTTCCCCCTTACAAGGGAGGTAGCCAAGAAACAAAGGCATAAAAACCACTCCCACCCATTCCATCCCTAACATACTCCACTCCCCTCCACCCTCTTCTCCCTCTCTTATCTTGGCACCTCCTGGATGACGGGCCGTCCCTGCATCTCCCCCACGTCATATCTCATACAAATAACCCCACCCTTCTTACATATCATCGCATGGTTTGGATCAATCTACATATCACAAAAACATTTGTTAGGTAGCCCATCCAATGGTCATCCATTCCTCAGGGTAATGTCATCTGTGAATTCTTTCTTACATTTAATTTCTTTGCCATGATCGGTAGTGTTGTCAGCCATCTTGAGGCCCGCTCTTCCATTGCCGTGGCTATCTTTCTTTCCATATTGTTCGATAGCTAATCCAATTACGTCCAAAGCCCTTCTTTCTACCTCGTTCCCCTGCCCTTTGATATATTGCCTCTAATTTCTCTAATTCCATTTACGTTGGTAACACTCTGTTGGTCTTGTGTCTCGATGTTGTTTGTTAGGAAAGACCTACGTCTCGGAGAGCTTTGAGGTTCTTTGTTGGCAGGGTTAAGAGGGTCTGAAATGACCAACCCTCACATTCTTGGTCGGAGTTCGAGGATTTTTTTTTTTTTTTTTAATCCATCCGTTAGAGATGACCAGGATTAGCTCATTTCTGATGGCTTCTTCAAGAAGACTCGGTAATTCGGTGATGTTCGGTACTGTTCTTACGATGTCATTCCACTACTGCTGCTCTTGCTGCTGCTGCTACTACTACTAGTTTTTTTTTAACACGACCTCCATCCTCGTGGAACTGTGTGGTGGAAGCAGCAGGATCTGTCTCCCACAGACACAGTTCATTGGCCCCTCTCCCGCCAATGACTGTGGTCGACAACCCTTTTATCTATCGATTTAATCTTTATTAACAATGCCTAATACAAAAGTTCATTTATCCTACTGTCAACCACCGTCTGCTCAAAATCTAGGTTTTGTATATGTGCCGATTTGGGCGGTGGGGACCTTGTACCTCTCAGGTATAGGAGGGCTACTACTACTACTATATTTTTTTTTTTATGATACGACCTCCATCCTATTGGAACTGTGTAGTGGAAGCAGCAGGGTCTGTCTTCCACAGACACAGTTCATTGGCCCCTCTCCCGCCAATGACTGTGGTCGACGACACTTTTATTTGTCTATTTATTTATTTTTAATAATGCCTAGTACAAAAGTTCATTTATCCTACTGTCAACCACCGTCTGCTCAAAATCCAGGTTTTGTATATGTGTTGATTTGGGCGGTGGGGACCTGGTACCTCTCAGGCATAAGAGGGCTGATCTTAGGAGTGAGAATGATAGTCTACATCTCATCCATGAAACAATGCTGCTTTTTGGTTGTTGTTTCTTTTCAGCCATTACCTCAGCCAGCCAAGTGTAGAATGCCTTTGCTCTAGGACCCATCCCACCTGAAGTCGTAAAGGTTATAGGAGTGAATGAGCCCTGGTCTACATTCTGTATGCGCTCTTCGTACATCCTGATCTTCTCATACTCGTTCCGAGAGTGGGATGCCTCAATAGTTAGGTTGCTGTAACAGGGGGCCATCGGATCAAATATTCGCATGTCAAAGAAAGCCAATTGTCCCCGTGTCCAGAAACCTCTTGCGCTGACATCCACTCTTGCTTCATCTGATGTGTTGGACGTGCGGTATCTGAAGTTCTCCCCTCCTAGTGGGAGTAATGTTGGTTCGATAGTCACATCCTTGCACACCTCCTGAAGCATTTGGGCAGTGAGATCTCTTACCTCATCGTGTCGCATGCAAATGAATCCACCTTGCTTGCATATCATTGCATGGTCTGGAGTAAATTGTACACCACAGGAGCATCTGTTAGGCAGCCCTCCTAATGGCCATCCATACCTCAGGGCAATGGCATCCGTGAATTCTCTTTTGTTTAGGGTGAATCCCTTTGCCCTGATTGGTAGTGCTGTCAGCCAATTGGACGCCCCAACTTCCTGCGCCATTGTTATCTTTCTTTTTATATAATTCGATAGCCGAGCTAGAAGTGCTTGAAGTTCCTCCTTCTGCCTCTCCTCCCTTCCCTTTGAAATGTTTCTTCTAATTTGTTTGTCAATGAGGACTACTACTACTACTACTACTACTACTACTACTACTACTACTACGTCGTCTTCTTCTTCTTCTTCTTCTTCTTCTTCTTCTTCTTCTTCTTCTTCTTCTTTCTTCTTCTTCTTCTTCTTCTTCTTCTTCTATTCTTCTTATTCTTTCTTCTTCTTATGACGACAATAATTAATACAGCAACAATAACGAGAATGATAAATATGACAAAGAAATAATATGAAATAACGAGAATGATAAATATGACAAAGAAATAATATTTGTGTGTTGCCCTCCAGTTGCCACGCTTACTAATGTCATCACCTGGCAAGGGTTGCCAAGTACTTCTTTATTTCTGTTTTGTTCTTTTTTTTTTTCAAGCATTGAGACCTGGAAGAAAAAAGAAAAGAAAAAAAGAAAAAAAAGAGTGAGAAAAATGTACAAAAAATTCCTGTAACTGGGGAGGAAAGATGGTTGGGAAGGGGAAAGGGGAGGGGGGAGGGGAGGAGGGAGGGAAAGGGAGGCGAGGTGAAAGGGGATGGAGGAAGGGGAGGGGAGGAGAGAATGGGAGGGGGAATGGGAGGAGGGAAGGGGAAGGGGAAACGGGAGGAAGGGAGGGGAGAGAAGGGAAGGGGAGAGGTGGATTGGGAAGGGGAGGGAGAATGGGAAGAGAGAAGGGGAGAGGGAGTGGGAGGAGGAGGAGAGGGAGAGAAGGGGGAGGGGAGAGGTGGATTGGGAAGGGGAGGGTGAGGGGGGAGCTAATGAAATGTACATGATAGAGAAGACACGCGACTGAACATTGTCAAAATTACCCCCCTTTTCCTTCCCCACCCCCCACCCCCAGATCAGAAGGCTGGTAGGATCATCAATCACCCAAAAATCTCGTTTCAGACAACGTCATCGTCATCATCATCATCATTATCATCATCATCACCATCATCATCATCTTCATCATCGCCATTACATCGGCCGAAAATGTGAATATGTGTATTGGATCCTCTTCAACACAAATCATATGATGACAGAGCCACTCTCCTCCCTCCTTCCTCCCCCCTCTCCCCTCCTCTCCCCTCCTCTCCCCCCTCCCTCCCTTCACCATCTCCTCTCCTCCCCCTCCCCTTCCCTCTCCTCCCCCTCATTTGTTTATTTATTTATTCATTTATTTATTTATTTGTTTATCAACTCCGTTCGTTCGTTCGTTCGTTCATTCATTCATTCATTCATTCATTCATTCATTCATTCATTCATTCATTCGTTCGTTCGTTCGTTCGTTCGTTCGTTCGTTCGTTCTTTCTTTCTTTCTTTCTTTCTTTCTTTGTTTGTTTATTTCTTTCTTTCTTATTCATTCATTCATTCATTCATTCATTCATTCATTAATTCATTCATTCATTCATTCATTGTTTCATTCATTTATTCATTCATTCATTCATTCATTCATTCATTCGTTCGTTTGTTCGTTCATTTGTTATTCATTCGTTCATTCGTTCGTTCGTTCGTTCGTTCGTTCATTCGTTCATTTGTTCATTTGTTATTCGTTCATTCATTCATTCATTCATTCATTCATTCATTCATTCATTCATTCATTCATTCATTCATTCATTCACTCACTCACTCACTCACTCACTCATTCGTTTATTGTCTTTGTGGTCACCTTCTGGTTTGTTCTTTCGTACTTTAAATGCTTTCTTGAAAGCTTCACTCAACCTCGGTGATCATAATTCAAATTGTTATTTCATTCACTGATCGAACATTCTTGTATATTACAAACCAAAACGAAAATAAAAAATACACATATTCGTTCCAAGCAAATGGAATTATGATCTTCAATTCATTTCAGTTCCTAACCCAACGCTATTAGTTATTTATCAACAAACTTAGAACAAAGAACAGTAACAACCACGATACAATCTAGACGTAATGAATGATTTAATATCAATAACAGTTATTCCATTTGGACAATGAACACGCTAGTATATATCTTAGAAATAATAAAAAGAAAATATATTAATCTTGACGAAAAGCTGGTTGTATGTTATTCAAATCATGGTCTAAAATATTTCCATGTCTAGATGAAAAAAAAAACGCATAAACCTCAACACAAGTAAATCAAATCATAATTCCTGTCAAGAGGATTTTCGTCCTCAAGCTATGCTTTTATTCTAGGAAAATACACATCTCTTAGCAAAATACAAACGTTTTTTTACCCCTAACGTAACGTTAGCTCGTCGGAAAGACAAACTCGTGAATGCGTCACGAGGCAAACGTTAAACAAATAAAAGCAAACGTTAGGGAAGAAGAGTAAACGTTAAGAGCAAACGTTTGGAGAGAGAAGAGTAAACGTTAAGCAAATCGAACCAAACCTTTGGGGAGAAAAAAACAAACGTTGAGCAAATATAGCCCACAAAGATACGCAAACGTTTAACAAATAAAAGCAAACGTTAGGGTAGAAGAGTAAACGTTAAGCAAATATAACTAAACGTTTAGGGAGACAGGAGCGAACGTTAAGCAAATATATATATATATATATAATACATATACATATATAAAACGTTAGGGTAGAAGAGGAAACGTTAGGCAAATACTAAACGTTGGGGAGACAAGAGCAAACGTTAAACAAATAGGACTAAAGGTTAGAGAAGACGAGCAAATATTAAGCAAATAAAACTCACAAAAACGCAAAAATTAAACAAAAGCAAACATTAAGATCAAACATTAAGCAAATAGGACTAAACGTTGGAGAAGACAGGAGCAAATGTTAAAAAGACAAAAGCCACAAAAAACATAAACACTAAGGAAATAAAACCAAACGTTGGGAAGACAGGACCAAACGTTAAACAAATAGAACCAAACGTTGGAAGACACAAGAGCAAATGTTAAACAGAGTCAAACGTTTGGGGAACACAAAGTCAAAGGTTTAAAAAAAAAAAAAATGGAAGAGACAAGGCTAAAAGACAAAATGACCCAAACGTTGGGAACACAATATCAAACAAACCAAACCAAACAAACCAAACAAACCAAACCAAACAAACCAAACAAACCGAACAAACGAACGGGACATCAGACGGCAAAGTAAACCAAACGCTGGAGAGAGAAGAGCAAACGTTGAGCAACTAAAATCAAACGTTGGGGGAGACCAGAGCAAACGTTAAGCAAATGGAACGGAACGTTAAGCAGGCAAGTTCAAACGTTTTGCAAACAAGGGTCAGTGTTAGGTAAGCAAGAGTAAACAAATGCCATACGAAAGAAAACGAGAATGAACGTTTAACAGTTTAGACCAAACGTTTTGTTTTAATTTGCCTTGTTTTGTTTTGTTTCTCTTTGCTTTGTTTTACTTTGCTTTGTTTTGCTTTGCTTTGTTTGTCTTGCTTTGCTTTGCTTTGATTTCCTTGGTTTTGTTTTGCTTTGCTTTGCTTTGCTTTGCTTTGCTTTGCTTTGCTCTGCTTTGTTTTTCTTTGGTTTGCTTTGCTTTGCTTTGCTTTGCTTTGCTTTGCTTTGCTTTATCTTGCTTTATCTTGCTTTGGTTTGTCTTGTCTTGTCTTGTCTTGTCTTGTCTTGTCTTGTCTTGTCTTGTCTTGTCTTGTCTTGTCTTGTCTTGTCTTGTCTTGTCTTGCAGACGTTGAATAAAGAGAAGAAAACACTGAATAAAGAGAAAATCCTGAACAAAGGCAAACGCTGGAGAAAGACAAACAAAAGCAAACAAATACAAAATTCGAAACTGGAAAATATGAGAAAACGTTTGATAAACAAAATCAAACGGTGGGCAAACAAGAGGCAAACGTTGAGCTAAAAGAGGCAAACGTAGTGAATGTCACTTGCCCTGGCTGTCTAAGCTCATAGGGCAAAGGTAATATATTGATCACCTCTGCACGAAGTATGTGCCAGAAAGGTCCAAATGACACCCAAATATATTACCTTTGCCCTATGAGCTTAGACAGCCAGGGCAAGTGACATTCACCAGTAGTTCACAGGAATCGAACCCGATAATTTATGCTCACGAGTCGGGACCAGCAAATCACAGCGTCGCACTCGCGAATATACAGTCTTGTACAGTCTTGCCCAAAGGTGCGGAATTTGTTTGAAACAGCCGACCTGGACACTGAATCAAGAAAAGGCTCAAGTAATTTTTTTTTTTTTTTTTCTTTTGCTCGAGTTTGCAAGATTTTGAGTGAATTGCTTCTATCCTCCCGACAGAGGGGGAGAGGGGAAAGAGAGGGAGGAGAGGAAGAGGGAGGGGGGAGGGAGGAAAGCAGGAAAGGGTCAGAGGGAGAGAGCGGGAGAGGGGAAGAGAGGGCGGGGGGAAGAGAGAGAGGGGGGAAGAGAGGGAGGGGGGAAGAGAGGGAGGGGAGAAGAGAGGGAGGGGGGAAGAGAGGGAGGGGGGAAGAGAGGGAGGGGGGAAGAGAGGGAGGGGGGAAGAGAGGGAGGGGGGAAGAGAGGGCGTGGGAAGAGGGGGAGGGGGGAAGAGAGGGAGGGGGGAAGAGAGGGAGGGGGGAAGAGAGGGAGGGGGGAAGAGAGGGAGTGGAGAAAGGGGGATGGGGGAAGAGAGGGTGTAAGGAAGAGAGTGGGAGGGTGGGGGAAGAGGGAGGGGGGAAGAGAGGGAGGGGGAAGAGAGGAGGGGGGGGAAAGAGAGGGAGAGGAAGAGAGGGGGAGAGGGGGAAGAGAAGGGGAGAGGGAGGGAAGGGGAGAGGGGGAGAAGGGGAGAGGAGGAGAAGGGGAGAGGGGGAAGAGAGGGAGGGGTAAGAGAGGGAGGGGGAGGATGGGGGAGAGAGGGGGAGAGTAGGGAGAGAAGGGGAAGAGAGAGGGGAGAGGGAGAGAGGGGGAGAGTGGGGGGAAGGGGAGAGGGGAAAGAGAGGGGGAGAGGGGGAGGATGGGGAGAGTGGGGAAAAGGGGAGAGGGGAAAAAGAGGGGGATAGGGAGATGGGAGGATGGGAGAGAGAGGGAAAGAGGGGGAGGATGGGGAGAGAGGGAGAGAGTGGGGAGAGAGTGGGGAGAGGGGGAGAAGGGGAGAGGGGGAAGAGAGGGGGACAGGGGGAGGATGGAGAGGGGGAGAGTAGAGAGAGAAGGGGAAGAGAGAGGGGAGAGGGAGAGAGGGGGAGAAGGGGAGAGGGGAAAGAGAGGGGGAGAGGGGGAGGATGGGGAGAGTGGGGAAAAGGGGAGAGGGGAAAAAGAGGGGGAGAGGGGGGAGGATGGGAGAGAGAGGGGGAGAGGGGGAAGATGGGGGAGAGAGGGAGAGAGTGGGGAGAGGGGGAGAAGGGGTGAGAGGGAGAAGGGGAGAGGGGGAAGAGAGGGGGAGAGGGGGAAGGATGGAGAGAGAGGGGGAGAGTAGGGAGAGAAGGGGAAGTGAGAGGGGAGAGGGAGAGAGGGGGAGAGTGGGGAGAAGGGGAGAGGGGGAAGAGAGAGGAGAGGGGGAGGATGGGGGAGAGAGGGGGAGGATGGGGGAGAGAGGGGGAGAGTAGGGAGAGAAGGGGACGTGAGAGGGAGAGGGAGTGTAGGGGGCGGGAGAGTGGGGGGGGGGAGAGGGGGATAGGGGAGGGGGAGAGGGGGGAGGGGGGGAGGGGGGGGGGGGGAGAAGGGGAGAGGGGGGGAAAGGGGAGAGGGGGAGGGTGGGGAGAGAGGGGGAGAGGGGGAGGATGGGGGAGAGAGGGAGAGAGTGGGGAGAGGGGGAGAAGGGGAGAGAGGGAGAAGGGGATAGAGGGAGAAGGGGAGAGGGGGAAGAGAGGGGGAGAGGGGGAAGGATGGAAAGAGAGGGGGAGAGTAGGGAGAGAAGGGGAAGAGAGAGGGGGGGGTAGAGGGGGGGAGGGAGTGGGGAGAGGGGTGAGGAAGGAGAGGGGGAGAGGGGGGGGTGGGGGGGGAGGAGGGGGGGGGGAGGGGATGGGAGAAAGGGAAGGGGAGAGGGGGAGTGGGGGGAGGGGGGAGGGGGAGAGAGGGGGGGGGGGAGTGGGGGGAGAGGGGAGGGTGGGGGAGGTGGAGGGGGGGGAGAGGGGGGCGGGGGGTGGGAGAGGGGGGGATGGGGGGGGGGGGGGGGGGGGGGGAGGGGGGTGGGTGAGGGGGAGTGGGGGGGGGGGGTGGGGGGGGGGGGGTGGGAGGGGGGGGGGGAGAGGGGGGGGGGGGGGGGAGAGGGTGGTGGGGGGGGGGGAGGGGAGAGAGGGGAGTGGGGAGTGGGGGAGTGGGGGGAGAGAGAGGGGGAAGGGGGGGGACGGGGGGGGTGGAGGGGGGAGAGGGGGAGAGAGTGGGGGGGGAGTTGGGGAGAGGGGTTGATGAGAGCGGCAGAGGGATAGAGGAAGAGTGGGAGAGAGAGGGAGAGGGGCAGGAGAGTTGAGGGGTGCGAGGCAGGGGGAGAAGAAGGGAAGAAGGTGGGAGAGAATGACGGGGGAGGGGGGAAGAGTAGACCCAGTTGATGCTGACAGGAAGCTATCGGCAGAAAGGAACTCTACCTTTCTTTATTTCCTCTCGCATAAAGTTTCTTTAAATGACTTTTATCCTCTTCCTCCTCCTCTTCCACCTCCTCATCTTCCTCCTCCTCCTCCTTCTTCTTCCTCCACCACCTTTTCATTCATCTCTTCCTATTTCTTCGCCTTCTTCTCCTCCTACTTTTTCTTCTCCTCCTACTTTTTCTTCTCCTCCTCCTTCTCCTCGTCCTCTTCCTCCTCCTCTTCCTCCTCCTTCTCCTTCTCCTTCTTCCTCTTCCTCCACCTAGTCATTCTTCTCTTGCTATTTCTCCGACTTCTCCTTCACCTACATTTTCTTCTCTTCCTCCTCCTCCTCTTCCTCTTTCTCCTCTTCCTCCTCCTCCTCTTCCTCCTCCTTCTTCCTCCTCCACTTTCTCATTCTTCTCTTCCTAGTTCTCTGCCTTCCCCTCCTCCTGATTTTTTTTATCTTCCTCCTTCTCGTCCTTTTCCTCCTTTTCCTCCTCCTCCTCTTCCTCCTTCTCCTCCACCTCCTCTTCCTCCTTCTCCTTCTCTTCCTCCTCCTCCTTCTCTTCCTCCTCCTCCACCTTCTCATTCTTCTCTTCGTACTTCTCAGCCTTCTCCCCCTCCTACTCCTGCTCTTCCTCCTCCTCCTCCTCTTGCACTTCCTTGCCCCTCCTCCTCATATTCCTCTTTTTTCACTCCTATTCCTCCCCTTCTCATCATCCCTCGTTCCTTCTCCCCCTCTTCCTCCTCCTTCTTCCCCTCCTCACCCTCCTTCCCTCTTCCTCCTCCTCCTCCTTCCCCTCCTCCCCTTTTCCTCCTCTCCTTTTCCTCCTCCCCCTCCTCCCCCTACTCCCCCTCCTCCCCCTCCCCCCTCCTCCCACTCTTCCCACTCCTCCCCTCCTCTTCCCCTCCTCCCCTCCCCTCCTCCACTTCCTCCCCCTCCTCCCCTGAAATGAAATGAAATTTGATTAAATTAAATAGGATAAAATAAAATAGAGATAGAATAAAATAGGATAGAATCAAATTATATAAACTTAAATAAAATTGAATAAATCAAAATACAATAAACCTCAGTTCAGCCAAACGTGGGAATTACAAACAAAGCCTTTGTCATATCTGATAAGCAAAATCTTCGCCAAGTTAAGAAAAACGGAATAATGAATCTTACCGACATAAAGTGGGAAGAAGGAGGAGGAGGAGGAGGTGGTGGTGGGAGAAGAGAGGATGGAGGAGGTGAGGAAGAGAAGGAGGAGGAGGGAGGTAGGGAGGGAGGGAGTGGGAGGATTATGGGAGGGTCTCCCGAGGGGGAAGAGTTGGTTAGTGGAAAAGGGCGAAGGAGGGGGGGGGGAATTGTCCTCAGGATCGATAAGTCTTTGGGGAGGGGAAGACCAGGGTGTAGGGGAATAGGGGGAAGGGAGAGCAGGGAGGGGGATAGGGGGAAGGGAGAGCAGGGAGGGGGATAGGGGGAGGGGGAGAGGAGAGGGGAGGGGAGAGGAGGAGGGGAGGGGGAGGGGAGAGGGAGAGGGAGAGAAGGGGGGAGGGGGAAGGGGGAGAGGAGGAAGGAAAGGGAGGGGGAGGGGAGAGGAGGAGGGAGGGGGAGGGGGAGGGGGAATGAGGGGAGAGGGGAAGGGGGAGAGGATAGGGGGAGGGGGAGGGGGAGGGGGAGGAGGAGGGGAGAGGGGGAGGGGGGAGTGGGGGGAGGGGGAGAGGGGAGGGGAGGGGAGAGATGGGGAGGGGGGAGGGGGAGAGGGGAGGGGGATAGGGGGAGGGGGAGGGGGAGGGGAAGAGGAAAGGGGGAGGGGGATAGGGGGAAGGGGAGAGGGGACGGGGAAGAGGAGGAGGGGGGAGGGGGAAGGGGGGAGAGGAAGGGGAGGGGTGAGGAGGGGGGGGAGGGGAGAGGAGGGGGAAGGGGGATAGGAGGAGGGGGAAGGGATAGGGGGAGGGGAAGGAGAGGGAGGGGGAAGGGGGCGGAGGGGAGGGGGAGGGGGGGGATAGGGGGAGAGGAGAGGGAGGAGAGAGGAGGAAGGGGAGGAGGAAGGGAGGGGATAAGAGGAGGGGGATAGGAGGAGGGGAGAAAAGAGAGGAGAGGAGGATGGGGAGGGGGAGCGGGGAGGGGAATAGGGGGAGGGGGAGAGGAGAGGGGGAGGGGAGAGGGAAGGGGGATAGGGGGAGGGGGAGAGGAGGAGGGGAGGGGGAGCGGGGAGGGGGATAATGGGAGGGGGAGAGGAGGGAGGATAGGGGGAGTGGAGGTGAGGTGGAGCAGTGAGGGGGATAGGGGGAAGGGGTGAGGAGAGGGGAGGGGAGAAGAGGAGGGTGAGGGTGGGAGGGGTGGGGAGGGGAGAAGAGAAGAGGGAGGGGGATCGGGTAGGGTGTGAGGGAGAGGAGAGGGGGAGAGGGGAGGGGAAAGGACGAGAGGAAAGAGAGTGGGAGGGGGATAGGGAGAGGGGGAGAGGAGAGGGGAGGGAAGAGGAGAGGGAGCGGGGAGGGGGATAGTGGGAGGGGAACAGGAGAGGGAGCGGGAAGGGGGATAGCGAGAGGGGGAGAGGAGAGGGGGAGAGGAGGAGGGGGAGACAGAGCGGGGAGGAGGGGAGAGGAGGAGGGGGAGACAGAGTGGGGAGGGGGAGCGGGGGAATAAGAGAAGGGGAGAGGGGCAGGGGAGAGGGGAGGGAGAGGGGGAGAGGAGAGGGGGAGGGGAGGGGGAGGGTGGGTAGTTACTGCACTAGGGCACATTGGAAGCCGAACTATTCTCAAACTACTCCAAAAGCTGTACACACTATTGTCGATAATGAAAATTTGAGGTAACTGATCGTAAGAGAAGACAAAAAAATTAATTAATTTATTAGTAATGATATCTGTGCGTGTGTGTGTGTGTGTGTGTGTGTGTGTGTGTGTGTGTGTGTGTGTGTGTGTGTGTGTGTGTGTGTCTGTGTATTTACCATGGTCTTTGGATCACGTGTTGGACTCGTGATCGACAGCTATTTCCCTTCTGGAAGAGAGCTCACAGCTCGTATGACCGATCTATGGATAATGCTGTGAACTTACACGCACACACACATCCAACTCCCCGCCCACGAGAGTTGGAGTAAAGACACGAAGCGCAGCGATACTGAAATTATTTCAGCATTGGGAAGGATTCGAACCCGGACAGCCGTGTAATGTGTGTGTATGTGTGTGTGTGTGTGTGTGTGTGTGTGTGTGTGTGTGTGTGTGTGTGTGTGTGTGTGTGTGTGTGTGTGTGTGTGTGTGTGTGTGTGTGTGTGTGTGTGTGCATTTAAGTGTATGTGTACCATCTTAAATGTAAAACGTGATTCTGATCCAACAAATTAATAAGAATTGAAAAATAAAATAAAAAAAGAATTGTCAAATTAATTAGTTGAATGAAGAAATGATTAATAAGATAGACTGGCTCTTCCTCCTCCTCCTCCTCCTCCTCCTCCTCCTCCTCCTCTACAAAAAGGATACTACGGATATGAATTAAATACCCTGACGCCAAAAATAATAAAAGAAAAAGTAGCATACGGTATGCAAGGAGCTTACAGACAGATTATACCCCAATCTTTTCACTCGTATATCTAATTGTTCGTTCACTTAGGTACTTCTCCCTTTGTGTTGACCCTAAAGGAAGGACGAAAAAATAAAAGACAAATTGATGAAATTGAAAATTGGATGGAATTCGATTAAGAAGCTCTATACACACGAAAGTAAAAAAAAAAATAAAGTTTCTTTGAAAAAGACTCAAATTGACTACAGACGAGTAAGTTTACTCGTCCATGTTTGTTTATACGTAGACAGACATACAAACAGACAGACTGACTGACTGACAGACTGACTGACAGACACAGACAGACACAGACAGACACAGACAGACACAGACAGACACAGACAGACACAGACAGACACAGACATAGACACAGACATAGACACAGACATAGACACAGACATAGACACAGACATAGACACAGACATAGACACAGACATAGACACAGACATAGACA
Organism: Oratosquilla oratoria; assembly: GCF_046742065.1. NCBI lineage: Eukaryota > Metazoa > Arthropoda > Malacostraca > Stomatopoda > Squillidae > Oratosquilla > Oratosquilla oratoria. The sequence continues at coordinate 52,990,730 of NC_134783.1, read as the reverse complement.
CAGACATAGACACAGACATAGACACAGACAGACATAGACACAGACAGACATAGACACAGACAGACATAGACACAGACAAACACAGACAGACAGACAGAAAGAGACAGACAGAAAGAGACAGACAGAAAGAGACAGACAGAAAGAGACAGACAGAAAGAGACAGACAGAAAGAGACAGACAGACACAGACAGACAGACACAGACAGACAGACACAGACAGACAGACACAGACAGACAGACACAGACAGACAGACAGACAGACAGAGAGACACAGACAGACAGATACAGTGATAGTGTGTCTGCGTGCGTGGAGAAGAAAGGGAGAGTGTGTAGGAGTGGAAGGGAATGGGAGGGAGTAGGAGGGAGTAGAAGGGAGTAGGAAAGAGTAGGAGGAAGAATGCTGAGGTAAAAATGTTCAGGGAACACAATAACCAATTTAACCAATCGTACGAGAAATAACAGTGATCGAAAAAGACTCATTTTTTAGTGTATCTGTAGTTCAGATTATATATTTGTACGTATACAGGAGCGCGTGGGAACGCACCCACACACACATACACACATACAAGCACACACACACACACACACACACACACACACACACACACACACACACACACACACACACACACACACACACACACACACACACACATACATACACACATACACACGCATACACACAGATATACACACATACACACATACATATATACACACATAAACGCACGCACGCACGCACACACATACACACACACACGCACACAAACACACAAACACACAAACACACAAACATACAAACATACATATGGTATTGAATATGGTATTACATCATTGATGTACCGAGGATGTTGGTATCTTCCTACCGTTTCAGAAACCCTCAACTTCTGCTACAACGAAAAAAAAAATATATATGTTTAACGTCATACAATACTACCTAGCTAAGCAGACGACCTGGTGTTGAATGGGTTGGTATTACCCTAATCCCTGTGACGAGCAGGCTACCCCTTTGGTAAAAAGGAAATAATCAGTCTTTGCAATATATACATATTCCGTTCTTCTCTTCACCCCGCGCGGGACTCGAAGAGATCCGCCGGGCAGTAACCAGTACCGACAAACGCAAAGTGAATTCACATTCACTAGTTTAAGAGCCCTCGTTTGTATCCTCGTCACGTTCCTAGGAGAGATCTGGGGCTACGACAGATAGCCCTCCCCCCTCCCACCTATCCCTCCCCCTCCCACCTCCCCCTCCCCCCTCCCCCTCCCTCTCCCCCTCTCTTCCCCCTCTCTTCCCCCTCCTCCTTCCCCTACCCCGTCCAAATTAATTAGCATCTACTGAAGAACACGAAAGAGAAGTACCGTGATTGTGTTGTTGGATTCCGTACTCGCCTTATTCGATTTCGAGTAGGTCCTGGTGACTGCCACTTGCCCTAGCTGCCCAACCACATCGAGGAAAGATGGCGGCTTTGGGAATTGAGCGTATCCTGGGGAAGGACTTTCATTGTTGAAAGGGAAATGTCGTCAGTGGCCAGTGGAAGGCCCTGTTCACACTAGCGTTTTGAACTGTGCGGAAACCGCGGCGATACCACGTAGTCAAGGAAAAAATGTGCGTTTGTGTGTGAACACCTCCACTGATTTACACTGAAATAGAACCACCGGGGCGGTTGAATCTGGTAGTGTGAACAGGTCCTCTTCATGGATAGAGTGACTCAGTCTGCTGATAGTACTACTATCACCAGAGGTGGAAGGTCTGAGGCAGGAATAATGCGTCTACGAGTATGTTGTGTGTGTGTGTGTGTGTGTGTGTGTGTGTGTGTGTGTGTGTGTGTGTGTGTGTGTGTGTGTGTGTGTGTGTGTGTGTGTGTGTGTGTGTGTGTGTGTGATTCACCATGGTCTTGGATCACGTGTTGGACTCGTGTGTGTGTGTGTGTGTGTGTGTGTGTGTGTGTGTGTGTGTGTGTGTGTGTGTGTGTGTGTGTGTGTGTGTGTGTGTGTGTGTGTGTGTGTGTGTGTGTGTATGTGTGCGCGTGCGTTACTCACCATGGTCTTGGGTCACATGTTGGACTTGTGATTGACAGCTAGTTCCCTCTCGGAAGAGAGCTCAGAGCTCGTATATGACCGATCTATGGGTAATACTGTCACCTAACACGCACACACACACACACACAACTCCTCGCCCACGAGAGTTGAAGTAACAACCCACATCGCAGCGATACTGAAATTATTTCATCCCTGGGTGGGATTCGAACCCGGACCGCCGTAGTGGCGACCGGGAACTGTAACCACTGTGTGTGTGTGTGTGTGTGTGTGTGTGTGTGTGTGTGTGTGTGTGTGTGTGTGTGTGTGTGTGTGTGTGTGTGTGTGTGTATGTGTATGTGTATGTGTATGTGTATGTGTGTGTGTGTGTGTGTGTGTGTGTGTGTGTGTGTGTGTGTGTGTGTGTGTGTGAGAGAGAGAGAGAGAGAGAGAGAGAGAGAGAGAGAGAGAGAGAGAGAGAGAGAGAGAGAGAGAGAGGGAAAGAGCAATAACCGGCGCTTCTATCCTTAGATCAATATCACACTAAAGAGGTGGAGTTACGGAGGAGGTGATCAGGGAACCACAGAAATAGTTAAAGATGATTTTTCTTTTTTTTATGTTATTTTGTTTTATTTGATTTTGTTTTATATTATTTTATATTGTTTTAACTTGTTTGTTTATCTATTCATTCTAGCTTATTTTTTTTATATCTTACTTTATTTCATCTACTTATTTTGTTTTATTACAATCATATATATATATATATATATATTTTTTTTTTTTTTTTTCAATCATATGCGAATGCAAAGTAACGCTGGTCCATAAGGGCGTTAATAAAATCCCGAGAATATCAACTGCCTCAATCGTACGTTCAGTATCCCATACAAGGCGTGCAAAACAAAACTGAAACCAATCGACCACTTTGCACATGAATTAAAGAAAAAAAATCGAGAAGAAAATATGAGAAAATGAAAAATAAATAAATAAAAATTAATAAAGTGGAAAAGATAAGAAAAAGTGAAGACTAAGAAAAGGAGGCAGACGGATGCAAATAGAAAAATGACAAGAAAAGAAAATATTGAAAATAATAAATGATAAATGACAAATAATAAGTAAATAAATAAAAGTAAAGCAAAAAATAATAATAATAAACAAAATATGAAACTGAGAAGAAAAAAGAAAATTAGGAAACAAAAAAAAAGTAAAAAAAAAAAGTAAAAAAAAAAAATAAGATAAAAAAACGAAGGATGAAACTGAAATTAAACGAAAGGGGGAAATAGCGAGGAAAGGAAGAAATATAATAGAAAGAAATTAAAGAAAGAATAACTGAAAGATTGGACGAAATGAAAAACTAAGGATTGAAGGGAGACAGAAAGAAAAGGAGATGGAGACGAAAGTGGCACGAAAGCGAGGAAGAGGAGGAAGAGGAGGAAGAGGAGGAGGAGGAGATGGAGGAGGAGTAGGTGGAGGAGGAAGAGGAAGAGGAGGAGGAGGAGGAAGAGGAGGAGTAGGAGGAGGAGGAAGAGGAGGAGGAGGAGGAGGAAGAGGAGGAGGTGGAGGAGGAGGTGGAGAAGTTGGAGGAGGAGGAGGAGGTCGAAAAAGAGGAGCAGGAGGAGGAGGAGGTGGAAGAAGAGGAATGGGAGGAGGAGGAGGAAGAGGAGGAAGATGAGGAGGAAGATGAGGAGGAAGATGAGGAGGAGGAAGAGGAAATGAAGGGGGAGGAGGATGAAATCGAAGAAGAGGAGGAGAAGAAGGAAGAGAAGGAGGAGGAGGTGGAAGAAGAGGAAGAGGAGGAGGAGGAAGAGGAGGAGGAGAAGGAGAGAAACAGAAGAAAGAGAAAACAAAATAGATAATGAGAGAATATGATCTCACAGCAACGATTTTATTCGTCAAAAAAGAGAACCTATATAGGATGGAGAGAAAAGTGAAGGAAGAGATAAAAGAGAAATAATAAAAAACATTTGAGAAAAAAGAAACATGGAATTGGTTTGTTATTTTCAAAGAGAGGAAATGCAAGAAAAGCTAGGAGAAATTCATGGGAAACAAGACCGAAGAAATGAAGGCGGTTGCGGTAGCGGTTGCGGTTGCGGTTGCGGTAGCGGCAGCGGTTGCGGTTGCTGTGGCGTCAGCGGAAATGGTTGCGGTTGTGAAGGTGGCAGCGGTTGCGGTTGCGGTTGCTGTAGCGGTTGCGGTAATAGTAGCAGTGGCGGTAACGGTTGCGGTAGTAGTGGCGGTAACTTTTGCGGTTGCAGTAGCGGTTGCGGTAGTATTGGCGGTAGCGGTTGCGGTAGTATTGACGGTAGCGGTTGCGGTTGCAGTAGTATTGACGGTAGCTGTAGCGGTTGCGATTGCGGTAGCGGTTGCTGTAGCGGTTGCGGTTGCGGTTGCGGTAGCGGTTGCTGTAGCGGTTGCTGTAATAGTGGCAGTGGCGGTATCGGTTGCGGTTGCGGTAGTAGTGGGGGCAGCGGTTGCGGTTGCGGTAGCACTGGCGGTGGTGGAGTAAGACACCAAGGAGTCATTTTCTATATTAAGTGTTGGAGCTCACGTAAAGGTAATCAGGATTTACTGGCCGCAGGGAACCATTGGCCACTCTTCCCCACTCTCCCTCCCTCTCTCCTACTCTCCCTCCCTCTCCCTCCCTCTCCCCCACTCTCCCTCCCTCTCTCCTACTCTCTCCTCCTCTCTCCATTACTTTGCCTCTCTCTCTACCTTTTCTTGTATCTATCTTCCTCATTCTCCCCCCACTCTCCCTCTCTCTCTTCCACTCTCCCTCCCTCTCCCTCCCTCTCTCCCGCTCTCTCTTCCTCTCTCCTTTACTTCGCCTCTCTCTCTCCCTTTTCTTGTATCTATTTCCCCCACCCTCCCTCTCCCCACTCTCTCTCCCTCTCTCCCACTCTCTCCTCCTCTCCCTCTCTCTCCCCCACTCTCTCCCACTCTCCCTCCCTCTCTCCCGCTCTCTCCTCCTCTCTCCTTCACTTCGCTTCTCTACCTTTTCTTGTATCTATTTCCCCCACCCTCCCTCTCCCCCACTCTCCCTCTCTCTCTCCCACTCTCTCCTCCTCTCTCCCACTCTCTCCTCCTCTCTCATTTGCTTTCCCTCTCTCTTTATCTTTCCTTGTATCTATCTCTTCCTCTCTTTTCCTTTCTCCCTCCTCTCTCTTCTACTCTCCCCGACTCTCCTTTTCTCCCCCCCCCACTCTCCCTCCCTCTTTCCTACTCTCTTCTCCTCTCTCTTTTATTTTTATTCTCTCTCTACCTTTTCTTTATCTACATCTTCCTCTCTCTTCCTTTCTCTCTCCCTCTCTTTCCTTTACTTTCCCTCTCTCACTCCATCTCTTTTTGTATTTAGCTCTCTCTATTCTTCTCTTTCCCATCGTCTTCCTCTCTCTTCTTCTCTCTTCTTCTCTCTTCTTCTCTCTTCCTCTCTCTTCCTCTCTCATTCTATCTCTTCCTCTCTATCTTCATTTCTCTCCTTCTCTTTGTCTTTGTCTCTTCCTTGTTTCTTCCTCTCTTCCTTTCTCTTCTTCTCTCTTCCTCTCTCTTCCTCTCTTTTCCTCTCTCTTCATCTCTCATTCTATCTCTTCCTCTCTATCTTCATTTCTCTCCCTCTCTTTGTCTTTGTCTCTTCTTTGTTTCTTTCTCTCTTTTTCCTCTCTCTTCTTCTCTCTTCCTCTCTCTTCCTCTCATTTCCTCTCTCTTCATCTCTCATTCTATCTCTTCCTCTCTATCTTCATTTATTTCCCTCTCTTTGACTTTGTCTCTTCTTTTTTCTTCTTTAGCCTTTTCTTCTTTGTCTATTCCCTCTACTTTATCTCCTTTTCTTTTTTCTCCCTTTTTCATCCTCCTGCTTCTTTTTTATTTTTTATTTTTCTTTCTTTCTTTTCTTTCTTTCTTTCTTTTCTATATTTTTTTTTCTTTCTTTTTTTTCTATCTTTCTTTTTTCTTTCTTTTTTCTATATTTTTCTTTCTTCTATATTTTTCTTTCTTTCTTCCTTCCTTCTTTTTTCTTATCTTTCTTTTTTCTTTTTCTTTCTTCATTTCTTATTTTCTTTTTCTCTTTTTTTCTTATTTTCTCTTTTCTCTTCTTCTCCACCTCGTTCTTTTTTTATTTCTTCTTACTTTCCTTTCAGTTTTCTTTGTCTTTCCTTAAAACAAAAATCAACTTGAGTAAATCTTGGTATGTAATGTTGAAATATAACTTCATCATCTAAAACCTGTGATTTTTCTTCACTTTCAAAGTAAAACACATCTGGTTCCACGGCTTTTGAGAGGTGCATTAAACACTACACACATTAATCCACAATTCCACAATTATAAAAAGTTATAATTAAGTAAAAGATTTTGTTTAATGTGGACGTGATAATATTACGTTTTGCCTTGTCTTGTGGGGAAGTTGGTCGTCATGAAGGCTCGCATCTTCACAATAAGCACATTATCGTCAACTTTTGTGAATTTCAGTAGATAGAAGACAACTTCTATCTATTCTAGATGTCCCTAAAAACGTTCTGACAACGTGTCTATTATTACTATTATTTATATTATTATTATACATATTTTTTTTATCATAAATTTTTTCTCCACATCCGACCTAGTTATGGACCAAAAGGTCACCTGTCGGCATACTCCGCCTTTGTGATCCTTTGTAATCCTTATTCGTATTGTTCTAGTTTCTCCTTCGTCATTTAGTTTCTAAGTATAAAAGTTATTTTGACGTATTCGTGATTCGAAAAACGAGAAAATGTAGCCGAAGTCGCTTCCGCTCGAACAAACGCAGTTGGTCAGAATTGGCTTAGTGTGAAGAGGTTTTTTGGTGGTGATGTGGATAAGAATTATAGACGTTATTACAAAGGACAACAAGGACCTTTGTGCATCTTGGCGACCTCGAATTCTACACGAAGTTTCTACGAGGTCTCAAAGGATTACAAAGGCGGAGCATGCTAACAGGAGACCTTTTGGTCCATAACAAGGCCGGATGCAGAAAAATGTAAATAAATCAATAGAAAATAAATAAACAAATAAATGAATAAATAAATGGATAGATAAATAAATAAATAAATAAGTAAATAAATTAATGAATTACATAAGCAAACAAATAGGTAGTGATAAATAATAGACAGAAAAATGGCAATAATTCATAATAGGTAATAAACAGATATACAAGAAGATATAAATAGATAAATACTAATTATAAATAAACAAAACCTCTCATGCAGAGCTCTCTACTGGATGCTGACAGTGAGATATTTTGATACTTAAGGGAATAAAGTAAGATTGTATATCACTAAGCTATGCTTCGACCTTCGAAGGCAATTCCAAGGTGTTTCAGTTGTGTCCTTGTGCGCGGGACTTTGTTAGTGTGGTGGCATACTAGACTAGCATGCTATTTGTTTTATTTATCATTTATGTCGCTAATATTTTCACTTATTTATTCGTCTATTTATTTATTTATTTTATTTATTTTTTCATTTATTTTATCTAAGTTTTATTTATTCGTTTATTTATTTATTATTGTTATTATTTTTTTTTTTTGGAGGGGGGGCATCCGACCTAGTTATGGACCAAAAGGTCTCCTGTCGGCATGCTCCTCCTTTGTGATCCTTTGGAGAACTTGCTTTTCCTACCTCGTTTGAGCAAAAACGACTTCGGTTATAATATTCTAGACTCCCGTAAGAAAACCTCAACGATGTGTCTAACATTCGTATTCTAGGCTCAACTTCTCTTAGTTCGTCGTTCAGCTTCTCAGACGCAAGAGGAGTAATTTGACATTTGGAGATTTGAAAAACAAAAGATCGTAACCGAAGTCGTTGCTATTCAGACTAAGTAGCAAAAGCAAGTAGCATGCTAGCGAGAAATGCCAAGTGTGACGCCACATTAATTACACGTAACTCTCCTCGGCTTTTCCACTTCCCTTTCTTCTTATTTTCCTCTGTTTTGCTCTTTTTTCCCTTTCCTCTTCCTTTTATTTTCTGGTATTTCCCTGCAACTTTTTATTTCTCTCTCTCTCTCTCTCTCTCTCTCTCTCTCTCTCTCTCTCTCTCTCTCTCTCTCTCTCTCTCTCTCTCTCTCTCTCTCTCTCTCTATCTCTCTATCTCTCTATCTCTCTATCTCTCTCTCTCTCTCTCTCTCTCTCTCTCTCTCTCTCTCTCTCTCTCTCTCTCTCTCTCTCTCTCTCTCTCTCTCTCTCTCTCTCTCTCTCTCTCTCTCTCTCTCTCTCTCTCTCTCTCTCTCTCTCTCTCTCTCTCTCTCTCTCTCTCTCTCTCTCTCGCTCTCTCTCTCTCGCTCTCTCTCTCTCTCTCTCTCTCTCTCTCTCTCTCTCTCTCTCTCTCTCTCTCTCTCTCTCTCTCTCTCTCTCTCTCTCTCTCTCTCTCTCTCTCTCTCTCTCTCTCTCGCTCTCTCTCTCGCTCTCTCTCTCTCTCTCTCTCTCGCTCTCTCTCTCTCGCTCTCTCTCTCTCTCTCTCGCTCTCTCTCTCTCTCTCTCTCTCTCTCTCTCTCTCTCTCTCTCTCTCTCTCTCTCTCTCTCTCTCTCTCTCTCTCTCTCTCTCTCTCTCTCTCTCTCGCTCTCTCTCTCTCGCTCTCTCTCTCTCGCTCTCTCTCTCTCGCTCTCTCTCTCTCGCTCTCTCTCGCTCTCTCTCTCTCGCTCTCTCTCTCTCTCTCTCTCTCTCTCTCTCTCTCTCTCTCTCTCTCTCTCTCTCTCTCTCTCTCTCTCTCTCCCTCTCCCTCTCCCTCTCCCTCTCCCTCTCCCTCTCCCTCTCCCTCTCCCTCTCTCTCTCTCTCTCTCTCTCTCTCTCTCTCTCTCTCTCTCTCTCTCTCTCTCTCTCTTTTATCAACTATTTTTTCCTGTATCTTAATTTTCTCTTTCCTCCCTGTCTTCTATTTTTAACTTTCCTTCTTTTCCTCGCCTATTCTTTTCCCTATCCTCCTTTTTCTCTTTTCCTTTTTCCTCCTTTTCCTCCTTCTCCTTTCCTCTTCCTTAATCTCCTCTTCCTTAATCTCCTTTTCCTTAATCTCCTTTTCCTTTTCCTGCTTCTAATTTTCCTTCTCACCCTCCTCCTCTTTCCTCTTTCTTTTTTTCTTCTTTTTCATATTTTTCTCGTTTTCCTCCTCTTTTTCCTCCTTCCCCTCCTCCAGACTTTCCTTCCACTTTCAATAATTTTTATTCTTCATATTTTTTATTCTTTCCCTCCTCCTTTTCCATATTCTCCTTCCCCTCCTCCTTCCTCTCCTTCACCTTTCCTTTCTTTTTGTTCTTCTTTATATTTTTCTTCTTTTCCTCCTCCTTCCCCTCCTCCTTCCTCTCCTCCATCTTTCATTTGTTCTTGTTCTTCTTCATATTTTTCTTCTTTTCCTCCTCCTTTCCCTCCTCCTTCCCCTCCTCCATCTTTCATTTGTTCTTGTTCTTCTTCATATTTTTCTTCTTTTACTCCTCCTCCTTCCCCTCTTCCTTCCTCTCCTTTAACTTTCACTTCTTCTTTTTCTTCTTCTTTATATTTTTCTTCTTTTCCTCCTTCTCCTTCCCCTCCTTCCTTTCCTTCACCTTTCATCTCTTTTTGTTGTTGTTCTTCTTCTTCATATTTTTTCTACTTTTCCTCCTCCTTTTCCTCCTCCTCCTTCCCCTCCTTCTCCCCTTTCTTCATCTTTCACTTCTTTTTGTTCTTCTTCTTCATATTTTTTCTTCTTTTCCTCCTCCTTTTCCTCCTCCTCCTTTTCGACCTTTTTTGGGGAACCGAGACCGGAGTCCATGAAAACAAAGCCAAAGTCATTTTTTTCTTTGACTCAATGTTCGCTGGCGGAGACTTCCCACTCAAAGCGCCGCTCTGTTGACAATATGAGAAACTCAACGACAGCAAATCACAACACCAGTTTCTTCTTTGATTCATAAAGACCCTACCTTCCGCCCGCGTTTAATGACGCCGTATCATCTAAATGAAGATTCTTTTTCTTTTTTGTCTTCTTTTATCCTCATACTAAAAGAAAAAAGAAAAAGTTTGTATGGTACTGTATAACTGATTCTGTAACATTTCTTTGTGGACAAATGTCATCAAGGAGATGAATTTACAAGAAAATTAGATCGGATAGTTTGGATGAAGATTCTTTTTCTTTTTGTCTTCTTTTATCCTCATACTAAAAGAAAAAATCAAAAGTTTGTACGGTACTGTATAACTGATTCTTTAACATTTCTTTGTGGACAAATGTCATCAAGGAGATGAATTTACAAGAAAATTAGATCGGATAGTTTGGATGAAGATTCTTTTTCTTTTTGTCTTCTTTTATCCTCATACTAAAAGAAAAAAGAAAAAGTTTGTATGGTACTGTATAACTGATTCTGTAACATTTTTTTGTGGACAAATGTCATCAAGGAGATGAATTTACAAGAAAATTAGATCGGATAGTTTGGATGAAAATTATTTTTCTTTTTGTCTTCTTTTGTCCTCATACTAAATGAAAAAATCAAAAGTTTGTATGGTACTGTATAACTGATTCTTTAACATTTCTTTGTGAACAAATATCATCAAGGAGATGAATTTACAAGAAATTTTGATTGGATATTTTAGATGTCTTCCTCAGTGTGTACAAGGGGATGTAATAAGTGAAATTATGTATTTTGTATATTTTCGTTAATCCATCAAGATATTCAAATCACCCATTTATAAGAAAACTCTGAACGAGCGATTTTGTCCGTGACAAGCCTTAAGCTACTTTTTGCTTGGTATGATTATCTCCCAACGATGATCGTTCATGGCTCAACAATGATCGTTAGACGATTATTATTATTATTATTGATTTTTTTTTTTTTTAGGACCTGTTTTGCTTCGACAAGCAAAGTACGAAGCTGATAATTTTTACCGAACCTACCAACGCGTTTACCCAAATATGATATCAGGTATGATTGTCGTCACCCAACATTGGCTGTAGTAGTATAATGCATAATCGTATCGAGAATAAAGTACCTTAACGTTACTGTAACATCTTATTCATTACCAGCTCCTCCAACGAGCCCAACAAAATATATTCATTAACAACCAATTTTGTTGCATGTTTACTTGAAATGAAAATTGACTTAAGTGTTCAAGATATCGACCCTAGAAAGTAAAATTAAAAAACTCAGAATAAATTGTAATGAGAAATTAATTATTCTGTTCTACTTAAAAGCAATTAATGATAATGACTTTATTAACGTGTCATACCCGCTACCAAACGCATGATGGCCCTAAACTAGTCACCATTAGTCACGCCACACTCACGCCACGTCATACGTCACGTCATATGTCACGTCACATGTTACGTCACATTTCGCGTCACGTGCCACGTCACTACGTTACATGTCACGTCACATTGCACGTCACATTCACGTCATATCATACGTTACGTCACATTTACGTCACATCATACGTCACGTCACATTCACGTCACGTTATACGTCACGTCACATTCATGTCACGTCATACGTCACGTCACATTCATGTCACGCCATACGTCACGTCACATTTCACGTCACGTCATACGTTAAGTCTCCTTTCACGTCACATTGCACGTCACACACCACGTAACTATCTACATCGCATGTCACGTCGCATATCACGTTGCATTCACGTCATGTCATACGTTACGTCACATTTCACGTCACGCTCCACGTAACGATTTACGTCACATGTCACGTCACATTTCTCGTGTCAACTTGCACCTTACCTTATTGGCTATTGAACTCGAACATTGAGCGCACCAGCCATAACGCTAGATTAATCATTGACAGTATCTAGGATGGGCGACAGTATCAATTTTGCAGAGCTGGGCGCGTTCTTCAGTGCGTTCCTAGATGCGTTCCTCGCTGCGTTCCGCGTTAGTTTGGCCGCGGTTAGCGCTCCCAAACTATTAAAGCTTAAGAGACAGGTTCATACAGAAATAAAAGTCCAGTAGGCCACATACTATACTAAAGAAAAATTTCGTGGGTGGGAGTGTTTTTATGCCTTTCCCTTTTTGGCTACCTCCCTTGGAAGGGGGAAAAAGCCTTGGTATATGTATGTATGTATGTACATCCAAAAGGTAGGCCACATACTATACTGGTACCTATAATGCTTTAATAGTTTGAGAGCGCTAACCACGGCCAAACTAAAGCGGAACGCACCGAGGAACGCGCCCAGCTCTAGTAATTAGCCACAAAAGATATTTTGTGATAGTGGAAATAAATATATTTATTAAGTTAATTACGTGCCTTCTTGCATAATTTTCTGCTTTGGCTTCTAGAAATAGGTAAAGTACTCTGATGTTGTAATTATCTGCCGTGCATTACTCAGTCATGTTCAGACGCCCAACCCCGATATAGGAGCATTTACTTTGGTGGGTGAATGTACAATCATGGAAATAAGTTCTTAGAGACAAGAATTGGTTTACTAAGATGTGGTTAACGAATGGAAAAGACTTAGTAACCATGTAGTGAGCGCTGAAATTATTTACTGTTAGAGAAGGTTAGATAACTTTATGGATTAGGGTAATAGGTGGTAATGGACATGGAACTACCTAGTGTAGGGGTTATGGTCTCTTGCTGTCTCCTTTATTTTTGTTATCATGCATGTGTTAATATAAGGTTTTCAAATTGCATATGACTGAAAGAGTCTTCGGCGGCGTTAGGCATAGCAGTAGAACTATACAAGTTATTTTTTCATGGGCGATTTAGTATATGAAAACTTTCAACAGCTTTGTTACCAGATACTATGTTGGGACTACCGATGGTGTTCAGGAACTTTTTTGGCTCAACTATACATTAGGAAATGAATAAGCTACTAGAATTAATTTGGGAGAAGAACTATACAAGAGTTTTTTGTTTTTTTTTGGGGGGGGGGGGCGATTTAGTATATGAAAACTTTCAACAGCTTTGTTACCAGATACTATATTGGTACAACCGATGGTGTCCAGGAACTTCTTGGGCTCAACTATACATTAGGAAATGAATAAGCTACTAGAATTAAATTGGGTTTATTAATACATTTTCAACTCTCATCATCCCACGGAGATCACATCCCTGAAGAAAATCTTCCGGTGTTGACCTGATACTCTTTCAAAGATTTCCATTGATCTGAAACTTCATCTCTCAATATAAGAAGTTATGACGTCATTTGATGACGTCATCTGTAAGTGATGACGTGTTCCCCGGTTCCCGTGGCCTTTAAATCTTGCATTCGCTTCGCAAGGAGGGGATGATAGCTCGGGACTTGATGGTGATGTTTCCGATTGGAACATTGAGTGCTGAAGATATTAACGATGCATTGCGAGGCTGTTCAAGGTTCGAATGCTCCAAAACCCTTTTCAAATAATCTCATTCGATAAGAGACTAATGGTGGAATTCTTTGAAAAAAAAATTTCCTTGTATAAATCTTTCCTTATTTATAATCTTATATGTAAATCCTTGGAAGGGAAAGATTTCTTCTTAAGAAACCACCGTAAGAATCTTACGGTGTTATTCTTTAAAAAAAATAAAAATCCTTGTATAAATCTTATATATAAATCCTTGGAAGGGAAATATTTTTTCTTAAGAATACCACCGTGAGAATCTTACGGTGGTATTCTTAAAAAATATTTCCTTGTATAAATCTTGTATATAAATCCTTGGAAGGGAAAGATTTGTTCTTAAGAAACAACCGTAAGAATCTTAGTAGTATTCTTAAAAGATCTTTCCTTATATAAATCTTTCCTTATATAAATCTTATATATAAATCCTTGGAAGGGAAAGAATTTTTTAAGAATACCACCGTAAGAATCTTACGGTGGTATTCTTAGAAAAAAAATCTATATAAATCTTTCCTTATATAAATCTTATATATAAATCCTTGGAATGGAAAGATTTTTTCTTAATACCACCGTAAGAATCTTACGGTGGTATTCTTGAAAAAAATCTTCCCTTGTATAAATCTTTCCTTATATAAACCTTATATATAAATCCTTGGAAGGGAAAGATTTTTTCTTTCCTTATATAAATCTTTCCTTATATAAATCTTACATATAAATCCTTGAAAGGGAAAGATTTTTTCTTAAGAATATCACCGTGAGAATCTTACGGTGATATTCTTTAAAAAAAAAATCTTTATATAAATCTTTCCTTATATATATCTTATGTAAATCCTTGCAAAGGAAAGATTTTTTTCTTAAGAATACCACCGTGAGAATCTTACGATGGTATTCTTAAAAAAAATCTTTTCTTATATATATCTTATGTAAATCCTTGGAAGGGAAAGATTTTTTCTTAGGAATACCACCGTGAGAATCTTACGGTGGTATTCTTTTAAAAAAATCTTTCCTTACATATCTTATGTAAATCCTTGGAAGGGAAAGAATTTTCTATGAATACCACCGAAAGTATCATCACGATATCAAGCCTCTCGGGAAAGTGGGTTGGATTTCATCTCGAGTAACTGAAACCGAAAGACGTCGTCAACCGTTACAGAATCTTTCGAGACTTTCGTTCCTAAAAGAACCTAAATCTCTTTTACTTTCAGATAAAAAAAAATGCAACTTAAACCAGAGCAAAATATGTTAAGGCAGTTATCACAGCGACGGAGTTTAAAGGCGGTGGCACACTAGGCTAGCATGCTATTTGTTTTTGCTATTTCCTTTGAGCAGAAACGACCTCGGTTACAGTATTTCTAGCTATAGCAGTTAGACTGAGGATGTAATAACTCTGTGTGTGTGTGTGTGTGTGTGTGTGTGTGTGTGTGTGTGTGTGTGTGTGTGTGTGTGTGTGTGTGTGTGTGTGTGTGTGTGTGTGTGTGTGTACATATACATACATATACAGTATATATATGTATATATATATATATATATATGTATATATATGTATATATATATATGTATATATATATATGTATATATATATGTATATATATATGTATATATATATATATATATACATACATATACATATATATGCACATACACGTATGTATACAAAGGATTACAAAGCAGTAGCATGCCGACAGGAGACCTTATGGTCCATACCTAGGCCGGATGCAAAAAATTATAATAATGATAGATAAATAAGAATAATTATATACACAATAATAAATTAAATGAAGAAATAGTTAAAGTTAGATAATAAACAAACAGGTAAATAGTGTCTAACATTCATATTCTAGATTTAACTTTTCTTAGTTCGTCATTCAGCTTCTCGCTATATGACGAAAGAAGTCATTTCCACTCAAACGAAATAACAAAACCAAGTAGCATGTTAGCGAGAAATGCCTAGTATGCCGCCAGCTTAACAACACCGAATACCCTATTTCGAAACGCGAAGACGTGGCGACCAATCACAGGCCGAGATCGGGGGAAGGGGAGGGGCTAGTTTGACATTATCAGAACGGACAGGCCATATGTCTCTCTAAATCTTTGCAACTGGTCAAGGCGAGCAAAGAAAAGCCTTTCTACTCTATCGTATCTCGTTTTCAAATCCTCTAAACGTATTTAATAATTGATTTCTACTTTCTATTCCCTTTTACTGTACAGAGAATTTTATTTGGAGTATTTGAGTAACTGAGTTACCCGAAGTAATGTTATCAAAATTGCAGAGTTGGGCTCGTTCCTAGGTGCGTTACTAAATGCGTTCCTCGGTGCGTTCCGCTTTAGTTTGGCCGCGGTTAGCGCTCCCAAAGTATTAAAGCAATATAGGTATCGGTAGTATGTGGCCTACCTTTTGGATGTGACCTACGAAATGTTTCTTTTATTTCGGTAAGAACCTGTCTATTAAGTTTTAATAGTTTGCGAGCGCTAACCCTAGCCAAACTAAAGCGGAACGCATCTAGGAGCGCACAGAGTAACGCACAGAGGAACGCGCCCAGTTCTGCTAATTACACTTGGGGAATTTACTTTGGTCGGTGAGCTCATGTCATCTAAGATCTGTTGGTGCTGCTTTAGTATGTGGCCTACGATTTTTTTTTTCTTTTTTAATATAATATGTGGCCTACCTATTCAACGCTCCGAGGAACGCACCAAGCTCTGCATTATATATAGCTTGTAATTTCGAAGTAATAACAGTTCTCCGTCTGTTTCCTTTGTCGTCACTGTTCAACAGAGGTACGTTTTTCAAATTTTACCATTACGTTTTAATGTTGTTTTTTCAAGATAGGTTAGGGGGGGTTGCAGGTAACAATCACTACTGGGAATTGGAAAGAGGTGCGGGATTCGAACCCACGACTAAGTGTATACGAGGCTAGCACGCTTCCCATTACGCCACCAGTTCTGGTAAAAAAATATAGCAAATGCTCATTGAATACTCTATCACATACCAGTTAGATTTAGTCCACTGAAGAATAAGACCCACACATAATTCCATATCTATAATCCGTTAAATACCAAAATGTATTTCTCTTATTACCTGCGGTCGCCAGACGATTTCATTCACTTGTAGAAGTGTTTATAGAATAGAACTTATTTGCTACCAACGGGGCTCTACAATAATGAATAAAATAACCTGGTGGCGTCAGAATAAGATGACAAGTGACACCCAGAGGGTAAAGGGTTAAGATGAATTCAGACATGATATAATCTGTGTTCAAAGTAAGTCCACGACTTGACAAAGACCTCTCCTTCTTTTTTTTTTTTCTTTTTTTTTCTTCTTCTTTTTTTCTTCTTTTTTATTGGATCAAGATTTTGGTTTCCAAAGGGTTGGGAAAAGGTGGCGAGTTGTACTGTTTATGGTCCTATGTTGCACATTTATTGTACATTTGTTTCACATCTGTTGCACGTGTTGCATCCGAATTGTAAGGTCAGTTGGAACAACCACTCTTGCTACTAAAGCAGTATTCTTCTGTTCCTGCTCAGAACTGGGAAGAGAACTTTATTTTTACTTTTTGGATTTTTTTTTTCTTCGTCTTTTTTTCTGTGTTATGATTCGTTTCGTTCTTGGTTAGATTTAGTTTATTCATTTCCCATTTTTTGTTTTATTTTGTTTTTATATTAGTTTGTAAACTAATTTTTTTCCTCTTTTATTCTTTTCTTTTTTTACTCTTTATTTTCTTTTTTTCTTTTCTTCTTCTTTCCCTTTCCTCTTTTCCATTTCCTCTTTTCCTCTTCTCTTTATTATTTTTCTCTCTTTTCTATATTTCCGTTTCTTCTTTTCTTTTCTCCTTTCTCTTTTGTTATTTCTTTTCTTTTTCCATTTTTTTTTCTACTTTTTTCTCCTTTTTTTTTCTTCTTCTTCTTCAGTTACCAACCGCAGGAACCTCGGAGTCTCCCGATCTCAGGAGACGCGTTCCTTACAGAAACTTCTTCTGCAGAGCAATTTCCTTCGGCGGGAGACTCTACAAGTCGAGGTTCTCCCAGAAGGTGGAGAAAGAAGAATAGGAGGAGGAGGAGGAGGAGGAAGAAGAGGAGGTGAGTGGGGAAGAAGAGGGAGTTGAGGAGATGGAGGGGGAAGAAGAAATAGAGGAGGAAAGAGGAAGAGGAGGAGGAGAAGGAGGAGGGGGAAGAAGAGGGAGGTTTGGAGGAGGAGGAGGAGTTGGAGGAGGAAGAAGAAGTCGAGGAGAAGGAGGAAGAGGAGGAGGAGGAGGAAGAGGGGGAAGAAGAAGGAGGTTTGGAGGAGGAGGAAGCTAGAAGGGAGAAGAAGAGGGAGAGAAGGAAGAGGATGATGATGAGCAGGAGAAACAAGAGAAAGAGAGAGGAGGAGGAGGAAGGAGAAAGAAAAAGAGGGAGAACAAGAAGAGAAGGAGGAGGAGCAGGAGGAGCAGGAGAAGAGGAGTAAAAGGAGGGGGAAGAAGTGGGAGAGGAGGAGGAGGTGAGGGAAGAGGGAGGGGAGGAGAAGAAGGAGGTGAGGGAAGAAGAGGGAGAGGAGGAGGATAAGGTGAAGCAAGAAATGGTAGAGAAGGAGGAGGAGGTGAGGGAAGAAGAGGAAGAGGGGGAGAAGGAGGAGGTGAGGAAAGAGGAGGGAGAGGAGGAGGTGAGGGAAGAAGAGGGAGTGGGGGAGAAGGAGGCGGTGAGGGAAGAAGAGGGAGACGGGGAGAAGGAAGAGGTGAAGGGAAGAAGAGGGAGAGGAGGAGGTGAGGCAAGAAGAGGGAGAGAGGAGGTGAGGGAAGAAGAGGGAGAGGGGGAGAAGGAAAAGGTGAAGGGAAGAAGAAGGAGAGAAGGAGGTAAGGGAAGAAGAGGGAGAGAAGGAGAAGGAGGAGGTGAGGCAAGAAGAGGGAGAGGAGGAGGTGAGGCAAGAAGAGGGAGAGGAGGAGGTGAGAGAAGAGGAGGGAGAGGAGAAGGTGAGGGAAGAAGAGGGATTGGAGAAAGAAGAAGAAGAAGAAGAAGAAGGACCGATCATCAGTCTAAGTAGTCTCAGGGTCTTAATCTCAATTCTTTGGGTTCTTGGGAGCTTCCTCTTCAGGTTGAATCAAATCGCCCGGCGGCCGGATGGAATAAACATAAAATTCATTTTAGGTTACCAAATTTATCTATATCTACATAACAAGAGCTTTTTCCCCCTTATAAGGCAGGTACCCAAACCAAAGGCATGTGCCTACTTCC
>NC_134783.1:52959727-52964727 GCF_046742065.1 Oratosquilla oratoria | reverse complement strand
AAGGTAAACGAAGAAGAGGAAATAAATTAAAATAAAAAGTAGAAAATAAGAGTAAAAGCGAAGATAAGAGGAAAGAATAAAGATTGAGAAGAGGAGAAGCAAGTAAGAATAAAGAGGAAATAGACGTCAGTGACAAGTCTGGACCAAATAAGGAAGAGGAGGAAGAAAGAGGAAGAGGAGAAAGAGGAAGAGGAGAAGGAGGAGGAGGAGGAGGAGAAGGAGGAAGGAGGAGGAGGGGTGGAGGAGGAGCAACAGCGACAGGAACAGCTGTTTGCAGAAGGAATGGCATCAGCTTCAGAAAAAGCGACATCTGAACCTACAACTGGTTTCACCAGAAATCAGCAGTAATCACTGGAAACAAGGGACCTAACAACGCACAGCCACGCTCGGCCTTCTCCTTTGAATGGTGATGGTAATAGTGATGGTGATAGTGATAGTGGTGGTGATGGTGATAGTGGTGGTGATGGTGATAGTGATTGTGATAGTGGTGGTGATAGTGATTGTGATAGTGGTGGTGATGGTGATAGTGGTGGTGATGGCGATGGTGATGGTGATACTGGTGGTAATGGTGATGGTGGTGGTGATAGTGATGGTGATAGTGATGGTAATGGTGATAGTGGTGATGGTGATGGTGATGGTGATGGTGGTGATGGTGATGGTGATGGTGATAGTGATGGTGATACTGATAGTGATGTTGACAGTGGTGGTGATAGTGATGGTGATACTGATAGTGATGTTGACAGTGGTGGTGATAGTGATGGTGGTGATACTGGTGGTGATGGATGGTGATAGTGATGGTGATGGTGATGGTGACAGTGGTAGTAATGGTGACAACGGTGATGGTGATAGTGGTGATAGCGGTGGTGATGGTGATAGTGGTGGTGATGGTGATAGTGATAGTGGTGATAACAGTTGTGGTGATAGTGATGGTGATGGTGATAGTGGTGGTGATGGCGACAGTGGTAGTGATAGTGATTGTGGTTGTGGTGGTGAATGTAATATTGGTGGTGATCGTGATAGTGGTGGTGATGGTAAAAGTGATGGTGATACTGGTGGTGATGGTGATAGTAATGGTGATAGTGATGGTAATGGTGATGGTGGTGATGGTGATGGTGATAGTGATGGTGATTATAGTGATGGTGATAGTGATAGTGGTGGTGATAGTGATGGTGATAGTGATGGTGATACTGGTAGTGATGGTGATAGTGATGGTGATGGTCATAGTGGTGATGGTGATGGTCATAGTGATGGTCATAGTGGTGGTGATGGTGATGGTGATAGTGGTGGTGATGGTGATAGTGATGGTGATAGTGGTGGTGATCGTGATAGTAATGGTGATAGTGATAGTGGTGATGTCAGTGGTGGTGATGGTGATGGTGATGCTGATGGTGGTGGTGATAGTGGTGTTGATGGTGATGGTGATGCTGATGG
The DNA here is from genome assembly GCF_046742065.1 of Oratosquilla oratoria. Taxonomy (NCBI): domain Eukaryota; kingdom Metazoa; phylum Arthropoda; class Malacostraca; order Stomatopoda; family Squillidae; genus Oratosquilla; species Oratosquilla oratoria. Next base: position 52,963,296 of record NC_134783.1, on the reverse strand, counting down.
TGGTGGTGATAATGGTGTTGATGGTGATAGTGATGGTAATGGTGATAGTGATGGTGATAGTGTTGGGGATGTTGAAGGGGGGTTGAGGTTACAGTGGGATTGAAAAAGAGGGTGATGGTGGAGATTGGTGGATGGTAGTAGTGTGTGGTTGTGGTTGTGGTAGTGTTTGTGGTGGTGGTTGTGGTTGTGGTGGTTGTGGTTGTTGTGGTGATGGTTGTGGTAGTATTGTGGTGGTTTTGGTCGAGATTATTCTGTTGGTGATTGTGATTGTTAGCAGTGGATAGTAGTAACTATAATAAGTGATATAAAATGAAGAACAAGAAGTAGAAGAAGAAGAAGAGAAAGAGGAGTAGGAGGAGGAGGAAGAAAAGGAAGAACAAGAGGAGAATGAAGAAGAAAAAAGAAATTGAGGAAGAAACTTCAGAAGATGGAGGAAGAGAAGGAGGAGGAGGAGGAGGAGGAGGAGAAAGAAGCGAATTATGAAAGGCAGACTATTACATAGCTAATAAGCTTAGAAAGAATTAAAAGAGTAGAATGGTGAAAATGAAGAAAAGAAATGAAAATTATATGAGCCCAGCAATGGTCGACAAGGTCGATCAGAGGAGGAAGTGAAGGAGGAGAAGGAGGAGGAGGAGGAAGAGTAAGAGGAAGAGGAGGAGGAAGAGGAAGAGGAAGAGGAGGAAGAGGAAGAGGAGGAGAAGGGGAGGAGGAGGAAAAGAAGAAGTGGGAGGAAAAGGGGGAGAAAGATGAGAAAGAGGAGGAGGAGAAGGAAGAGGAAGAGGAGGAGAAGGGGAGGAGGAGGAGGAGAAGGAGGAAGAGGAGGAGGAGAAGGAGGAGAAGTGGAAGGAGAAGTGGGAGGAGAAGGGGGAGGAGGAGAAGGGGAGGAAGACAAGAAAGAGAAGGAGGAGAAGGAGGAGGAAGAGGAGAAGGAGGAGAGGAAGGAGGAGGAAGAAGAGGAGAAGGAAGGGGTAAAGGAGGAGGAAAAAAAGTAGGTGATATAAAAGAAACAGGAGAAAGCTGATGACGATGATGACAAGGGGAATAGAAGGAAAGAGAAAAAGGAAGAAAATGATGATGAGAAAGTAATGCAGATGAATTAGGAGGAAAAGAAAGGTAAGGAAGTAGGGAGGTGAAAGGAGGAGGTGAAGGAGGAGGTGAAGAAGAAGAAGAGGATGTTTGAGAAGAAGGAGGAGGAGGAGGAGGAGGAGGAGGAGGAGGAGGAGGAGGAGGAGGAGGAGGAAGGGATCAGTGACAGCTGGGAATGAGGAGCTATCCGGCTGCTCCTCCTCGTCCTCCTCGTCCTCCTCCTCCTCGTCCTCCTCGTCCTCCTCCTCCTCCTCCTCCTCCCTCCTCTTCCTCCTCCTCTTCCTCCTCCTCTTCCTCCTCCTCCATTCTCTTGATCACAAGCCAGCTCCCTCGCCGATCGCAAATTAGAACATAGATAAGCTGCCGTTGGATTGGTCATCATTGGGCCGGTGGTGATAGTGGTGGTGATAGTAGTGGTGATAGTGGTGGTAATAGTAGTGTTGTTGAGAATAGCGGTATTGGTTTCATTGTTCTTGGAGTAGTTAGGGTGGTTATGATTTTGGTGGTGATGGTGGTGGTGATGAGGTTGACTTTAAAATGGTGCTAAAATCACAAGGCACCATCAAATCGAACGACGTTTCTAACAATGCTGTCACGAAACGATGACGTCATGAAACGATGACGTCACGAAACGATGACGTCACGAAACGCTGACGTCGCGAAATTATGACGTCACTTTATTATGGCGTCACGTTATTATGGTATTACGTGATTGTGACGTCACGAAATTATGATGTCTTGTAGTGACGTCGGTGTGTAGTGACGTCATAAATCTAAGTGTGACGTTAAGATGCTGAATATGTTTCCAATGGCCTCACCGCGACTAGAATAGACCGAGCCAATAGGGAGATTCATCCGCCACTTAAGACAGATAGACAAAGAGAGAAAGAGAGAGAGAAAGAGAGAGAAAGAGAGAGAGAGAGAGAGAGAAATAGAGAGGTATTGAGATAGAGATAGGAAGAAAAAGAAAGAAAAAAGAGAGACAGACAAAGAAAGGAAGTGAGAGAAACAGAGAGAGAGACAGATAGACTCAGAGATAGATAAAGAAAAAAAGAGACAGATAAATATAGAAAAAAGAGAAAGAGATAGATAAGAAAAAGAGATAAAGAAAGGAAGGCACAGAAAAAGAGAAAGACAGCTATAGAGGTAGAAAGAGAAAAAGGGAGATATCTAGTGATAGAGAAGGGGAAGACATAGAGAGGAAAAAAGCGGAGATGAAAAGAATGAGGAGGTGGCGAGAGAAAGAGAGCAATAAAAAGAGTCACGAAGAAGAGAGAGGAGAGAGAGAGAGAGAGAGAGAGAGAGAGAGAGAGAGAGAGAAATATGCATTATCAAGCAGAGATGGAAAGGTTGAAACCTTTAGAAGATTTTTTGATAATAGAAATAGCTTCAGACTTCATATTATTCTGAAGAATTGTATCAATGTAACCTTAGAGACATACATAGACAAACATACAGCGACAGACAGATATACAGACAGAGACCTACCGACAGATAGCCAGCCAGACAGACAGACAGACAGAGACAGAGATAGAGACGGACACAGAGACAGACACAGACGCAGACAGACAGACATACAGACACATACAGAGACACACAGGCAGATAGAAAGACAGACAGACAGACAGACAGACAGACAGACACAGACAGAGACAGATAGGCAGACAGACAGACAGACACGGCCAGACAGACAGACAAACAGAAACACAGAATGACAGACGCACAGACGTACAGACAGACAGACATAACGACAAACAGACAGAAAGGTAGACAGACAAAGACCAAAAGACCGGGAGACCGGGAGATCGGGAGATCAGGAGACCGGGAGACCCGGAGACGTCCAATCAAGAAACTGGGAGACCCGAAGGCCCGGAGATCCGGAGACCTGGAGACCCCCAACCCGGAGACCCGGAGACCGGGAGGCCCAGAGACCCGGAGATACAGAGACCGTTAAGCCCGGAGGCCCGGAGACCTCCAACATGGAGACTCGGGAGACCCCCAAACCAGGGAGACCCGGAGACCGGTAGACCGGGAGACCCGAAGACCCGGAGACCTCCTACACGGAGACCTCCAACCCGGAGACCCGGAGACCGGGAGACTCCAAAGGGTTACGAGTACATATAACGTATATGTGTCTGTTCTTTAAACCTGGCCAGGAGACATGAAGACTTCCCTGAGTTGGAAGAATTTCCTGGCAAAGAAGAAGACAAAGGTCATCTTCCGGGACCCTCAAGGTCATCGAGTGGGACATACTTGCTTCCGTTGAAAGGAGAGAGAGAGAGAGGGAGAGAGAGAGAGAGAGAGAATTGGCTTATCAGTTGATCGTACAACGGGTCATCTTCAACCAAAGAAGCGAAGTACCTTTCATTTCTTCCTATTTTGTATATTTTATTATGGTCAAGGAACAGAAGATTGTTGTTCAACCCTAGACTTCACGTCCTTCTCGTTCTTTTTTTGTATAAGCGGATAGTCTAAGACACTGA
>NC_134783.1:52949727-52952227 GCF_046742065.1 Oratosquilla oratoria | reverse complement strand
AAAATGAAAATAAATAAATAAATAAATAAATAAATAAATAGATAGATAAATGAATAAAAAATCGGGGATCATATACCGCCTTTGCCCTCAGTGCTTGGTAATTCCAGGTCAAGCAGAAATCGGCGGAATCTGTTGATTTAAAAAAAAAAATTCTGATTCTTGCGACGAACGGTTGCAACCAACGTACCAAAAGAGACATTTCGCGATTTCGACAAAAGATGAAGAGATGGACGAAAATGTAACTGGATATAGAAAATAGAACGAAGAGAGTTCACGCAATAATGATAATGATAACAAAAATAATAATGATGATAATAATGTTAAAAATGATAATGATAATAATTATAATAGTAATAGTAATAATAATGATGATAATGATGAGAATAATAATAATAATAGTAATAATAATAATGATGATGATGATAAATACGCACAAAAAATACAAAAAAAAATAAGATAAAATAGAAAACTGACCGAGAGGGTGCCATACGGACGAATAAAATCATGCGTCGCCAGGCAGGAAGAGTACCACCCGGCACGGAAGGGGTTTATCGAGTTGGGCTACGATCCCTTTGAGAAATGGGCTCCGCAGAATTGAACGATACGTCCAGACGGCAGAGAAAATGAACTGAAAAGTGCTAACAGGTACCAAAGAGGTTTGGTTTTTATATATTTTTTTTCGATGTTGAGCGAAAGGAAAGGGACAGGAGGTAGGGATAGAGGTAAGGGAAGGGGAAGGAAAGGGTAGGGGAGGGGAGGGTAAGAGGAGGGTGAGGGAGAGGGTCAGGGTGGGGGAAGGGGAAGTGGAAGGGAGAGGGAATGGGTAAGGAAAGGGTGGGGAGGGTAAGGAAGATAGGGAAAGGGGGATGGGTAGGGGAGGGGGAGGGATAGAGGGAGGGGGAGTTGGAGGATAAAGTGGAGGGAGAGAGGGAGGGGGAGGAGGAGAGGGAGGGGGAGGAGGAGAGGGAGGGGGAGGAGGAGAGAGAGGGGGTGAATAATGGGAAGGGGGAGAGGAAAGGGAAGAGGGAGAAGGAAGGAGGATGAGGGGGAGGGTTAAGGAAAGGGTAAAGGAGAGGGGGAGAGGGAGGAAAAGGGATGGGGAGGGAGGGAGGGAGATGGGGGAAGAGAGGATAAGGTGAGAGGTAGGAAGAGGGGGAGTGGAATGGGAGGGGGGGAGACAGGTGGAAAGGTGGATGAAGAAGAAACGGAGGCGGGGGGGGAGAGGGGAGGGGGAAGGAGGGAGTAGGGGAGGGGGAAGGGGGAAGGGGGAAGGGGGGAGTGGGGGAGGACAGACTCCCCTTTGGTCATGCAGATCGAAAACATAAACAAAGGGATAGTAAGCGTGTGTTTGTTCATATGCGGGTTTTTTTCGTTTTTTTTTTTACGTCGGTTTTACAGGTGTGTGTGTGTGTGTGTGTGTGTGTGTGTGTGTGTGTGTGTGTGTGTGTGTGTGTGTGTGTGTGTGTGTGTGTGTGTGTGTGTGTGTGTGTTTGCCCTTTGTTATTACTGCGGTAACGAACGAATGGTTTCAGGGCGTGAAAGGCTCGGGAAGGGTGTGGTAACACAAAGTGCCTTCTCTAAACGAGGACTTTTCTCTCTCTCTCTCTCTCTCTCTCTCTCTCTCTCTCTCTCTCTCTCTCTCTCTCTCTCTCTCTCTCTCTCTCTCTCTCTCTCTCTCTCTCTCTCTCTCTCTCTCTCTCTCTCTCTCTCTCTCTCTCTCTCTCTCTCTCTCTCTCTCTCTCTCTCTCTCTCTCTCTCTCTCTCTTCTCTCTCTCTCTCTCTCTTCTCTCTCTCTCTCTCTCTCTCTCTCTCTCTCTCTCTCTCTCTCTCTCTCTCTCTCTCTCTCTCTCTCTCTCTCTCTCTCTCTCTCTCTCTCTCTCTCTCTCTCTCTCTCTCTCTCTCTCTCTCTCTCTCTCTCTCTCTCTCTCTCTCTCTCTCTCTCTCTCTGTCTGTCTGTCTGTCTGTCTCTCTCTCTCTCTGTGGTGATCGTGGAAAAAACAGGACTACATGCACAAGCTTTCTTCCACACAGACATGCTGTCATGTGCGTGCGCTCACACACGCAGACACACGTACACACACTGTTGTATATACATGTGTGTGTGTGTGTGTGTGTGTGTGTGTGTGTGTGTGTGTGTGTGTGTGTGTGTGTGTGTGTGTGTGTGTGTGTGTGTGTGTGTGAACGTGTGCATGTGCTATGTGCATTTCGTAATGTATATATGACAAACACAGCGCAAATAACGTTATAATACGTAAGCCTAATGACGTCATACAAACGAGGTTAAGTTACTGAGGCCTTGAAACTTATTATGTCAGTTAGCAAAGGAACGGAGTTAAAGCTAACCCACAAAAGAGTGACGAAGTGTGTTCTTTAAGAATTTGGTCGTCTGAAACCTTCCGAACTCGAGACCAATTGTACTCGAACTCCTCCTCGATGTCCTCTTCGAAGTCCTCCTCGAAGTCCTTCTCGAGGTTCTCATCGAACTCCCCTTTGAAGTCCT
>NC_134783.1:52919727-52944727 GCF_046742065.1 Oratosquilla oratoria | reverse complement strand
CCGGATCTACAGGACTCCACAGGATTTACAAGACACCACCGGATCTACACGACTCCATTAGATCTATAGAACTCCACCGGATCTACAAGACTCCACAAGATCTACAGAACTGGATCTACAGGACTCCACAGGATCTACAGGACTCTAAATGATTTATCGGATTATATCGGATCTACAGGACTCCACCAGATCTACAGGAAGCCGCCGGATCTACAGGACTCCACCGGCTCTACAGGACTCCACCGGGTCTACAGAACTCCACGGGATCTACAAGACTCCACCGTTTGATTGACAAAATGTCACGATTTCATTATATCAAAAATTGAGAGGTTTTTAGATGTTATTTTTCATATATATATATATATATATATATATATATATATATGTATATATATATATATATACATACTAGAACCATTCAAACCGGGACACCTTTCTGAGAAGACTTCTCCGAGAGTCTTCATAAGAAAACCGATAAAACTTGTTATTATATTGAAGGAGATCGTGAAGACCATCCTAAGATTTTCAAATAATATTAGAGACTAATCGAAACTCAAAAAAAAAAAAAAAAACACTCTTTTTCCTCCTCTCTGTCATCTTCCTCATATCTCTCTATCACTGCCTCTTCAGCATGGTACAGACCCCAAAGATAAAAGCACTGGTTATTGGCAACGAATTGTAATATAACTTCCTTAACAAAGGTCCTTAGAAGGATAAGGTCAAATTCGTTTTAAGTTGTCAAAGTGATAAAAGGATTTAATGTAACTGTTTCGAGTTGGATGTGGGATGTGGGATTAGATGCCACATACGGGCATACCAACAGTAAACGAGGCAGGACCAATAAATAAATAAATAAATAAATAAATGAATAAAAAAAGAAAGAAAGAAAGAAATCCTTATCCGATATAATGAAATGCAGATAGACCTATAATATAGTACCAGAGCGTAAGGCCATCGAGCGAAAATTCTTGCCTTTTATTTGCGCGTTTTGTCTGAAGAGAATTTTAATTTGACCGCATTCATATTTCTCCTATCTTGGTATAGATTAATACACTCGGATCGGAAATTGCTATTTTCATTTGCACACTTTATGGCAACACCGTGGCTGTTGTTGTAGTGAAGAAATACAATTGTCCGAGTTTAATCCCTTTGCTATCAAAGTGGGGTTACAGAGACGAATAAAATCTCCTGACGGCAGACAAAGTTAAGGTAAAGGTACCACTCAATACGGAAGGTTTTATTGACAATTTGTAATCCATTCGCTTCCGAAGAGTCGCCAATTGATGTTAATAAAATTGCCAGGCGGCAGCCAGGATAATAGGAGAAGTGACATATACAGAGTTGGGAGAAGTGGGGAGGGGGAGGGGGAGGGGAAGGAGGAGGGGGAGGGGAGGGGAAGGGGAAGGGGAGGTGAGGAGAGAGGTCGTGGGAGATGGCGAAGAGGAATGGGATGACGATAGGAGTGAGGGGGGAGGGGGAGGAGGAGGTGGGAAGGCGAGGGGGTGAGGCTGAGAGGGTGAAGGGGAGGGGGAGGGGGGGAGGGAGAGGAAGGAGGAAGAGGAAGGGAGGACATCCCGTGGAGATGTATAAAATGATTAAATTAGTTTTCCACATATCGTATATAGATAAACATTATCAGAAGCGGGAGAGAGGGGGAGGGAGGGGGAGGGGGAAGAGGAATTCCATGCAGGTAAATGAAACAGGTAAATTCATTTTCTACATATTCATTGTATATAAATAAAAAAAGATCAAGAAAAAAAATTCTGAACAATTTTCCTTCCGCTGTCAGTCGAGAATTGAAATGTCAGGTCGTTTCAGGAAATGGCTGACATGTACAGTAACGTCCATAAGTCTTTCAACTCCCTCAGGGCTGTCGATATACAAATATAGCGTTTGTTGTTTATTATTTCTATGTATTTCCTATTTACATTTACAGTATTTGCGTTTACGTAAAAATTTATTACCTTGTTTTTTTAAATGGTATGAAGGTACAGGCGCGAACAAAAGTTTTGACCCACATTATATATATATATATAAATATATACATATATATATATATATATATATATATATACTGTATATATATACTTTTTTTTTTCTTGTACGCGGTATATTTCCTAGTGCAGCATTTAGCTTTACAGTTAGGTAACTTTCTTGAATAGATAAATAGATAAAAAAAAAATGTCGGAACAAGAATTTCAATTTTGTATCATCAAAAAATTTGGTTGGGACTATACATGACCCATTGTACCATTTTGGGTAAGAACCTTGACCCACTCACCCCCTCTTCAGTGGCTTCATCGACCCAAGAAATATTACCTGTTCTTCAAGAAATTAAAGATCAAAATTTTGTTCATAGCCAGGCACCCTCTAAGTGTGGTTTATACCAGTCCCTTTTCTTCAAGTGAAAGGAACTTTTGTGCCTTCAAGTTCAAGAATGTCTTCAGCTTCGGCTTCGACTTCGGCTACATTTTTTTTTTTTTCTTTTTTTGGTAGAGAAGCTTCGTCACATCGAACAGCTCGCCCCACCGAATGAAGAGTTTGTCAGACACTTGAAATTTCCTCCAAATAAATTTTCTTCCCTCTGCCGAGACTCTTCTACCTTGAAGCTCCAGAAACCAAGTGCCCAATTCCTCTTCCGCAGTTTTTTCTTGAAGACCTTTCCGAAATTTTCGGACCTTTCGCAGATCTCTGGAAGGACTTCTCTTCTCCCCAAAATCTTCGCGCCTCCTGGCATTGGTTCCTCACCAGTTTCTTCATTTTTTCGAAAAATCCTCTGGTAGGCCCCTTTCTTAAAAAAAAAATTAGTTCCTCTTGTGTGAATAAAATCACCTGACGACAACTAAAACAAAGATATGTCTTAAAGATAAGTGATGCTGATATGGTTTAACGTCACAAACTCCCCCATCCTATCGGAAGGCTAGGACGGGGCCCCTCACAGAGGGCTTTGTAGCGTGGAATTTAATGAACGATGCCCTTGGTTCAACTTCGCCGGTGGCAGGATTCGAACCGCCATCCCCTCGACCTTCGCCGCAAGTAACGACGCCCTAACCCCCTCAGCCAGCGGGTGAAAGAGAATTTCCGAGACAAAACCATTCTTTATCAACTCAGAGCCTCCTTCGACTGAAGAAGATCACCCAGCAAGAAAAAATATACAAATTGATGAATAAGTAACGAAGGTATTGGCTATGCCAGCCAGTCTCGGTTAAACGTTTCACAACGTGATATCACAGATGATCCTTTAACAAACGTTCTTCTCTTTGATCAATTGAATGTCGTTTAGATAAGTCTTCGTCAAACGGCTGTGTAAGATAACCTGACGTCTTCTTTGATATTTATTAGAAATAGATAAATAGAATCATAAATCTAGAAACAAAGAATGATGTAGATGTGCTCTGCAAAATGTCAAACTGGAGTTGCCTCAAACAAATATCAGAGAGAAGAGAGTGTGTGTGTGTGTGTGTGTGTGTGTGTGTGTGTGTGTGTGTGTGTGTGTGTGTGTGTGTGTGTGTGTGTGTGTGTGTGTGTGTGTGTGTGTGTGTGTGTGTGTGTGTGTGTGTGTGTGTGTGTGTGTGTGTGTGTGTGTGAGTGTGTGTGTGCGTACGTGCGTGCGTGTGTATTCACCTTCATCTTTGGATCACCTGCTGGACCCGTGATCGACAGCTATTTCCCTCCCGTAGGAGAGCTCAGAGATCGTATGACCGATCTTTGGGTAATGCTGTGACCTTACACGCACACACACACCCCAACTCCCCGCCCACGAGAGTTGGAGTAACGACTCGAAGCGCAGTATTACTGAAATTATTTCAGCCCTGGGCAGGATTCGAACCCGGACCGCCGTAGTGATAGTCGAGGACTCTACCAACCGCACCACCGAGTCGTGTGTGTGTGTGTGTGTGTGTGTGTGTGTGTGTGTGTGTGTGTGTGTGTGTGTGTGTGTGTGTGTGTGTGTGTGTGTGTGTGTGTGTGTGTGTGTGTGTGTGTGTATTTACCTAGTTGTATTTTACGGGAAGGGGAGCTATGCTCGTGGGGTCCCGTCTTCATATCTCATTTTATCTAAACTATTTTTAAATTCATGTATTGTTTTTGCACACACCACTTTCTCATCTAACTTGTTCCAACTGGCTATTACTCTGTGAGGAAAGCTGTTCTTTTTCAAATCTCTTCTATAGCTGTCTTTTTTTATTTTTCTGTATGTGTGTGTGTGTGTGTGTGTGTGTGTGTGTGTGTGTGTGTGTGTGTGTGTGTGTGTGTGTGTGTGTGCTTATAAGTGTGCGTATGTGTTTGTGCATATAAGTGTATGTATATGTGAGTGTATACGTGTATATTTATAAGTGTGCGTATACGTGTGTATATTTGTATACGCACGAGTATATGTGTGTGTGTGTGTATACGTGTGTGTTTCATACATGTGTGTTGTATACGTGCGTTTTGCTTACGTGTGTGTGTGTGTGTGTGTGTGTGTGTGTGTGTGTGTGTGTGTGTGTGTGTGTGTGTGTGTGAGTGTGTGTGTGTGTACGCGCGTATTTACTTGATTACGTGTATGTAAATATAATATACATGATAAGTCATGTTACGTATTTTCTAACTTTATTCATTAATTTATCTTTATCTTTATCTTTATCTTTATCTTTATCTCAGTCTTATTTTATCTCATTTTCTCTCATTTCATCTCATTTTATCTCATTTCATCTCATTTCATCTCATTTCATTTCATTTCATTTCATTTCATTTTTATTTTATTCTATTTTGATTTTTTATTCCTTATATATTTATTTTATTTTTTATTTTATTATTTTTTATTCTATGAATCGGTCAGTCTGTCTAGAAACTGTTATTCTTTAATATTCTTCAACATGTTCCCTGTTCTCTTGTTTTCTTGTGTTCCTGACTAAGAAGTTTTCTTCTTTTTTGATTATATCAACTCTTTTCAGCGTTCTGACTAGTACTTGTTTGTTAATGTATGCACACAGACACACACACACACACACACACACACACACACACACACACACACACACACACACACACACCGGCTCGGCGGTGCAGTGGTATCGTTCTCGGTCGGTAATTCAAGTACCACCCGGGGCTGAGAAAAAATCACCATCGCTTCACTGGTGTGTGTGTTAGAGAGAGAGGGAGAGAGAGAGAGAGGGGAGAGAGAGAGAGAGAGAGAGAGAGAGAGAGAGAGAGAGAGAGAGAGAGAGGGAGAGGGGGGGGGTCATAGCATTACCCATAAATCGGGCTATTTAAGAGCCCTGAGCTCTCATCCTGGAGGGTAATAGCTGTCGATTACGAGTCCAGAACGTGATCCCAAACGATGGTGGTGAATCACACACGCACATATACACATACATACAAAAGAACACACGCACGCACATACGCACACACACTCCTGAAGGCGTAAGTTGAAGAATGATCTCATCCCACCGTACGGGTATAATCGGCAGCTCCCACGCAGGGAGAAAAAAAAGAGAGAGAGAGAGAGAGAGAGGAAATGATGTGACGTCATCAGCTGGTGTTCATAACCCGTTTGCGTCTGTCGTTTCTCGTTTCCCGTGATTTGCCATCTGCCTTTTTCTTACCATCTGCCTCTGGGGCCTGCCTTCCTCTTGACCTTTCTGCATTACTGTTTGCATTAATCAACATTTCCTATTTTTGTCTGACGCCTCTTTCTGTCGTGTATCAAATAACCATCATATTTCTTTTCTTTAATTCATAGTGGGATCTTTAGGAAAAGTATAGGTATATATATATATATATATATATATATATATATATATATATATATATATATATATATGTATATATACATTCTGGTTGAAATCAACTGCACTAGTTGCTTTAACAATCTTCAAGACTGTATTCTTTAATCTGGAGAATACAGGGCTTCAAGACTAAGGTTTACACTAAAGCCACCAACGTGGGCCGCTGCCTCAATGCCAGGGGAGAATGTCCTGCTTCATACAAGATATCCGTGATATCTTCCTATGTGAAGAGGGCCCTTACCCACTGTAGTAGCTGGACTGAGATCCACAGAGAACTCGACCGTATCCGCCAGCTCCTCACCAACAACGGCTATGCAGACCATCTCATCGAGAAAGTCATACAGAAAAAACTGGACCAGTTTGCAGACTCGACCCAGTTGCCCACCCCTCCCAAGGAGAAAATCACCGTTTACCACCATAATTCTTTTCATGGTCGGTACCGCGAGGAGTGTGATGCCCTTAGAAATATCATCAAGAGAGGAGTCACCCCAACTAACAGAAATGCCATCATAGACTTGAAAATATTCTGCAAACCTAACCTCATTAGTTCCCTGATAATGAGGAATAGCACGGCGCCCAGGGCCCCGAGTGAGGCTACCACCAATGTTGTATACAAATTTTCATGTCAGGAGGGCCGCTGCGACGGCTCCAGCACATACATTGGCAGGACCTCCTCTACACTGCGACGTCGCCTACAATCCCATAGAAACCAGGGATCAATTTTCCAGCATTTCACTGAAACACACAACATGAAGCCTCCTCTACAGAAACTGCTAGACCAAACTGAAATTCTTCACAAGGAGTCTGCCTTCAGGAAGCTGCAGATTGCAGAAGCAGTATCCATTACTTGCCAGCGCCCTACCATCAACATACAGCAAGCTGCTGATTTTATTCTCCCTTCCGCGCGCCCTGTAAAGAATAACCCCCTCCAGGAACAACAAGCCCTTAGACAGCAGCAGCCCCGCGAACAAATGAAACATGTCCAACTAGTTAATCAGCGCCTAGGACCAGTAACCAGAGCAGCAGCAAATCAGGCCAGAGCTTCTAGACAAAATCCCACCCTCTTGAATCCCAGACAAAATCCCACCCTCTTGGCTCCTAGACAAAATCCCACCCTCTTGGCTCCCAGACAAAATCCTACCCCCTTGGCTTCCAGACAAAATCCCACCCCCTTGGCTCCCAGACAAAATCCCACCCCTTGGCTCCCGGACAAAATCCCATACTGCACCTCTCAGCCAATGAGAGGCCAGTATTCCGTCTGAGCTAGGCAGGCTGAGCCTTATAAGCCAGCCCATCCAACCAGCGGTCATTATTCGTTGGAAGACCTTCAATATAGCAGAGCATCCTGCAAAGCAGTCCTCACCCTGAAGACGCCTCACGACGAGGCGAAAAACTATAGTTTCGGTGGAGTCAATAGTTGTTCAATACTATTACTATGCAAAAATATATCAGTTGGCATACACTGCGTATATTCTTTTGAGAGTCATGAATGACTACTTCCAGTCCCTCTCAGTTGCTAATAGGAAAGTATTCTCCAGATTAAAGAATACAGTCTTGAAGATTGTTAAAGCAACTAGTGCAGTTGATTTCAACCAGAATTGCCTTAGAGAAAACCTGTGCCCCAGAAATATATATATATATATATGTATATATATATATATATATATATATAAATTAGGCTACTTTCTAGCACTCCCCAAAAGCCTAGAACACCAACAATTATTTACATATGTAACCCACAAGAAAAAAAAATTGGCTAGGTAGCTGACTGAAAACCATAGTCTTAGATATGAAAACATGAACGCTGGCGTCTAGAGATTTCCACAAATGACCAGAGAGGGAAGAGAGAGAGAGAGAGAGAGAGGGAGAGAATTTGAGGGAAAGGGAGAAAGAAAGAGAGAGAATGAGAGAGAGAATTTGAGATAAAGGGAAAGAGAGAGAGAATCTGAGAGAGAGAGAGAGAAAGAGAGAGAGAGAGAGAAGGAGAAAGGGAGAGAGAGAGCTAGAACGGACTAGTGCGTGACAATGCATTGGTCGCAGATTGAGTGAATGCAGAGTCAAAGTTCACGAAAGACCGTCTACCAAGAGCTGCAAAGAAAGTGTAGTCAGTTGTACTTCGTGACTTCGGTCGCAAGTTCGGGAGAAATAGTCAGAAGAGCGCCAGTTACTCCAAGGTCTTTGCCATAAGCGAGTTTTGATTGGCCCGCAAACCAACGCGAACGTTCCAAGAACCGCGAGCTCGGAAGCTGTCGAAGTTACCGAAGTGATCGAGTTCGGGGATTAACGACTTCGGGAGATTAGAGAACCCTTGAGGACGAGTATGGTGATGTAATGTCGTTGTCATATCCCTGCCATCTGCATATCATACCGATTTACCATCTGTATATCGTGTACTGTATCATTACCATCTGTCTTTGAGACCTCTAGGCGGACCTTTGCCATCTGCGTAAGGTGCGGGTTTGCCATCTGCCTGTCATGTATCATTTTACCACCATCTGCCTCTGAAACTCCTGGGCGGATTTCTGCCATCTGCCTATGGTGTATAGAACCATTACCATCTGCGTCTGAAACTATTCGACGGTTGTCTGCCATCTGCCTGTCGTACTGCTCTGACATCTGCCTACAGTGTATAGAACTATTACAATCTACCTCTGAAACTAAACTTCTGGTTTTCTGCCATCTGCCTATGGAGTAGAGATCCATTACCATCTGCGTCTAAAACTCTTCGATCTTCGACGGGTGTCTGCCATCTGCCTGTCGTACTGCTCTGCCATCTGCCTATAGTGTATAGAACCATCATAATCTACCTCTGAAAATAAACTGGTTTTCTGTCATCTGCCTATGGAGTATAGAACCATTACCATCTACCTCTGAGACTAAACTCCTGGTTTTCTGCCATCTGCCTATGGAGTAGAGAACCATTACCATCTGCGTCTGAAACTCTTCGACGGGTGTCTACCATCTGCCCATTTTACTTCATACGAAAGCCCGACATCTGCCTTTGTGCTTGGCTCCATTCCGCTCTCTGTAGCGCTCCTTTGCTCTTCGGCTTGCGGGAAGGAGGCGGAGGAGGGAGGGGAGGGGGAGGGGAGAGGGAGGGGGACAGGGAGGAGGAGGAGAAGGATGAGGGGAAAAGGAAGGGGGAGGGAGGGGAGGGGGAGGGTGACAGGGAGGAGGAGGAGAAGGGGGAGGGGTAGGGGGACAGGGAGGAGGAGGAGAAGGATGAGGGGAAAAGGAAGGGGGAGGGGAGGGGGAGGGGAAAAGGAAGGGGGGAGGGGTAGGAGGACAGGGAGGAGGAGAAGGGTGAGGGGAAAAGGAAGGGGGAGGGGGGATTCTGACTCCCACTCCCACTCCCACCACCACCACCACCACCGATGGGAATTTGTCTTGTTGGTGATTCTCTTCTGTTTTCGGAGCAACTTCCTGGAGTATGAAGTCTTCGGTGGTTATCACACTGGGCTAATTTTCCTCCGACATCCTACCTCCAACCAGGCGCGGGGGGGGGCTGAGGGGGCTGAAGCCCCCCCCCCAAATTTGTTCTTCCATGAATCATTGTAAGGATGTCATTTAATCGATTTTAGTACTTTCTGATGTTTTGCCAGGTCCAGAGGTTAAATAAACTGACAGCATGTGTGCGGTATTTGGGCGGAATTGTGCTGTGTTTGGCATTTGTTTGATTCCATTTATCTGTTTTGTGCTGCGCGTGTTGTAGGGTTGCCAGGGTTGTGTCTCAGTTGCGCTGAAAAGGGATAGAAAGGAGATATACCACGTTCGTTGGCCGTTTAACATACCTGTATTGTCACCTATATGATTGTTTTGTGTTGTGTTGTCCATGTGCACTAACACTACACACGGATCCTGCAATAATTTCTCTCTATGCGAGAGTATACGCGTGCCAGTGCCTTATCACTGACTAGCACAAGCGTATAACAATATAAAACGAATATACATTCTATTATATATGTCTAAAATACAGAAAAATCTGAAAAACATTATTAAGTATACCTCAGACTTCTGATACATCAGACTACTCAGAGGAAGGAATTCAGGTTAGCCCCCCCCCCCAAATTTTTATCCTGGATCCGCCATTTCCTCCAACCTCTATTCGAATAACTAGAATTTGACTTCGCTTACTAAAATCTAGACTTCTCTAAGAACTTTTCAACAGTATGTCTAAAATTCGTATAAGTTTATAATCTCTCAGATCATCATTCAGTTTTGCTAAATATATCGGAACAATAGTTTGATATTTGGAGATTTGAAAAATAAAATATTGTAATCGAAGTTGGCGCTGGTAAAACCCGTGGAAGCCCAGTGCGATAGTCCTTCTGAGTTGTTTGGACGAAAATGCACATTTTATGTGAATCTGCATTTTAGATTTGATTCTTAATTTTGGTCTTCCAATAAGTGCAAAATCTACTTTTTATTTATTTATTCATTTATTTATTTATTTATTTATTTATTTGTTTATTATTTATTTATTTATCTATTTATTTGATGATAGTTTTTTTAAGAACAAATACTTTTTGAGTTCTTTGGATAAAAATGCACATTTTATGTGATTCTGCATTTTACAATTCTTAATTTTGGCCTTCTATTTAAGTGCAAAATCTACTTTTCATGTATTTTTTTTTAATCATTTATTTTATTTATTTATTTATTTATTTATTTGATTTTATTTCATTCTATTTACTTATTTATCTTTTTTTTCTGATCGTTTTTCTAAGAAGAAATACATTTTGAGTTCTTTGGATGCAAATGCACATTTTATGAGATTCTGCATTTTAGAATTGATTCTTAATTTATTTGTTTATTTATTTATTTACTTATTTTT
Source organism: Oratosquilla oratoria (assembly GCF_046742065.1). Classification (NCBI taxonomy): domain Eukaryota; kingdom Metazoa; phylum Arthropoda; class Malacostraca; order Stomatopoda; family Squillidae; genus Oratosquilla; species Oratosquilla oratoria. The sequence continues at coordinate 52,934,125 of NC_134783.1, read as the reverse complement.
GCAGATCGTTTTTTAAGAACAAATACTGCTTTGAACAAACGGAAACAGAAGTCTGTCCCAACAATTTCAAAACGACTTTCATAAATCCTCCAATGTTATTATACAGTTTTGTTAGTAAAAATCATGTATTAATTGCTAGTAAAAATTATGTATTAATTTCTAGTAAAAACTATGTATTAATTGCGAAGTACTTCACCTAGAAATATATCAGGTATTTAATATCAAAAAAGACATTTGCATCGTTCCCATACATCATGGGAAAAGGTTTTGGAGAAGAGATTAGACAACTTTATGGATGGGGATGAAATGTGGTGATGGACATGGAACTGCCCAGTGTAGGCCTTATGGTCTCTTGCAGTCTCCTTCATCCTTATGTTCTTATTTGCATATTTCGTCCTGACAAACACCAAAAATTTTATTCAGTTAAATGAAGGACTCCATATTGAAGTCTTTGCAAATGGATAACAAAATATTAATTGAGAAATTTTTAAACAAATAAATTCCGTAAATCTTTACTGACTAAACGTCCCTTTAACATGAATAAAATTGTTTGGCTTCAAAAAGAATTAGATAGAAAAAATCTATAATATGGATAACAAGTTAGTGTCATTTTCATTTAAGAAAAAAAAATGGTTCATTGTCTCAATGCAAGTCACTCTCCCATCTTTGAAATAAATAAATAATGGTCTCAAACTGTCAGGAAATAGATTCAATTTGGAAGTGGGTAGAAACAACTTCGCCAACCGTGTAGTTAATGAATGGAATAAACTTCCTGCAGAGGCACTGCAATGTAGTTCAATTCGAAGCTTTATGATTCGTTTAGATAAACACCTAAGCAAGATGTTGTAATGCCTGCCATTTATTTTATATTATTTGTTTATTTGTTTGTTATTATTTGTCTGTTTATTGTTATTTGCTTGATTTTCATTTATTATTATTTACAATTTACCTGTTTGTTTATTATCTAACTATTTCAATGCATTTATTTGTTTATTTTATTAACTATTATTTATACTACTATAATTTTATTTGTTTATTTATTTGTCATACTATGATTTTTTCGCATCCGACCTAGTTATGGACCAAGTGGTCTCCTGTCGGGATGCTCCTCCTTTGTAATCCTTTGTAATCCTCTGATATGACTTTTTTTTTTTTCTTATCTTATGTTATTCTACTTTAATTGATTTTGTTCCATTTTATTTCATTTAATTTCATTCTATTCTTATTCTATTTTGTCTTATTTCATTTCATTTTTTGAGTGGCTATTTTCATGCGACCATAAAAAACCTCCTATAGACTGTTTTTCCGTGGGTTCAAATGTCTCGTAAGTACCACCAATGCTGTGAACAGAAATCATAACATAATGAATAATCTGAGAAAAAATAATGTCGCGGCACATTGGTAAAATACAAAATAATAACCCACTATTGGAAAACAAGATAAGAAATACACAGAATCTTCTATTTCTTATCTTATTTTCTGATAGTAGGTTACAAGTTTAATAATATACCAGTTGTCTATTTGTCGTGCCTCTTCAAGGGCTGACACAAACTACACTAAAATGATGATTAATAATTCTAATCAAACTATGAATTTATTTTGACTATTTTCTTTTCGAACTTCGCTCGACCTGATTCCTTCGCTACTGAGATGAATAAAATTCCTTAACATCAGCCAGAATAGAATAAATAGTGGAACTCACTAATGCACTGTTCACACTAGCGGTCTGAACCGCGCGGAAACCGTGGCTGTACCGCATAGTCAAGGAGAAAATGCGCCGTTGTGTGTGAACACCTCCATTGACTATTGTAATTGAAACGCCGCGGTTCCACATAGTCAAGGAAAAAAACTGCGCGGTTGTGTGTGAACACCTCCATTGACTTGCATTGTAATTGAACCGGCGCGGTTCCACAAAGATGAAAATAAGACTCAAGGAGCAGCCAGAATAAAAAAAAAATGTATACGTGTCTATGCATGTGTTTATGTATGTATGCATGTATAAATGTCTGCATGTATTTATGTATGTGTGTATGTATGTATGTGTGTATGTATGTATGTATGTATGTATGTATGTATGTATGTATGCATGTATGTATGCATATTTGTGTGCATGAATATGTATGTATATGTGCATATGCATATATATATGTATGTATATGTGTATGTATGCATGTATGTGTATAATTATATATATTTGTATGTACGCATGCACACATACATGATTGCACGATATGCATACACACGTGTATACTTGTAGCCATCCATGTATTCGCGTGTAGGTTTATTACTTGACAGTGTGAACCTGCTTAGAGACCCATGAGTTCATCCCGAAGCTTAACTGCAAAATCATTTGTCACTGCATGGCGACCGACCCAATAGTCTGCATTGCAATCGACACTATATTTTACCAGCAGACGGGAAGGTAGCTCTTGTTGACTTTTTTTTTTTTTTTAGGGGATGGGGGGTTTGTATGACGTTGGATAATGTTAAAGAAAAAATCAGAGCGTCGTCGTTAATGTAAAGAAATAGTATAATTGTTTTTTATATACATGTATCTGACTTTCATTGAGTTTGTTAGCTTGTTTAAATGGAATTGGTGTGGTGTATCAGCGGATCTGATGAAGAGTTTAGAGGAAGAGATATTTGGTAGCGTTCCAGTTTACTGCCACCAATTTGCCTCTGACTTCGTTTGTCTTTGTCACCAGTTGATTTTCGGGTCTTAGACTGGGGAGCTAGTGGTCAATGGAACTTCCTTTACTTGTCATTATAGGATGGTATCCTATCTTTTCTGGAATATTTCAAGAAGAGTAGGAAAAGAACTAAGGAATTTATATCACTAGTTAAGAAAAAAAATGTCTAAATGTCCACCCTTTAATATGGAGACATTATATCACTAGTTAAGAAAAAACGGTCTCAATGTTCACCCTTTAATATGGAGACAGCTTTACAGATGAGACCTAACTATATCACGATATAATTTCAGTATAATTGGAAGTCCTCTACTATTTTCATCTACTACTGAAATTATAGTGCCAGTTCTTTTCTTGTTGTGTATTTCTATAATAGTACTTAATCCACACAAGAGGCAAATAGCGGAGAAGACTCTTAGATAGTTTCATTGTGGACGTCCTTATGTAAACAGATGTCTGGATTGCAGTCTCCGTTGTTGTATGTGTATCTATATGTAATATGCGATGTCTGCAAACCATCTTCTGTCTTTGTGTTGTTCTTGAAGTCAAAGTTTGAGAAGGTCTTGATAACGCTGTGGACAGAGAGACCCAACCTCCCAAGTTAGTAATCGACTCTGGACTTGGTTACTGGTACGGTGGTGTTAAAACAAAGAACCTTGAGAACAAAGAATTTCAAAGGCTCTTACCCGATGTGCCTTGTATCTAAAATAAATAAATAAACAAATAAATAAATAGATAAATAAATAAATAAATAAATAAATAAATAAATAAGTCTTTCTCAGCATGTCATTTCAAAGAATACATTCAACTCTAATACAAAATTCCTCGACCTACTTCTCTCTAATACTTCAGATAAGGTTCTTAATTCTTTGGATGATGAATTTCTTTTCACAAATGTTCCTGTTGACAGGATGATTCGATAAATTTAGAAACGAATTTACTACGACTGTTTCACATATATATATATATATATATATATATATATATATATATATATATATATATGTATATTTAAAACATATTAAGATAAAAATTCATATCAACTATCAAATCGCCATGACAACAAAAAACAACAAAAACGCATCAGGAAAATGTGACGGTAAAGCATACAGACATCTTCGCCTTCAAGTGAATACTCCGTACATTTTATAATCACTACTTCGGACTCAAAAGAATTTTCATGAGGACTAAAATGCTGGCATCAAGGATTTCTATTAAACGATGTCCTACCGTAAAAGATGGACAAAAAAAAAGCCAACCAATCAAAAACAAAACTGAAAAGAGGAAACGTAATAGTTATCTTCACATTGTGATGTATATCCATGTGTGTATGCATATACATATATATATATATATACATATATATATAATATATATATATATATATATAGTGTGTGTGTGTGTGTGTGTGTGTGTGTGTGTGTGTGTGTGTGTGTGTGTGTGTGTGTGTGCGTGTGTGCGTGTGTGCGTGTGTGCGTGTGTGTGTGTGTGTGTGTCTGTCTGTATGTGTGTGTGCGTGTATATGTATATATATATATAATATGTGCAGAGAGAGAAATAGAGAGCGAGCAGCAGACAGAGCGACAGATAGACAGGGAGACCCAGCTGATCAAGGGACAGGTAGACAATGAGGGCGGGAACCAGGAGATTCAAAGTTAGCCATTTCCTTTGATGAAGAACATCAGCGCCTCCTCCTCTTCCTCCTCCGCCTCCTCCTCCTCCTCCTCCTCCTCCTCCTCCTCCTACTCCTCCTCCTACTCCTCCTCCTCCTCGTCCTCCTCCTCCTCCTGCCATTCATGCTACTCCTGATCCTTCTCCCCATCCTCTTCCTCTTCACCTTCCTCTTTCTACTCCTCCTATTCCTCATTCTCTTCCTCCCTCTCGTCCATTTTTTTCCTCTTCCAACTCCTTTTCTTACTCCTCCTCCTCTTCTTCATTCTCCTCCTTCTTCTCGTCCACTTATTTTTTCCTCTTCCTTCCCCTTTCCTTCCTCCTTCACTTCCTCCATTCTATCTTTCTTCTCGTCTTTCTCACCCTCCTCTGCCTCTTCCGCCTACTTCTTTCCTTCCTCTCCTCCTTTTTCTCCTCCTCTACCTCTTCCTCTTATTTTTCTTCTTTTCCCTCCTTCCTTTTTCTACCCTCTCCTCCTCCAATTCTTCTTGTTCCTCCTCCTTTTTCTTCTCCAACATTTCTCTCCCTCCTTTTCTCCTAAACACATTTTCTTTCTTCTCTTTTTCCTTCTTTACCATTTTCTCCTCCTTTATACCTCCTCCTTCCACCTCCTTCTCCTTTTCCCTCTCTCCCCTCCATTCCTCCCTTCCCCCTCCATCCCCACCTCCTCCACCTGCGTTCCACCACCCAGCCTCTCCCCCACTCCCTATTTCCCCCACTCCGTATCTCCCCCACCTCCCCATCACTGCCCACCTTCTGACTACAATATATACTGTATGCCCCCTTATATACTGTATACACTCTATACTATATACACTATACACTATATACTATATACACTATATCCTATATACTATATACTATATACTATATACTGTATACTGTATACTGTATACTATATACTATATACTATATACTATATACTATATACTATATACTATATACTATATACACTGTATACTGTATGCACTGTATGCCCCCTTCATATCTACCTCTCATCCACCCTCACTTGATCTCTCTACCCTTCCTTTCCCAGAAGGATCCCTTTGCCTTCTCCGTAGTGACAGTTCATCAAAGATCAAGCTACCTCTTCCTTCCCTCCCTCCCTCCAGGCCTTCCCTCCATCCCTCCCTCCCTCCCCTCCCTCCCTCCAGGTCCTCCCTCCATCCCTCAATTCCCTCCTCCTTCCCTCCTGAGCAATCGGTCATATCTTCCTTGTATTGATTCCCTCTCCGATCTGTCTACGAATATCACACATCTGGACGTGTAACGAAGGCATATGTATTCTCTCTGTTCTCTCATTGTCTCCCTTCGTTATCCTTTGCCAATATTCCTTTGTCAGGTACTCGTCTCTCTCTCTCTCTCTCTCTCTCTCTCTCTCTCTCTCTCTCTCTCTCTCTCTCTCTCTCTCTCTCTCTCTCTCTCTCTCTCTCTCTCTCTCTCTCTCTCTCTCTCTCTCTCTCTCTCTCTCTCTCTCTCTCTCTCTCTCTCTCTCTCTGTCTCTCTCTCTCTCTCTCTCTCTCTCTCTCTCTCTCTCTCTCTCTCTCTCTCTCTCTCTCTCTCTCTCTCTCTCTCTCTCTCTCTCTCTCTCTCTCTCTCTCTCTCTCTCTGTTTCTTTCTCTCTCCCTCTCTTCCCCCTCTCTCTCTTTCCCCTCCCTCCCTCCCTCCCTCCCTCCCTCCCTCCCCCAGGATCTTTGTAGCTTTGCCTTCCTTCACGTCGGGTTATATATAACGGGAGTTATTTTAGTATTCTGTCTTTACTTTGATCAAGTTTCTGACTCGTGTATTTCATAACCTCTCCTAGTGCTGCCTAGTACGAGCTTAGTCTGATGTGGTATCTTTCTGTTCTGTCTGTTCCTTCGTTGTGATGATGATGATGATGATGATGATGATGATGATGATGATGATGATGATGATGATGATGATGATGATGATGATGATGATGATGATGATGATGATGATGATGATGATGATGATGATGATGATGATGATGATGATGATGATGATGATGATGATGATGATGATGATGATGATGATGATGATGATGATGATGATGATGATGATGATGATGATGATGATGATGATGATGATGATGATGATGATATGATTTAAAGTCGGAGGGCTAGGACGATGCCCCTCACAGAGGACTTTGTGGCATGGAATTTAATGAACCATACCCTTGGTTCAACTTCGCCGGTGGCAGGATTCGAACCGACATCCCCTCGACCTTTACGAGCTTCCTTCATTGTAATAACTTTAATTAAACTTCTAATGTATCTTTTCCAGTTTTTGTAAAGAACGTCCACCCTTTCATTTAACTATGAAAAATAACTATATATGTTTTTAGCTTGAGGTAACTATTTGTTCCATACACCATTTCATTTGCGCAAATCAAGAATATTATTGGTGCCAATACTGAAACTTCTAAAACATCACAGATTACTCTCCTCCAACCTGACATCATAGTCTTCACACTCGCCTTCATTAATTTGTTTTCCAGGAAAACCTCCATCTACTGAAGCGGACTCCCTTTGAATCATTCTATATAATCCAGTTTCTGTATAAATCTTTTATGAAACACCTAATTAAAGGTATTCTTTGGGTTGACAGAGTCCACCAAACAACCTTTCTCATGTAAACATTGATCGAGTTTTGTTTAAAAACTGGTAAACCCAACCTTTATCGGAATAAACACTATGTGAGGAGCGAGCTTTTATTAGTACGACGTGTTTTTTTTTTTTCAAGAACATGTACTTGAAAAAAAAATACGTAACAAGCAAGACGTCGTACAAATACAATAAAGGCTCCGTCCGTCCTCACTTGCGTTGTTTATGTCGATAGGCTTATCAGCAGCTGCCACTTTTATACAAACCCAACCTTTCTCACGGTTTTCACTTCGTTTGATATTTGGTGCATAATCTTCCACTCCCTTTGTTCTGATTTATCAAAAAAATTCTTTAGTTAAATGTTGCCTTCCCGATATTGTATCTACCTGATACATATGATCCATCACTTGTCTTTGCGCTCTCTGCATTCATATGAAATTCAAGAACTACTTGATCACGTTTTCTTAGAGGAAATAATTATTTCAAGAGTTTAATAGAGTATGATTCTTTAGCCACAACATGAGAAATTCGCTAGTGAACAGCGATATCAATCAGATAATTTTTATGGCCGTCGCGTATGGGACTCGAACCTACCGCTCTGACGGCAAGAGGCTACCAAGAGTTCAGAGTTTTGTAACATCAGTGGCTGAGTGGATTAAGGCACTGTCTCGGTAGCCTCTTGGCGTCATAGTGGTAGGTTCGAGTCATATACGCGACGGCCATAGAAATTGTATTTAGCAACAAATTCATTCTAGCTTGTGTGCTACCAACACTAATTTTTGTCGCTCATTTAACCCATTGTGCATTTTCTCATAAGTTCTGATACCAATTCACCTCCCCACAATTGAAGTCAACACCAGTGCTACACTATCACTTTTTTCAATGTGTACATATACACACACACACATGCACGCACACACCACACACACACACGCACACACACACACACATACACACACACACACACACACACACACATATATATATATATATATATATATATATATATATATATATATGTATATATTTATATATATATATATATATATATATATATATATATATATATTCAGGTGAGCGTCCAAAGCCGTCAATATGTTTTGGTATCCGACCTCACTTCATGCTTTTGTCTTTTGGTGGATATATGCTATGGTAATATCTCTTTTAGCGTTCCCCCTCAATTGCTATTTTCATATTTACTATTTCCGCTTTTCCATTTTCCCAGTTTCATCTTGTCTACTTTCATGTTTTTGTTTAATAGCTTTATCACACTACATCCAATTTCATATGTCTCTTTGATATGTGGTGTGTGTGTGTGTGTGTGTGTGTGTGTGTGTGTGTGTGTGTGTGTGTGTGTGTGTGTGTGTGTGTGTGTGTGTGTGTGTGTGTGTGTGTGTGTGTGTGTGTGTGTATTTTTTTCACTTGGTCTTTTTGGATCACGTGTTCGACTCGTGATCGACAGCTATTTCCCTCCTGGAAGAGAGCTCAGAGCTCGTAGGTCCGATCTATGGGTAATGCTGACCTTTCACACACACACACCCCCAACTCCCCGCCCACGAGAGTCAGAGTAACGACCCGAAGCGCAGCTGTACCGAAATTAATTTCGGCCCTGGGCAGGATTCGAACCAAGCACTACGCGCACCACCATGCTAGTAGTTCATCGTTCTACCAACTGCGCTGTGTGTGTGTGTGTGTGTGTGTGTGTGTGTGTGTGTGTGTGTGTGTGTGTGTGTGTGTGTGTGTGTGTGTGTGTGTGTGTGTGTGTGTGTGTGTGTGTGTGTGTGTGTGATTCACCATGGTCTACAGCATGGTCTTGGATCATGTGTTGGACTCGTGATCGACAGCTATTTCCCTTCCGGAAGAGAGCTCAGAGCTTATATATAACCGATCTATGGGTAATGCTGTGACCTTACACGCACACACACACCCATCTCCCCGCCCATGAGTGTTGGAGTAACAACCCGGAGCGCAGCGATACTGAAATTATTTCAGTCCGCTTCAATAGATGTGTGTGTGTGTGTGTGTGTGTGTGTGTGTGTGTGTGTGTGTGTGTGTGTGTGTGTGTGTGTGTGTGTGTGTGTGTTCGTGCGTGTGTGTGTTTACATATCCAGTCACTTCCCTATTCCACTGGTTAGGATGTTGACCACGTAGACATGATATCGAGTTGACCCCAATTCAAAGCCCGCAACTTGTTAGCTCTCTGAACGTGGAGGTTTATTAGTTCGTTCTCCCTTTCCCTTTAGAGGATTAGAACCGAAGCTGAAGTTTCCAAAGGCGCAGGTATTTAACCTACTGAAAGCAAAATTACAATGTTAATGACTTGTAATTCAAGAATAATGAAAGGGGGAATAGCAACCACGGATCGGCGTCAAGCCTGTAATATTGTACATCAGGAAGCAATTAGCTGTGGTAAGAGTTTCCACTCTTTAGCTAATGTGCTTGGACAGCCGAAGGAGGTGCCGTTACTGTGGCCGGGACTTATGCGGTCACGAGGCGAGTACGAAACCTTTGGTGCCACGTTGATAAACAAACTTATTTTTCCTTCGTCTAAATTTTGGCTTATATTCTTCCACTACCTCCATTAGGATTTACCAAAGATTTTCCTCGGTTTTATGAATTTTTATTTCACTATATTATATTTGTTTCTGCACGCCCTTCAGTCATGGGGAATTCAAGAATTATACGGTCATGTTTCCACATAGAATGCAACAGCGTATGTCTCTTTAGCAGCAAATTCATTCTAGCTTGTGTGCTATCACCTCTGACTCTTGTTGCTTCTTTGACCCGACGTGAGGTCAAAAAGCCAACGCACTGACCCATTACATACGAACAGACTCAGACGAGGTCAAACTCTTACTCTGATCGACTTGGGAGCAGTTGGACAAAGAACTTCTCGGCACAATGGAACAGGAGAATAACGATGAAGACGATACACTTGTGTGTCTATCTATCTATCTATCTATCTATCTATCTATCTATCTATCTATCTATCTATCTATCTATATTTATCTATATCTATATATCTATCTATCTATATCTATCTATCTATCCATGGTCAAGTTTATTCCTGACCGGTTTCGCTAAGAGCAACCTCTGAAGAAGCTCTAAGCAAAACCGGTCAGGAATAAACTCGGACCTAGACCCGTATCTTACTCTTCCACCTTCCTCAAACCTGTCATAATGTCTCAATTATTTATCTATCTATCTCTTTATCTATCTATCTATCTATCTATCTATGTCTGTCTTTCTATCTATTTATCTATTAGGCTACCTATGTATCTATTTATTTATCTATATACCAAATGCTTCTTCCCCTTTATAAAGGAGGTAACCAGCAAAGTTACCCACCCACAATATCACCCATTTCTTTCCCTTCCATCTCAGCTCCTCGTTGATGAAGGTGCATCCCTGTCTCCCGCCCACACCCCGGGTCAGAAGCAATGCAGAAAGACACAGCACTTGCATTTCTACAAAATCGGGGGGGGGCACCTTGCAAACAGAGATATATGTCCTTCACCGCAACTGTATTTACAGCTGAAGAAAAAAAATCAGATATGAATGCTGTCGGTGTAGAGCTTTCTGGGGCATGACGGGAACTGGATGGACGGGGGTGGGGGGACGAGGGACGACGAGACGAAGTCTCAAACAGGAGGAAGCGTGGTATCATCGGACAACGTTGCACCGCCGACGACGACGATATACGACGACGATATACGACAACGACGATATACGACGACAATATACGACGACGACGATAAGTGTGCTGGCAAATCTTTCGTCTTTTCCACGTTCGCTTCGAGGTGGAGAGCCTTGTTGTTCCAGTCTCCAGGGGGTCAAGTGTTCACTATTTTTCGGTTTGTGGCCACATTTGAGACATTGTAGACCCCTCGGAAGCCATGCAGACCAAGGGACGTGAACCACAGTTGTAAGTTATACAAGTTTGAAGAATTTAATCAATATTTTCTTAACCTTATGATGCCATCATCGGAAACGTGCTAGTCTCGCATTCGCTTAGTTGTGGGTTCGAGACCCGCACTCCTCTTCGATACCCAGCAGTGACTGCTACCTGCCCCAGCAGTCCAAACACATTGGGCAAAGGTGACGGCTTAGACCGCAGCTAAGTGCCTCCTGGCGCAGGCCTCTCATCACGTTTTTCCTGAGATAGATTGCATCTTTAAGACAAATAAATCGTTTTATATTATGCACAATAAACCCTATTCCTATCTACATAATCTACATAACAAAAAGGTTTCTTACCACATATAAGAGAGGTAGCCATCTAAGGCATGTACCTACACCGCCCACCTACACGCCCACTTACCACACGCCCACCTACCACACGCCCACCTGCCACCGCCCATCTACCACACGCCCACATACCACCGCCCATCTAAGCCACCTACACCGCCCACCAAACTCTCCATTTGTTCCTCTTCGTTCTTAGCTCCTTTACATGTCTGCCAAGTACAACTGCGAGCCTACAGTTGTTGACCTAGGACACATCAGAAGTATGCAAATGTATTTTCATTATTATTGCATTAATACAATTCTATTCACAAAAAGGTGACTCCTTTCTATCTGAATGTCCTTAGATAGTTCGTCACCGGTCTGAAGGGGTGCATAACACACTATAAAGAAGAAAAAATTAAATAAGATAAATGAATTGGTAAAACAATAGAATAAGTTAGTAAACAAATTAATTAGTTTATTAATAAATAGCATAAATTAATAGATAAACAATAAACAAATAAATAAATAAATTAATAATAAGTAAATAAACAAATAAATAAATAAAGAGGCATAGGTGAGCATGTTTTATGTCGTGTCTCGTTTTACGTCGCGTCTCGTTTTACGTCGGTCCGGTCCTCGATTTACGTCGCGTTTCGTTTTACGTCGGTCCTCGCTTTACGTCACGAGATGGAGGTATGAACAGCGCGTGCGCACTCAAGCCTCTGACCAAATCGAAACTCTGCATTCGCCCACAACCCAAACAGTAAACGCGAGAATAAAAGGTATCTCCATACTTAACGTTCAAGTTGTGGTAATGCACTCTCGCAGAACGTCCTCGTCATCAAGTTCACAAAATGTTGTTGCCATATTTCTCCTCTTTATTCGTCCCCAGGCGCTTTGTTTATTCACTTCTCTTTTTCTCTTTTTTTCACTCTTCGAACGAGGAAATGAGAGAGGGTTTGTCTGAGAAAGGAATTCGTTTAACTAGATAAGACGGCTTGACGAAACTTAAAAAGAAAATAAAGTAATGTACGTTAACGAAAATTTGTTTAACCCTTTTTACGGTCACCCACAAACATTGCTGAATACAATTGTCTGACTCATGATAGACTAATATCAATAAGACACAGCTTAATCAAAAAGTTTACCTTCCACCACTAGAACAAATCGCCTTTTCAGCCGACGCTAACTAAACCAAACCCCGAATTTCATCTTCACATAAATTAACTTCGAGTCGAAAAATAAATTGCACTTTATGCATTTATCAAAACCTAACATTTAGATTATTTTTCAAAAAAAGGGTTTCTCTCCAGCTGAATGAAATTGTATTGAAACGAAGAAACACGAAGAAGAAGAAAAAGAAAAAGAAGAACAAGAAGAACAAGAACAAGAACAAGAAGAAGAAGAAGAAGAAGAACAAGAAGAACAAGAACAGAAGCAAGGCGCCTTCTGAAGCGAGGTGAGATATGTCCTCTCTTTGCTTAAAGGTGCTGGATGGCTCTTGTATGAGAATTTGTATCTATGCGTGTGGCTACAGATAAATGGGCATGTATATGTATGTATGAATATATTATCTATGTATGTATATGTTTGTGTGTGTGTGTATATGTGAAGATATGTATTTGTATATACACGAACACACACATATGGTTGTATATATAGATGCACAAGTGCGCATGGAAGGTGTGTATATATTTGTCTTTATGTATTCACCATGGTCGTTGGATCACGTGTTGTGTGTGTGTGTGTGTGTGTGTGTGTGTGTGTGTGTGTGTGTGTGTGTGTGTGTGTGTGTGTGTGTGTGTGTGTGTGTGTGTGTGTGTGTGTGTGTGTGTGTGTGTGTGTGTGTGTGTGTGTGTGTGTGTGTGTGTGTGTGTGTGTGTGTGTGAATATACGTATTTGTATATACATGAACACACACATATATGGTTGTATATGTATGGTACATACACAAGCGCGCATGTGAGAAGCCGCTGTTTGACTTGCGTTTCTTCTTCTCTCTATTCATATTTCCTCCGTCCCTCTGTACCTTGTCCTTCTATGCTTCTCATTCCTCTTTTATGCCTCTACTTCACTTATTTAAAGCCGTGAATGCTATCGGCTTTTGCATCTGGGCTTTATGACTTGTCCTCTCTCTTTACGATGTCGTCCTGGTAAATCGGAATCGCGTCGCATTTCGAGTCGCGCGCGATTCGCTCTTTGTCGAGATGCCTCGTAAACCGAACCCGCGCGTCACACGAGACAAACTTCCGTCAGCTCTTGTCCGTTTGTTTGACTGACGACGACTTCGGATACAAAATATCGTTTTTTGAGATGATTCTAATGTCAAATAATTCGTACGTGATGAACTGAGAAGCTGATAATTTATTACCTGGTGCTCAAATGATACATATTTTTTATAAATTAGTAAAAATATTGGCAAAAGGTCTGAGATTTTGTAGCCAAGATTTCTCTCTGGTCGTTCGAATAAACGAAAGTTGACGGAAATTTTCCCCAGTGTGATGGGCACTTAACCCAAATACTCAGATCGTGCTCGTGTCCGGTGCCTCCTCCTCGTCTTCCCCCACCTCCTCCTCCCCTTCCTCCTCTCCCTCCTCTTCCTCCACCTCCTCATCCTCATCTTCCACCTCCTCCTACTCCTCCTCTTCCGTCTCGACCTTTTGTTTCTGTTCTTCCATTTCGTTTTCTTCCATATTCCGTTTTCTCTTTCTCTGTTTCCTCCTCTTCCCTTAATTCGTGTGACTCTTCCGCCTCTTTTTTCTCTTCCTCCTCCTCATCCTCTCCTCCTCCTCCTCCTCCTCTTCCTCTTCCTCCTTTTTCGTCTCGTATTTCTTTTTCCCCCTTCCTTCTTTTCTTCTCCTTCCTCCTTCCTCCTTTTTCCTCTCGTTTTCTCTCTCCTTCTCTTTCCTTTCTCCTCTCCTTCTCCTTCCTCCTTCTCTTTCCTCCTCCTTCCTCCTCCTTCCTCCTTCCTCCTTTCTCCTCTCGTCTTCCCTACTTCTTTCTCTTTCTTCCTCCTTCTCCTCCTCCTTCGCCCCTCCTTCTTTTTTGTCCTTTTCTCCTTTTTTCTCCTCATCTTTCTCCTTTTTGCCTTCCTACATCTTCCCACACCTACCTCCACCTCCTCCTCTTCCCTCCTCTCCTCCTCTTCCCTCCTCTTCCCTCCTCTCCTCCTCTTCCCTCCTCTCTTCCTCTTCTCTTCCT
>NC_134783.1:52907227-52909727 GCF_046742065.1 Oratosquilla oratoria | reverse complement strand
TAACCTCCCACAGTGCCTTTCTGTCTACCCTATCATAAGCCTTTTCCAGATCCATGAAAGCCCAAAAAACATCCTTCCCCTTTCCTATAGCTTTCTCACATATCTGTCTTACCACAAAGATCTGATCTACACAACCTCTACCCGTCCTAAATCCACACTGTTCCTCACCAATTACTCCCTCTGTTCCTCTCCTAATCCTCTCAATTAAGATCCTCCCATAAGCCTTCCCTACTACACTCAACAGGCTAATCCCTCTGAAATTACTACATTCACACTTGTCCCCTTTTCCCTTGTAAAGAGGAACTATACAGGCACTACTCCAGTCCTCCGGTACTCTACCCTCTCTCCAGCAAACATTAAATAACCTCACCAACCAGTCCACCATCACTGCACCTCCCTTTTTCAGACATTCTGCATGACATCCATCCAGACCAGGTGCCTTACCTGTTTTCATCATCTTTACAGCTGCCTTCACCTCATCCTTCCTTATTTCTCCTCCATTCTCCTCACTCATCACTCTCATTTTCTTCGCATTTCCCACTGCAGCTATCTTTCCTTCCCTATCCTCCTTCACATTCAGCAACTCCCTAAAATATTCTGCCCATCTTCCCCTCACTGCCATCTCTTCCATTATCAACTCTCCATCTGTACCTTTTACCTTTTCTTCCCTACTTGATTCGCCTCCTCTTCCTCTCTTAATTTCTTTCCAAAACATCTTTTTATTACTTTCAAAATTTTCTGTCATACTCCTACCCCATTTCACATCTGCTCTCCTCTTTGCCTCCTTTACCTTTTGCTTTACTTCTCTTTTCTTTTCTTTGTACGTCACATATGACTCCCCTGTCCTCTTTTGTAACCAATCTGTGAATGCTCGCTTCTTCTCTTCTACAGCCTTCTTTGTTTCCTCATCCCACCATTCACTACCCTTTCTTCTATTTCCCCCTGTCCTTTTTGTTCCACACACCATCCTTGCACACTTTAAGACTCCCTCCTTGAACCATCCCCATTCCTCCTCCACACCCATCTCTGCTCTATCCTTTACTCCCTCCCACTCCTCCTTCAGCTTCTTTTCGTACTCCTTCTCCTTTTCCTTTTCATTCAAGGAGTTCACTCTAAGAACCTCCCTACCTTTTGTCCCTTTCCTCCTTCTCCACCTATCCTCCACTCTCAGCTTACCTTCCACCAAAAAATGATCTGATATTCCCCCACCCTCTCCCCTTAGCACATGTACATCCTTAACTCTTCCTATCATAATCCTATTTACCACTACATAATCCATTAGCGCTCTATCTACCACCCTTCCCTCCACCACCCTCTCCCATGTGTACTTATGCTTGACTTTCTTCCGAAACACTGTATTTGCTATCATCAACTCTCTTTCTAGACACATTTCCACCATCAACTCTCCACTACGATTCTTTCCTGGAACTCCACACTTCCCAACCACTCCATCGATTGGACCATTTCCCACCCTAGCATTAAGGTCTCCCAGTACTATTACATTGACATTTCTTCCTAAACCCTCTATGCACTCATTTAAATCTATCCAAAAGGCCTCCCTTTCTTCCATGTTCTTCTCACTGCCCGGCCCATATGCACTTACATTTTTTTTTTTTTTTTTGTGTATGTATATGTGGACGAGGATCAAATATAATCATATTTAAAAAAGAATTCAACAGAACAATATCTGCTCATTTATCACGGTTTGTCCGTAAATATGGATTAGTTTTATATATCATTCGGATGCAGCCATCAATATAAGACAATAAATAGCAATACAGAAAGGGGGAATATGCATCCAATCAGATCATTTAGGGGAAGTAACTTAAATGGTTGTTTTATATTCAAGTCGAATAAAGTGTTTATTTCATGCTTCATCTGTGTTTACATATTCAAAATATTTTGGGTTTTCATAATATTTCTGAGTACTAGTCTTTGGTGCATTTAATCTTTTGGTGCATTTAATCTAGTCTTTGGTGCATTTAATCAAGGAATTGGTCCCTGGCTATCACTAGAACTCCACGCGCTATACTGTTGTCGACAATATTTCAATCAATCAATTAATCAATCAATCAATCAGCTATCCTGGTCCACGACTATGCCATGTCACTCCTGCAAACTTCTCTATATCGTTTCTCCATCTTCTGTCTGGTCTCCCTCTTCCACGCTTCCCATCTCGCGGCGTCCACTCAGTAACACACTTCATCCATCGCTCATCACTCGTTCGCGCTAATTTAATTGCCCAATTCCGCTTCCTGTCATTTACCGCTTCCACGTTATCTTTCTAGTCCTCTCTCTCACCCAATTTGCTCACTTTCGGTCTCTCAGCGTTATTCCTATCATTGATCTCTCCGTTC
This sequence comes from Oratosquilla oratoria, assembly GCF_046742065.1. Classification (NCBI taxonomy): domain Eukaryota; kingdom Metazoa; phylum Arthropoda; class Malacostraca; order Stomatopoda; family Squillidae; genus Oratosquilla; species Oratosquilla oratoria. Next base: position 52,907,370 of record NC_134783.1, on the reverse strand, counting down.
TCCTCCATGCACTCATAAGCTTTGTCTCCATCGCCTTCGTCAATTTCCAAGTCTAACATCCGTGGATAATAGCTGGCAGTATACATTTATCATAAACTTTGCGTTTCAAACATAAAGATAGAGTGCATTTCATGATCTTAAAC
>NC_134783.1:52882227-52902227 GCF_046742065.1 Oratosquilla oratoria | reverse complement strand
ATCTGGCCGTAGGCAGGGTGACTGAACGCCTGCCTGTACTTGTGGCGGAGATGGAAGATGAATGCCTGTTGGGGTTGGATTTCCTTAATCGCGTGGGGGCGTGTGTTGATCTCCAGGAGGGTAGGATGTCAGTGAGAGGCTATGAAGTGCCTTTGAATCCTAATGGAGAGCTCGCCACGAGGGATGAGGTAAGGGAACCCAGAGGGCAGAGATCTCAGGCCGTCAAGTCACCCAGCAAAGGTAAAGCACGGAAAGGAAGAGTGGCCCGCACCTCTGCTACTACGACCATGCACCACACCGCATCCACCACTATCGCCACCGCTAACAGCAAGATGGAGTCACCGAAGGAGAAGAAACAGAAGGACCTACCAGAGGGCCTGCCTGAGTACTTGGAAGACTTGGCGGAGAGGAGTATCACGCAGCTGACGGCTGAGCAGGCGAGTAGAGTGAGGGCATTACTCGCACAGTACCGTGACGTGTTCAGCAGTGGAAACATGGACTTGGGTCGCACGTCATTGGTTCAGCACAGCATCTTTACCAGAGATAGTCCTCCCATCAAGCAGGCGCCTCGTCGGGTCCCACCAGCAAAGAGAGAAGAAATGGAGAAGCTTGTCCGAGAGTTGGCAGCAACGGGAGTGATTGAGCGGTCAGACAGCCCGTGGTGCTCGCCGGTAGTCCTAGTGACGAAGAAGGACAGAAGCCGTAGGTTCTGCGTAGATTACCGGGCGCTGAACGCCGTCACTGTCCCTGATGCTTATCCTCTCCCCCGCATCGACGAGACGTTAGACGCTCTCAGTGGGGTCCAGTGGTTCTCCACGCTGGACTTGAAGTCAGGCTATCATCAAGTCGAGATGGCGCCTGAGGATAAAAAGAAGACAGCCTTCTCGATTGGGCAAGGCCTGTGGCACTGGAACGTGATGCCCTTTGGCCTCATGAACGCCCCTGGAGTCTTTGAGCGTCTTATGGAACGTGTACTCGACGGTATGCAATGGAAGGCGGCAGTCGTCTACCTAGACGACGTGCTGGTGTTTGGAAACAGCTTCGAGGAGGAGCTGGCTAGGCTCACAGAAGTGTTCAGCCGAATGAGGAAGGCTGGCCTGAAGCTGAATCCAAAGAAGTGCACTCTATTCAAGTCAGAAGTGCCGTTTTTGGGACATGTCGTCGGAAAGGAAGGTGTGAGGACGGACTCACTCAAGGTCACCGCTGTGGAAGGATGGCCAGTCCCTCAGAATGTCTCGGAGCTGCGCAGTTTCCTGGGCTTGTGCACGTACTACCGGAGGTTTGTGGCAGGGTTCGCCACTACCGCCGCCCCACTGCACCATCTGACGAGGAAGGGAGCAGTTTTCGAGTGGAGCGAGGAGTGCCAGCAAGCTTTCGTGGCACTGAAGCGAGCGTTGGTGGAAGCGCCAGTGCTTCCCTACCCACAAATGGGCTTGCCGTACATTGTGGACACGGACGCGAGCCAAGAGGGTGTGGGAGCCGTGCTGTCACAGCTTCGTGATGGAAAGGAGTATGTGGTGAGTTACTACAGTGCTAAGTTTAACAAGGCGGAAAGGAACTACTGCGTCACACGGAAGGAGTTGGCAGCGGTGATGAAAGCACTCGCTCACTTCCATCACTACCTGTATGGTACGCGCTTCACCATTCGAACGGATCATGCCGCCTTGAGATGGTTGAAGACGATGAAGGAACCGGAAGGACAGCTGGCCAGGTGGATTGGAAAACTGGAGCAGTATAACTATGAGATCGAGCACCGACCTGGCCGGGTGCATAACAACGCCGACAGCTTAAGTTGCCGTCCCTGCCCACCCGAGTGTGTGCATTGCTCACGGCGAGAGTCTGAGGTGGCTGTGCGGAAATTAACCGTCGCTCACAGCACCACCGAGGCAGACAAGAAGTGGAAGAGGGACCAACGAGAGGATTCTGACCTGTCTCTGGTGATTGGGTGGTTAGAGGCCAGCAGTGAAAGGCCTCCCAAAGAGACAGTATCACCCGAGAGTCCTGCTACCAAGTGCCTTGTTGACCAGTGGGAGGCACTGAGTCTGCGAGGGGAAATCCTACACGGCGTTGGACGCACGCACGAACAGGAGAGGTAAGCTGGCTGGTAGTAGTGCCATGCTCTCGGCGACAGGAGCTGCTGAAAGAGATGCACGAGGGTAATACCAGCGGCCACCTGGGAGTGAAACGCACTCTCGAAAAGTTGAGGCAGCGAGTGTACTGGGTGGGCATGCGACTAGACGTGCAGGAGTGGTGCAAGACTTGTCGTGTGTGCGCCGCAAAGAGAGGCCCCGCCCACAAGACTCGTGCCTCCCTGCAGTTATACCACACCGGGGCGCCGATGGAACGCCTGGCTGTGGATATAGCCGGCCCTTTTCCGTGCACAGAGAGAGGAAACAAGTACTTGTGCGTGGTAATGGACTACTTCACGAAGTGGCCGGAAGTCTGTGCTCTACCTAACCACGAGGCAGAGACTGTAGCTCAGTTCCTTGTGGAGGAGGTGTTCGTGCGCTATGGAGTCCCAGGGGAACTGCACTCAGACCAAGGACGAGAGTTTGAGTCGCAGGTCTTTAAGGAATGCTGCAGTCTGCTTGGCATCAATAAGACTCGTACTTCTCCCCTGAGGCCCCAGAGTGATGGTATGGTGGAGAGGTTTAATGCGACGATTGTCCAGCAGCTGGCCAAGTACTGTCAGGAGGACCAGCGCGACTGGGATTTGTGGGTTCCGTACGTACTTATGGCCTATCGTTCAGCTGAGCATGAGGCCACGGGATTCACGCCAGCCAAGTTAATGTTTGGCAGGGAAATTCGTCTGCCAGTCGACCACCGGGAGCAGAACTTCCACATACGTACAGTGATCACGTGAGGACGATGCAGCGGCGCCTGGAGGAGGCTTCCCGCTGGGCGAGGCAGCATCTGCGAGTGTCAGGTCAGGCTATGTGGAGGCAGTACCAAGGTCGCGCCAGAAATGCAGAGCATCAGCCTGGCGATATGGTCTGGCTGCATAATCCACATAAAAAGCCTGGCAAGTCACCGAAACTCCAGTCTGACTGGGAAGGACCATATAAAGTGACGGAAGTGATATCCGCAGTGAATTACCGACTAGAAATGCCTGGCAGAAAACGGGCGAGTAAAGTAGTGCATGTCGATCAGTTATGGAAACACCCAGGCGAGGGAGAATTTACCTGGGGTGAACGTGATGTAGGTTCGAGAGACAGTGACAGTGGTAGTAGTAGTTGTGATGATGGTGATCATAGTCCTGGTGTTGAAAGTGAATGTGAAAGTGATAGCGACACTGAAAGTGACGAAGGTGTAACACATGACTCGGGGAAAGAAAGTGAAGATGGAGTAGAGAGAGACCAGAGACCTAGTCGACTTCCCAGAAATAGGAAGCTACCAGCGTGGTTAACGTACTATGTGATTGACATTTGATGTTATTAATGTGTTATTTGATATTTGGATATGTCATTGTATGTGATTAAGTGTTCTTAGTATATGTAATGTTTTCCAAATGTAGAAGTGATGTTTTATTTCTTTGATACAGAATGTTTTGTTTAAGTTCTTTTGTAAGTTTGTAGGTGAAAGCTGACGGGTCGTCAAGCTTTGTAGAGGGGGATAATGTGGCGAAATTGCATGTATGAATGTTGCATAGTGTGGTAAATTGAGATTAATTGTCTTATTATTATTTTTTATACATGAAAATGGTGTTAAAGAATTGTATACTGGTGTTGTAGATTCCTTATATATGTGATTCTCATATGTTTTATACTTTGTAATAGGTTTAGATCCTATACAGCACTTTTAGTCGTGTGTATCTAATTGAATCCTATGTAGACATCTTTTGTTTTTGTTAAGTTACTGATACGAAGACGTTCTAGACGTCGCTTGTTTGTTTACATCCGCTTGCAATTAAACTCAAGAAAGCAAGACCCCGTTTTTCAACTTTCCTCACCGACACACTGCTACAGTGGCGACGAGGATTTGTGGATTTAGTGAACCAAAGGACTGATTTCAGTTTTAGAAGACAGAAATAGCTGCCTTTCCCTCTGATGGTGGAGAAATCGAAGGATGAAGATATACTCGCCTATTCACTCCATCGGAACCGTCCTGGCCACTCTGGATTCGTAAATAGCCTTTGTGTAGCAGGCTACGAATCAATTGTTTCAATAGGAAACTGGATTTAATACAAGTAGAATTACAATGGCAAATAACTCAGGTAAGATTGACTGTTTTGACCCCAATAAGATTAAGTGGGAGATATGGCTTAGTATGCTGCAAGCTCATTTTGCATACAATGGAGTCACTGATGATAACAAGAAGAAAAATTCTTTATTAGTATCATTAGGAAGTGAAACGTACAGCACGCTAGCTTCGCTCACTTCACCTAATTTGCCACATGAGAAAGACTATAATGATTTAGTGAAGCTTTTAGAAGCACATTACAAGGTTAAACCGAGCTATCATCGGAGTTTGATTAAATTTCAAAACAGAAAGAAAAAATCTGTTGAAAGTTTAAGAGACTTGTATGCAGACTTGAAAAGTCTAGCCAAAGATTGCAACTTTGGGACCTTATTCGACGCCCGAGTGAGAGACCAACTGTTTATGGCTATTGAAACTGAAGTGTATTTCCCGAACTTAGTTGCAGAGAATTTGGATTTACAAACTATGTCTTCAACGGACACCTTAGAGAAAATTTTAAATTTGGAAAAAGCTTTCGTTGGAGAAAAGCTCCCGACCACTGAAGTGAGGAAAGTGGGGATTAGTTCTGAATATTCTAATAGTCAGAAAAAAGAAAGTTGCAAGCATTGCGGGTATCCACATAAAAGTGAGAACTGTAGGTTTAAGCACCTAACTTGTTCAGTTTGTAACACGAGAGGACACCTAAAACGAGTGTGCCGTTTTGATAAGACTGTGCCTGGTAAGCCACACAGTGCCCAGAAAGGATCTTTTGGAAAATTTACCAACAAGAAGACGTTTGGAAAAAAGAAAACTAATATGGTTTTCGAGGGAATTTCTCAGGAAGAGAGAGATACTGGTAGTGATGATAACCAATTGTTACATTTAGTGGATCGACCTAGCCTTCCAGAAGTGGTTAGTGTTGATATTTCTCATGAACCTGTACACAGTGTTGTAGGTAAGGTTTTGCAAGTGAGAAATAAGGTTGATATTAATATTGAAGGTCATAATGTGCCGTACGAAATTGATTGTGGTGCCAGTGTGTCTACCCTAACCTTGCATTGGGTTAAGAAATTAAATTTATCTTTGGAGCCTAGTGATAAAATTTTGAAGGCTTATGGTAATAATGATTTGCATGTTTTGGGTAAGGTTTATGCAAATATATTTTATAATGGTCACAATGTAATTCAAAGTTTGTATGTAGTTGAATCTAATAACTCTAACTTATGTGGAAGAGATTTAATGCCTAAAATTGGTATTGCACTCACAGGTATAGAGGAAGGAGTTAATGTTTTGGATTCCAAGGTACAATTAGATAATTTTTCAGCTGATTCTAGATTGCCAATTTCATGTGTTGTAGCAAAGGTACACCTAAAGAGCGGTGCTGTACCTAGTTGGAAAAAAGCAAGGCCTGTGCCCAACCACTACAGAAAATTGGTAGAAGATGCTTTAGAAGAGTTAGTTGATAACAATATCATTGAACCAGTACATTCTAGTACTTGGGCAGCTCCAATTGTACCAGTGTTAAAAGCTGACAAAAAGTCAATGCGTATCTGTGTAGATTTCAAGGAGTTAAACAAAAGTATTTCATGTGACCAGTACCCTTTGCCTAAAGTTGATGAAATCCTTGCTGTTGTTGGGAAAAGCAAGATATTCTCAAAGATTGATTTAAAAGATGCTTACTTACAGGTGCCAGTAGATGATGAGAGTCAAGAATTGCTAGTAATTAATACTCATAAAGGTCTTTTTAAATATAAAAGATTACCCTTTGGACTTGCATCATCTCCTGCCATCTTCCAAAGATTGATATCCCAATTATTGATGAATATAGATGGAGTAGTTGCCTTCTTAGATGACATATTAGTCGGAGGAGAGACTAAAGAGGAACATGATATGAGGTTAGATAAAGTGTTGAAGGTATTTCAGAAACATAATGTTGCTATTAACAAAAAGAAAACTGTTCTGAATATCAATTCCTTAGAATACTTAGGATATGTCATTTCAGGTGATGGCATAAAACCTTCACCAAGGAAACTTGCAGCTATTTTAGAAGCACCTATACCAAAGTCTGTAGGTGAAGTTCAATAATTTTTGGGTCTAGTAACTTATTATTGTAGGTTTGTAAGAAATTTTTCAAGTGTATTAGCACCTCTGTATGATTTACTGAAGAAAAATGCAAAATTTAAGTGGTCTTCTGTTGAAGCAAAAGCATTTATGACTGTTAAGGAAGAGTTAGCCAACTCTGATTTACTAGCCAATTTTGATGGTGAACATGATGTTATTGTTGAAGTAGATGCTTCACCAGTAGGAGTAGGATGTGTGTTAATTCAAGAAATGAATGGTAGTCCAAGACCAGTTTACTTTGCAAGTAAAAAGCTGTCTGCTGCTGAGCTAAATTATTCTCAGTTGGACAAAGAAGCTCTAGCGTTAGTGTACGCTGTAACTAAGTTTAAATATTTTTTGCTTGGATGTAAGTTTGTGCTCCGTACAGATCACAAACCTCTACTTGGTTTATTTGGTAGTGAGAAACAGATTCCTGTCAATGCAAACGCAAGAGTACAGCGTTGGGCATTATTGTTATCCCAGTATGATTACCAATTGTGTTTTAAATCAGGCAAACAAAACATTGTAGCAGATACCCTGAGCCGTTTGCCTGTATCAGATTCTGTTTTAGACTCACATACACCTGCTGAATATGTGAATTTAGTTGAAAATTTGGAAGATCAAAATATTTCCTATGAAAGGGTTAAGGTTATGACAAAGAGTGATCCTGTTTTGAGGAAGGTTTTCCAATGTGTTAAATTTGGGTGGATTGATAATCCTGTTATTTCTGAATATGCAGCAGTTAAAGCAGATTTAAGTATATATGAAGATGTGTTGCTATTTAGGAATAGAGTAGTTATACCAGCTGAATTAAGAAGTAGTGTACTTTCACAGCTGCATGTAGGTCATAATGGTATCAGTGCTATGAAGGCTGAAGCCAGGAATTGGATATGGTGGCCTAAGTTAGATCAAGATATATCTGAGGTTACTAAAGCTTGTTCAATTTGTTTTAAAAAATTTCAAGGTTCTCAGGAAGTTACCTTATCATGGCCTGAGACGGGTAAGTCTTGGTGTAGACTCCATATGGACTATGCAGGTCCAATCAATGAAAGTTATTTCTTAGTGATTGTGGATTCACACTCAAAATTTATGGATGTTCATGTAACAAAGTCAACAACATCTACAGTAACAATTTCTATGCTGAGAATTTTTTTTTGTAATTTTGGGTTACCTGACATTGTAGTTTCAGATAATGCCTCATCATTTGTATCTGAGGAAATGGAGACTTTCTTTGAAAAGAATGGAATAAAACATATGACACCAGCCCCATATAACCCATCATCTAATGGTTTAGCTGAGAGAGCTGTAAAAACTTTCAAGGAAGGATTAAGTAAATTTAAGGAAGGTGATATCAGAACCAGAATTTGTAGATTTTTGTATAACTACAGACGTTCAATTCATTGTTCCACAGGTAAAGCTCCAGCTGAGCTAATGTTTAACAGAAACTTCAGAGGTATAATTGAGAAAATTAAACCACAAAATAAGAAGGAAAAGGTTTTGGAAAAAGAGTGTAAGTTTGAGAAGTCTGAATATAAGATTGATGATGCTGTTTTTGTAAAGAATTATGGCAAAGGTCATTCATGGTTGGAAGGGAAAGTAATTGAAGTTCTAGGTGTGAGAAACTACAAAGTGATGTTAAAAGATTTTGGAAACATTGTTTGGAAAAGACATTCTGATCAACTTATGCCTAGATATACACCAACTGTTCCCAGTAATGACACTGTACGTAAAGACAACTCGGGTAGCAGTAAACCTTTTGTGACTATGTATTCTTCAGGTCAAGGACACTGTCCTAATAGTTCAGAAGTAATCGATAAGGCTGATGAAAATTCCTCTGTAAATGTTGATAATGATGATAATGCTGTGAAAGTACCAAGTCCACAACCAGTTAGAAGATCTAGCAGAGTTGTGAAACCACCTGATAGATTGAATCTATAATTGTGGTGTTATAAAGATAAATGTTTCAGTTATGTTCATATGGATACTCCTTTTTCAATAAGGGAAAAGGGATGTGGTAAATTGAGATTAATTGTCTTATAATTACTTTTATATACATGAAAATTGTGTTAAAGAATTGTATACTGGTGCTGTAGATTCTTTATATATGTGATTCTCATATGTTTTATACTTTGTAATAGGTTTAGATCCTATACAGCACTTTTAGTCGTGTGTATCTAATTGAATCCTATATAGACATCTTTTGTTTTTGTTAAGTTACTGATACGAAGACGTTCTAGACGTCGCTTGTTTGTTTACATCCGCTTGCAATTAAACTCAAGAAAGCAAGACCCCGTTTTTCAACTTTCCTCACCGACACACTGCTACACATAATGTGCCTGGATGGTTGGTATGCGTGTAAGTGATGCGTGATGTCGGAGAGTCGAAGCATAAGCAAGGGGGTATGTAGCGAGGGTATGATGGGGGGACGCCAGGGGGTGTCCCGGCGTCGCCTGCCATACCCCGAATAGCAGAGAGTAAGCCTAGCATTGGTGTTGAACACACGTGTAAAATCCTCATGTTCGCTAAGCAGAATAAACAAGAGAAGACTGAACTCCTGCCTTTCCCTGATCCGGACAATTGTAGGCGTGAACTTGTCTTTAACTCGTGATTCCATGATCACGGCCCACGTGAAAGAGAAAAAGGTGAGTTAATGTACATGCGAATACGTAACAATACAAAATGTTTAATAGATATTGGGGGTCATTTCAATACTTTTGGCTGAGTTTTGCAAACCTAATTCATATTTTCTCTTCCGATAGACAACTCTATTCAACTGGTTGTTGCTCATCCACGATCTAAAAATTAAAGACTATCTATACCTTTATTCTATCTCTTTTTTTCAGACTATAGTCATTTATTCATTCCGTATAATCTAGAAGGCATCAAGTGTAATATTCTATAGTTATTGTTAGCCCTTCTTAGATTCTTGTTTTCTTTTTTTATCATTCAGAGAGAACTATTAGGGGGTGACTATAATAGAGAAAAGGTTAACACAATTGTCGTCGCACTAAAAACCCACTATACTTTGGATTTAAGAAAAGAAGGAAATAACGAATTTCCGTATATTTCGATCACTTGCTGCGATCCTCTTCAAGCGGACAATAATTGTCGTCATTAATTGGGGTCAAATGCCAGAGGCCTTTGTTCAGCAGTGGACTCAGGATGGCTGATTTGATTTGATTTGATTGAATGTCATGGAATGCGTTACTTCATTCACTCTCCGACACAAGTCCCCACGGTCTCTCCGGGGGGCAGGCTCCCATATACCCACCCTCCCCATTCCAAACAATTCTGTACAGGTTCATGCCAGTTGATTTTTTTGCTTCCGAAAAAAAGAAAAAAATCGTAATTATTTAGAATAATTCTGGGTTCTGTACCATGATGTTTATAGACCAAAATATTGTCAGATTTTTTTTTTTTTTTTTTACATTTAAACATATCTGATTTCTATCTAATAAGATAAACCCTATCTCCAGGGGCCTAAGACCCCGAAAATAAATTCAATCGGATAAATTGTAATCACGATCCCACGCGCTTGTGGTGAAGATTGTACAATTGAGTGTTGCTGGGATGGACATTCTATAGTTGATTATGGCACGGGATACGTAACTTGACCTAACCTGACCTAACCTGACCTAACCTAACCTAACCTAGCCTAACCTAACCTAACCTAACCTAATCTAACCTAATATAACCTAACCTAACCTGATCTATCCTAATCTAACTTAACCTAACCTAACATTCTAGTTAATTTTGACTCGCGATACATAACCTAACATAACCTACCCTGACCTAATCTAACTTAACCTAACATAACATAACATAACTTAACCTGACCTAACCTAATCTAATTTAACCTAACAATCTACAGTTAATTTTGACTCGTGATACATAACATAACCTAACCTAGCCTGAACTAATCCAGCCTAACCTAATCTAATCTTACTTGACCTAACCTAACCTAACTTGACCTAACCAAACCAAACCAAACCAAACCGAACCGAACCGAACCTAACCTAACCTAACCTAACCTAACCTAACCTAACCTAATCTAACCTAACCTAACCTATGTTGGGGTGGAGAGTCTATAGTTGATTAGAGTGGGGGGAAATGCTACAATTGCATGTAGTTGGGGTGGAGCTTCTACAGTTGATCAATCTACAATTGACCCAACAAATCAAAGAAAAGTTATAGAAAATAATGCCATTAGAAAATGAAGGCACTAAACGTACCTCTCATAGATGTCCGTATAAAAAAAAAAAAAAAAAAATTTTATTCTTCAAAAAAAAAAAAACATTTTTCTTACATAATAACGTTAATCTTACGGTAAACGAAGCGTGCGTGCGTTTGTGTGTGTACGAGCGCTAAAATCCATACCTTCTTAAGGCCCGTCCACACTAAGCCCCATGACCATGGCAGTGTTGGTGGCGCTGTTGAAATTCGAGGTTTTCAACACCGCCAGCGTACTACTGAGCAGTTTAGAACCGTCTCGATTTGATGGGCATGCGGATGTCGTCAGTGCCACCTCAGCCGTTGTTGAGAGAGGATGTATGCGTCATGCTCTTGGTCATGGCTACTTTTGCTAACCTCATTAAGTGGACGAGAAACCACACCCAATATCTTATAGAATAATCGAAGCGGCGTCCCTGCATACGGAACATCAAGAGCAAGGAGTACATACATCCGCGTGTTTACAAAGGAGAATAAAGTCTGTCTTTATTTGTATTATACGTCTGACAGCCATGCTCGACAGCCCAACAAATCGTACCTTTCTAATTTCGGCAGGTAGGATGCAAGGGAAGAATGGACAGATGGGAACTCAAACTCCCTCTAACAGGTCTTCGAGGAAGCCAATGTCTACACCATATCTTTCTCTTTCTCACTAGTTTATTTTTCACGGCATGCATAGTTATAATGCTCCACAATAAGGATCCCGTTTCAAGGAGCTCGTGGGGGTCCATCATACAGCCCCGGATGCTAAGAGGTGACTGGCGCCCACAGACTCGTAGCCACATTCTTCATGCCCACTCAGTATGGACATCAGTGTGGACACAGCTTAGCATTCAACACTGCCACCTGCTAAAAGCCGAGCTGCATGAGGCACAGTGTGGACCCGGCCTTAGGCGTTCAAACCCAACTTATGTTGATCATTCTGCCTTTTAACTTAGGCTCTCACATCACTCTCTACACCGGCCATTCTTCTACTATCTCTATGCTCTGTGACATTGCTTTTGCTTCCTCCTTTATTTTACTCCTCTCTAAGCACTAACCAAAGATATTTAGTCAAGATGCTTCTTAACCTCATTCTAATCCATTTTTCCCTCTGCTCTCAAAATCTAATCTAACCTAACCCAACCTAACCAAACCTAACCTAATCTAACCTAACCCAACCCAACCTAAACTAACCTAGCCTAGCCCAACTCAACCTAACCTAACCTAACCTAACCTAACCCAGTAGTGACCTGTCAGGAGCACTCAGGTTAAAGTTATGTCATGAAAGGTTATTCCACAGCCTAGACTACGGATACTGTGGTAGACTACACGCTAAAGTAGCACCCTATTCTTGACATCATATTACTATTCATTCTCACATATCCATACTAAGAATACCAGCATCCACCCTTTCTAAAGGAGCTTGCATCTATCCTTCATATTTTTCTATATGTATATGCATGCCTAGATATGACAATTTCCGGGTTAGATTGTCATATTACAAGGTTAACAAAACACAACACACCCTTTTACATTCGTTTAATCGTAAAAAAATTAACATGGCGTGTCGTTGATCTTAAGTTAGAAAATAAATACATTAAACCTACTTCGGGAATGGAGACAACATAGTTGTTACGTGAATTCTTCAAAGTGAAGAATAAGAATGAGCTTCTGACGCCTTAGCACATGACCCCCCCGTGTGCCCAAGGCGTCCTTTGGCTAACTGGGAGGATTGATCATCTGATATGAACTATCTGTCATTGGTCCATTGAAAACGAATCCTTTGTCGATGTGGTCTTGGTTCTTGGCTTCCGCGGTTACCACCCGCTGGAGCACGCCGTCCTTCTTGCCCATATAGGCCAGCATGTTCTGCTTCACCTGAGCCTTGGGACAGTGATGCCCCATGGCGTAACATCAGTTGAGCCATGACATGATGTACCTCCAAAGGTTTGACAACAAACCCTCTCCGGACGGATGGGCAAGCTGCTGCTGCTCCTGGTGTCCTTGATACCCCAGATCTTGCTGGATCGCCGGGTCCTTAGCCCTGTTTTCCCTCGGAGGGATGATCCTACCGAAACAGCAGACGATTTCATGCAGACCCTCGCACTTCAGCGTTGTCCGGATGTCCATGGGCAGCGTGGAGAGTTCCGGAGACCAGAGCCTGACGCATTCCTCCGGCGTTGTGCAGGAACAGGCCGAGAGCTTGCTCGGCGCCGTGAATCCACCACGAAGACCTGCACTGTAGTACTCGAAGTCGTCACTGTCTATTGCGATGGCGTTCTTCGTGTTGGTGATGGCGTCTTCGTACATGAAGCTTTCGAAGCGGTCCTGTTTGTCCGGAATGAAGACCTGGTCGTCCGTCTTCACCACCACGTTGCTTGTGGGCACGCCATTGGTCAGGTACAGATCGAGCTGACTGTGGAGGTACTTGAGTGACCCACCGTCTTCGGGGCCTCCGTGTGGCGTCCAGGCATGTTCTGGCGGAGACGGGGCCGGGTTTGGAACCAAGACTCTCTTGGGTTCTGGAAGTGGATTGAGCTCTGAGGATCGTTTTGGTCGGTGGAGAAGAAGCTTCAACCTACTCCTTGGACCGACGCTGTCCTGGGCCACGTCTGATGACGTCTTCCTCATACAGCAGTACCTGGTCGATGACGAGCACGGTTGACCCTATGTAGGAACCAAAGAATAACATTAGACAAGGTCAACTAAAATATCTAATTAAACTTAATTAAATACCATTATACGTTTTGGGTCTTATTCTAGCTCTCCCTAGCATATCAGCTGGCAAAGTGTTAAACACGTTTTGATAAAAAAAAAAATTCTAAGAATTTTATTCTTACATCCATCAGACTATCTGTAGAGGGAGACCCTTCTATAGTTTAAGTATTACTATATATATTTTTATTCTTTTTACTGATAATCACCCTAATTCTAATGACGGTAGTCTCTATCTGTGGAAGGAGGCCTTTATATATATATATATATATATATATATATATATATATATATATATATATATATATAGATAGATAGATAGATATGCTGGTACATTGTGACAAGTTGATGAAGGTGGAAAAAGAAGTCACGGGTTTAGTTCCGAGTTCCTGAGTTTATTTCTGGCCGGTTTCGCTCTATGCTTCTTCAGAGGAGAAGCATAGAGCGAAACCGGTCAGGAATAAACTCAGGAACTCGGAACTAGACCCGTGACTTCTTTTTCCACCATCATATATATATATATATATATATATATATAAATATATATACATACATATATATATATATATATATATTTTTTTTTTTTTTTTTTTTTTTTTTTTTTAAATTGATAATCACCCTAATTCTAACGACGGCAGTCTCTCCGATTTCGACCTCGCAAGTCTGCGAGTACTCAGTGCATCGACACGTTCTCGCGTCCACCTCATTCCACAGATCGACGTCCTCTTTGTGTGGGTACTGTGACCTGTGACCAAAAAGAAAGATCTGTTTACAAACATTATATCAAAATAAGACAACAATAAAGATAAGTAAAATAATAACTGAATAGAAAAATAATTGATAGATAAATTTATTGATACATATATAAGTAATTGGTTCGATAAATGAATAAGGGAGTAAATTAACTCATAAGTAAATATTATAATGCATAAATAAATAATTAGATAATCTAATGAATGAGATACGGAAATTAATCTCAGTATGAATAATTAATCACAATTGCTGCAGTAAGAGACATTCATTATTTATTTATTTATTCTTTTATATTCAAATTTTATGTATTTTATATATTTCATTTACTTATTTATTAATTTATTTGTTTCCATACAAAGGCATTCATCTCCCTCTCTCCTGAACAGGAGCGATTACAAAAAAAAAAAAAAAAAAGCCTCACTATTAACTCTCTCCACCCTTTGCTGCCAAAGAGTCCGCGCCAGGCGATTTTATTCGGCAGAGTGGAATCTCCTTATGTGAATATTCTGGTTACTGTCAATCTCATTTAATGAGGTGAACTGAGTATATACTTGTACGAGGGTGGTTAAAGAATGTTAACAATTGAAAACAGTGTATTAAATCAATCATAACACTCCAACAAAACGTGCGTGCACTCGAAAGGCGTAATAGAAACTGCGCTTTGGGACGGCAACGCGGTTCGACAGACACGTGATGTGTGAACGTGTGAACGAGGTATTTGGTTGTCGAACACGTTGGTTAAACCCCACATACCCCGTTCTTCACACGTTCACTCATCACTTTAAACACGTGTCTGTCGAACCGCGTTCGACCGTGTAAACTCCCTCTTAGAACGAAAAAACTTTCGAGCGAGCGAGCAGAACACTTGGCTCTTACGACATATATGTACAATATACAATAATGAATGTACAATGCTTCAAGAACACCATTATATACTTACATTTGTTCATGTTTTGTAGAGATACTGGGAAGAGCTTCCGAGGACGCGACTGACAGTGCGATAACCAACACCAAACTTAGACGTGAGGAAACAAAGCTGTAAAATAAATCAGCAATATTAATATCAATACATATATATATGCATATATATGTGTATGTATATATATATATATATATATATATATATATTATATATATATATATATACTGTATATATGTATATATATTATATATATATATATATATATATATATATATATAAACAAATAAATAAATACATAAACAAATGTACAAATAAATAGATCAATCAAATAGATAAGAATTGATATATTAAAAAAAGGACTGAAATTAGTCGAAACATGAAAGAATAAATAAATGAATAAATAAATTGACAAACAGATAAATAAGTTAAACAGATAAGAATTAGTAGATGGAATAAGATGTTAAAAGGAATCAAAATTGTAAAGAATATAAATACATAAATAAAAAGATAAACTAATTTGTAATAAATAAATAAAGAAATAATCATGGACTTTAGAAATTCAGATTGAATACTAATTAGTAGTATGTATGTATGTATGTATGTATGTATGTATGTATGTATGTATGTATGTATGTATGTATGTATGTGTGTATGTATGTATGTTGTTCATAAATCAGGTATGATAAATGCACACAGGCACACGTACAATGATTCACACACTTAGGACGTTCACATAAGAATGCGTATATACACATTTACGCACATAAACGCACACATACACACTGATACGCACGCACACACGCACGCAAGCACAAAAATACACGCACGTAAAGAAACGAAGTAAGAAAGGAAGTTCATCAAGGAGCAATATAGATTTATATCAAATGATATAAAAAGAAATATAGAGTATTATATAAGGATTATATAGAAATTTTGTAGGATGTGTGTAGAAATTAATCCAGATTTAGATATTTCCACGCATAGAAATAACGGTAAGATTAGACTCAAATAAAGATTATATTAGGACATAGTAATTTGCTTGTGTAAAACTATAAAAGAGATTCACTATTGTAGTAAATATAAATGTACAAGTCTAGTAAGACTAAGCGTAGTTTTAGATGCTTTCCTCGAGTAAAAACAAGGATAAATAGATAAATAAATTAATAAATAAATATAAGAAAGTGAAATGCTGAGTGAACAAGAAGAAACATAGAATTACTAAATGAAAAATAAGATTAATTAATAGATATCTATCATAAGTCATACGACTTGCCAATCTCTCCCACGCTACTCCTGCAAACTTCTCTATCTCATCTTTCTACCTTCTATCAGGTTTTGTCTTCTACGCTTCCCATCTCGTGGTGTCCAAATTTTTGCCTCTATGTGTGTTTCTGATTATTTGTATGAACACATATGTATTGTATATGTATTTATGTATTATGGATTTATGTATGTATGTATGTATGTATGTATGTATGTATGTATGTATGTACTGTATGTACTGTATGTATGTATGTATGTATGTATGTATGTATGTATGTATGTATGTATGTATGTATGTATGTATGTATGTATGTATGTATGTATGTATGTATATATATATATGTGTGTGTGTGTGTGTGTGTGTGTGTGTGTGTGTGTGTGTGTGTGTGTGTGTGTGTGTGTGTGCGTGCGTGTGCGCTTGGGTTTTGTGGTGCTTATCAACTCTACGTCTTAATGTGCTCTTGACCCTTCTTTTATGTCCTTCTCCACTCACTCCATATTGACCATGATCTTCCTGGTGGTTAAACACACACACACACACACACACACACACACACACACACACACACACACTCACACACACACACACACAAATTCCATTAGAATTTCTTTCTTTCTAAGAGCTGGTGATTTTATTTATGTAAGAGGTCGATTCTAGTCCTAGTGTTGGGTCTCGGTCCATTCAGAGTCCTTTCAGACAGGGAGAGAGGTAAGGAGATAAATAAACAAACAAATAAAATCCCAATAGGTCTATCCTCCCTCTGGAACGAACCAGAAACTCAAGAAGGTGATTCAGAGGCAAGTCCCGGTATGATGGGAAAGTGTCTTGAAAGTTCCCCCCCCTCCCTCCCTCCCTCCTCCCACTCCCCCCCACGTCCTCCTTCGTCTCTGCCCACGCCCCCCTCCTCCACGCCCCCCCTCGCCTTTTTTTTTGGGGGGGGGAGGGATGAATCTCACTAAAAACTCCCTCTCCCACTCCCACACTCCCACGCAGTGGAAAGTAAGAAACCCGTGATAGGGCAAATCCCTGTCAATGGTGATAAGCCGTTGGATTTCTTGGTCCGTCGTTAGGTCGCCTCCCTCCCCCACTGGCCAGGACTGTATCGGGAGCCAACGCAGCAATCCCACAGCGGGTCACGGGACCCGAACTCTCGACTACCTGCTTATAAGTTCAAGTCGGTATCCACTGGGCTCCCCCCTGGGGACCTCATAGGGATCAATATTTAATTACAATAATCATATTGTCAATGTTTCTGCTACCAGGATATTTGGTTATTGTCAATATTAATTAAATCATGCCACTATTGTCAATATGCATCTACAATTCCTTGTGAGTCTAATTCGTATTCAGAAGGGAGGAAGAGAGTTCCAGAACCTCAGACGAATAAGATGTGTCAGTGAGTGATCATCTTCCCCTACGAGACTTCATCGACGTCCTTATGGACCAGAGTCACGTAGCTTTATTTCTTGACCGGGGACAAATCTCCACTCAAAGAAGATGATTTGATCATTTCTAACTTCCGAGAAAGAGAGGGAGAAAGAGAAAGAGAACGAGAAAAAGAGAGAGAAAGAGTGGGAGAGAGAGAGAGAGAGGGGGGGAGAGAAAGAGCAAGAGAGAGAGAGAGAGCGAAAGAAAAAGAGAAAAAGAGAGCGAAAGAGAAAAAGAAAGAGAAAGAGAGGGAGAAAGGGAGAGAGGGAGAGACAGATAGACAGACAGATAGACAGACAGACAGACAGACAGACAGAGTAACAACCTAAGAGACCCTGAGAGAAATGTCGTTCGAGGAGATACATAATTGAAGAAACAAGATCACCCAAAGACCAAAACTTGAAAGAAATTTTTCACTAAAATTCCTAAGAAAAACACGAAAATGACAAAATTCCTAGACACTAGACAACAACAGGTCCAGTCCTCTAAAAATCAGACTAGAGTTACAATGCACTAGAAACCAAAGACTTAGAAGCCTAGTGCACCAGAAATCAAGGGTTTGAGGTACAATCGCGAGCAAAAATTTCGATCCGCACCACAGTGCTCACAACGTTAATATGATTTTTTTTATCCAGTACTTGATATATATATGTCGGTTAATTCGCTGAATAAAAAAAAAATCACAGACGAAGAATTTTAATTTTGGGTTATTAAGATCTCAGGGTGGGTCAATAATTTTGTTCGTGGTTGTACAGTGTTAGATTACATAGCATCTTCGTCATGCTTAATTACTTTATAGACAAAGGATTACAAAAGATTACAAAGGCGGAGCATGCTGAGAGAAGACCTTTTGGTCCATAACTAGGTCGTATGCGAAAAAAACATATAATAATGGTAAATAAATGAATAAATAAATAAATAAATAAATAAATAAATAAATAAATAGATAAATAAATAAATAAGAATATCATAATATACATTCTAGTCACCACAAGGTCTAGGGCGAGGGGAAGGGGTAGGAGGAAGGGAAGAAGAGGGCGAGGGGAAGTGGGAGGAGGAGGGGGAGAAGATGCTTAGAGGAAGGGTGGATTAGGTCACCCTAACCCACTGGCTGAGCGGGTTAGGGCATCGTTACTTGCGGCGAAGGTCGAGGGGATGGCAGTTCGAATCCTGCCACCGGCGAAGTTGAACCAAGGGCATGGTTCATTAAATTCCACACTACAAAAGTCCTCTGCGATGGGCACCGTCCTAGCCTTCCGATAGGGGGAGTTGTGACGTTAAACCATATCACAATTACTTTATATATTTTATTCTGCCTAACGCCAGGATATTTCATTCACTCGAGGACAGGATCCTATACTGAACATGATCAGATCCACTTTTCTATCTATCTATCCATCTATCTATCTATCTATCTATCTATCTCCATCTATCTATCTATTTACCAAGGGTTTTCCCCCCTTACCAAAGGGGTAGCCAAAATCAAAAGGCATATACCCATTCCCACCCATTTCATCTTCCACCCACTCCACTCCAACCCACCACCCTTCCCTTCCTCTCATCTTAGCTCCTCATGGATGACGGGTCATCCCTGTATCCCGTCCACTGCCCTGGGTCAGAAGCAATGCAGTAAGACACAGCACTTACACAGCAAAACAGATTCACTTAATCGGCGACTCTACCCCTTTCCGCCTTCAAAAAAAAAAAAAAAAAAAAAAACAGACGAGGATCAAATTCTTTTGAGTTGCGTTTAAAAAATCATTTACACATAACCATTCCCTAACTCCCCCCCATCCCCCACCCACGCCTTTCCTTGCATCACAGTATCATCTATACACAGCCATTCTCCATTTGCCCCTATCTCCCGTCTTCTCCCTTCCCTGTTCAACGCCCCTTTCAAAACCCACCCATCCATCTCATCCTCGGTCGCCCCCTCCTGTTCATTCCATCCACCTCTGCCTTCCACACCACTTTTACCAATTTTTTTTTCTTTTTTACTCATTCTTTCCATGTGTCCAAACCATCCCAATACTCTTCATCAACCCAATCTCCCATCTCTTTTTCCACCCACCTCTGCCTTCCACACCACTTTTACCATTTCTTTTTTTTTACTAATTCTTTCCATGTGTCCAAACCGTCACAATACTCTTCACCAACCCAATCTCCCATCTCTTTTTCCAATCCCGCTGTCCTCCTCACTTCCTCGTTTCTAACTCTATCCAGCCTCGTAACCCCTATCCTAGTTCTCAGACATTTCATCTCAAACATATTTAAACTATTCCTCTCTGCATCTCTTAAAGTCACCCCTTCATAGAACCTCCTTTTTTGCATCTATTCCCAAATCGGCCACCCGTAAGATCACCTTCACAGAGCCTTAGCCCACTACACCAACAGACACTTAAAAGCCTTGAATCCTGGAATCGAACTGAT
>NC_134783.1:52829727-52869727 GCF_046742065.1 Oratosquilla oratoria | reverse complement strand
AGGTATTATCTACTCACCGTAATGACTTCCTGTATATTGCCATGACAAATATGTATTTCTCTTCTCTGCGTCCTTAAACGCAGAAAACTGCGCCCACTCAAATTTCTCTCTTTCTCTCTTTCTCTCTCTTTCTCCTGACGCGCACAAACTCTTTCCAGCTTTCTTATCTGAAGCCAAACAGACACTGAGGTACATTGGTTTCGTTCTGATGGAGTGAAGGAGGGAAAGGAGGCGATGGAGGAAGAGAAGGAGGAGGAGTAGGAGGAGGAGGTGGATGTGGAAAGAGGACCCATGTGGAGGTGGAGGAGGAGGTGGATGGGATGGAGGGATGGAGGGGGAGGAGAGGAAGCATGGAGGAGGGAGGGGGACAGAACAGGTCCCTGTGGCACCTCAAGAATTCAGTGACGCCTTCAAGAGAGCTTTCGGATGAGATGGGAGTACTCCTAGGAGGAGGAGGAGTAGGAGGAGGAGGAGGAGGAGGAGGAGGAGGAAGAGGAGGACGAGGGGCACCGGGAGACAGGTGCTGGGTCAGAATCATAACCTCCTCCAGAGGAACCTGACACTAAACACCTTCAATTCGGTTACGCGTTTCTCCGTTCCTTCCTTTGAACTCTCTCACTCCAACCGATTTCGTTCACCTCGCTAAGGCGCCAGACTCGGGCTTAAACGGGGTCCCGGTCGCTAAGGACCCCCTGTTTGAACTCATGGGTCCTCTGGGGTGAGTGGAATCGTCTGGGGTTACCCGGAACAGGGCGAAACCGGGTTGAAATTTTCGACCCCCCCCCCCCAACCGGATAGACGACATTATTACCTGCATTCTGTTCTTGGATCTCTGAAGTCTTTTTCGAGGTTTCTCTGTGTTGAGTATAATCGCCTCCTATCTTCACCAGAATAAAATGACTAAACCAGCTAATAAACCAGATTGAGCTGGCTCATACTAGTTGGAAACCTCAGGGTTTAATCTAGATTAAATAGAATTGTTTTCACCTTAACTAGAAGAAAGTTTTTCAAGTCTATGGTATGCATTGTTAATTTAGTTTCGTCTAGTGATGTTAAGGGTTTTCTAGATTAAATCAAATCGTTCCATCCTGGCCAGAAGAATGTGGCTAAAGCGGCTGGCCGCTCCGTGTGAAGGGGCACTTTATTTCCATCTAATTATGTCTAGCGGTAAGCGATTTTATTCACGTATGGTCACCAGAGTTTGTGCTAAGCAGCATCAAATCATTGTCTTGTTGATTTATGATTTATTATTCATTTGTTTATTTATTTATTTATTTATTTATTGCGCCGAGATGAAAAGAAGTTACAAAAACGTATTTCTACCTTGTGGCTCTCCGAGTTCATAGGGCACAGGTTGCGGTTCTGGACCCAGCCGAAATAGAATATGTAAAGTGTGTTACTGTGTTGGATTGTTGACATGACCTCACACATTCGAGGTCAAATAACCCAGGTCAGGTCAGGTCGAACAGTTTGTATAGCCCGCATTGTTTTCCAATGTTTATATTTATTTGATCAAATTGACTTACTAGTTTTCTTTTCATATGCAATAGTATTAAGCCTTTATCAAAATCTCAACACTCTTCATCATTCATATTGATGATGTGACATCAAGTTATCTAATTCCTGCATAGTAAACAGGCATTTTAGTATGCCAGACACTTTGCATACATTTCATAAGTTTACACCATCTACGCAACATTACCAGAATATATATGTATATATATATATATATATATATATATATATATATATATATATATATATATGTTGAGACATTCTGACAGGACGTAAATGGAGTAGGAAACACAGGAGTCTTAGTCTGAGTTTATTCCTGAGTAGTTTCACACATGGGCAAAATCATCCAGAGGTTGATTCTAACCCGACTAAAACCGCCTATTGCTAGCCAGAACAAAAAGCTTTCATAGTCGACAAAGTCTGGCCCCCAAGGACTCAGCGTGATGATCTGAGAGAACTAAGAGAATCCGATGACAGAGCCCACGATCGAGACTTTTTGGTTGTCTTGTCCCGAGGCGGCTGATGGTGGAGTTTCGTCATCCACCTTACCACCACCACCACCCCAACCACCCCCTCCCGGTCCTGGTTCGGATCCGGGTTTCACTACTGCTGCCCCCCCCACCCTCTTCCCCCCTCTCCCTTCCCCCCGCCCCCTCCTGCTCTGTGTGTTCTCTCTCTCCTCGTTCCGCGCGTTCTCTACCTTTGGCTACAGAGTTTGTGTGTTCACGGGGAGGAAGTTGGAGTGGGGAGACGACTGTGAGGGTTGGAGGAAAGGGGTGTGGAGGGAAGGAGGGAGGGGTGTGGAGAGAAGGAGGGAGAAGGAGGGAGGGGTGTATGGAGGGAAGGGGTGTGGAGGGGAGGAGCAAGGGGGTGTGTGGAAGGAAGAAGGGAGGGGTGTGTGGAGGAAAGGGGTGTGGGTATGGAGGGAGGGGTGTGTGGAGGAAAGGGGTGTGGGGAAGGAGGGAGGGGTGTATGGAGGGAAGGAGGGAGAGGTGTGTGAAGGGAAGGTGTATGGAGAAGGAGGGAGGGTTTTGTGGAGGGTAGTAGGGAGGAATGTGTGAAGGGAATGAGGGAGGGGCTTGTGGAGGGAAGGAGGGAGGGGCTTGTGGAGGGAAGGAGGGAGGGGTGTGTGTGTGGAGGGAAGGGGTGAGAGGAAGGAGGAAGGGGTGTATGGAGGGAAGGAGTGTGGTGGTGGGGGGAAGGGGGAGGGGAGGAGGAGGAGGGGGTCACATGAAGAATCGTCACCCCAGACTTCGACAGGGTAACAATTCTTCATGTGGGCCATCCTGTGTTTACGATTCTTCGGTTGTATAAGTTCATGACAATAAGCATAACCCTCATTCAACCTAACCTAACCTAATCTTTATTCCACTGTTGATATTCGGAGTACTGGGGTGACAGTTCTTCAGGTGGGGTCTCATGGGGTGACGATTTTTCATATGAGCGTTCTGGGGTGACAAATCTCCAGGTGGGATCTCATGAGGTGATGATTTTTCATGTTCTGGGGTGATAGTTCTTCATGTGGGATCTCATGGGGTGACAATTCTTCATGTGGGATCTCATGGGGTGCCGATTCTTCGTGTAGGATCTCATGGGGTGACGATTCTTCATATAGGATCTCATGGGGTGACGATTCTTCATGTGGGATCTCATGGGGTGACGATTCTTCATGTGGGATCTCATGGGGTGACGATTCTTCATGTGGGATCTCATGGGGTGACGATTCTTTGTGTAAGATCTCATGGGATGACGATTCTTCATATGGGATCTCATGGGGTAACGATTCTTCATGTGGGATCTCATGGGGTGACGATTCTTCATGTGGGATCTCATGGGGTAACGATTCTTCATGTGGGATCTCATGGGGTGACGATTCTTCATGTGGGATCTCATGGGATGACGATTTTTTATGTGGTTCTGGGATGACAGTTCTTCAGGTGGGATCTCATGGGGTGATAATTCTTCATGTGGGATCTCATGGGGTGACGATTCATGTGGAGTCTCATGGGGTGACGATTCTTCATGTGGGATCTCATGGGATGACGATTCTTCATGTGGTCGTTCTGGGGTGACAGTTCTTCAGGTGGGATCTCATGGGGTGACGATTCTTCATGTGGGATCTCATGGGATGACGATTCTTCATGTGGTCGGTCTGGGGTGACAGTTCTTCAGGTGGGATCTCATGGGGTGACGATTCTTCATGTGGGATCTCATGGGGTGACGATTCTTCATGTGGGATCTCATGGGATGACGATTTTTTATGTGGTTCTGGGGTGACAGTTCTTCAGGTGGGATCTCATGGGGTGATAATTCTTCATGTGGGATCTCATGGGGTGACGATTCATGTGGGATCTCATGGGGTGACGATTCTTCATGTGGGATCTCATGGGATGCCGATTCTTCATGTGGTCGGTCTGGGGTGACAGTTCTTCAGGTGGGATCTCATGGGGTGACGATTCTTCATGTGGGATCTCATGGGGTGACGATTCTTCATGTGACCCGGAGGTGTCTGTGTCTCTCGAAGAACTCGACGAAGAAGAACGAGAGAGTTCGGGAGTTTCCGAACTCGGGTCTTCGGCGAACAGCTTTGACCTCCGGCTTTCTCCAGAATCCTCACCCGTGACTGTTCAAGTCCGGGAAGTTGGGGGTGGATTCCCTCCTCCTCCTCCTCCTCTTTCTCCAGTGTAGGCCCTATGGTCTCTTGCGGTCTCCTCTTCCCACTCCCTTTCAAGAGAATTGCCTCCTTCATCCTCCTCCTTCAGTGTAGGCCCGATGGTCTCTTGCAGTCTCCTCCGTTCTCATGTTCTCCTCTCACTCCCTTTCAAGAAAATTCCGTCCTCCTCTTCTCCCAATAGAATAAAATCACATGTAGACAAACAAACTAAAGACGTACAGTCACTAGCAAAAGTTTTGACCAACGCTACAGTCCTCACAACGCCAATAAGTTTTTTTTGTCAATCACGTGAGATATTTTCCATACAGTTAATCATTTTCTTTAATAGACGAAAAAAATGTACAAAAATTATGGATTTTGCATCATTAACAACTCTGTGTGAGTCAAAACTTTTGCACGTAACTGTTCATTGTAACCTATGAATCGCATCACCAGTGATGATCACGTGACCGGCTGTGACGTCACGACCAAATGATGTGGTGTGACTTTCAATACAGAAACGAACTTTTACGATGTTTCAGGCGATTCACGAGAAGGGGAGATGAACATAGACGACGCAAGGTCTCCCTCATTTGATTGAATGAAATTAGTGTTAGATAAATAAGTGAAAAAATGAAATATGAATAAATAAATAATGAATTAAATTATCTAGCGATATTAGCAGGAAAACTAGTAAACAAGTAAATAATGAATAAATATCTAGGTCAATAAACAAATTAATAAATAAAATATGAATAAGTAGATAATGAATAAACAGATAAATAACAAATACAATTCTAAATAATAGATAAATATTTAGATTAATAAACAAATAAATAAATAAAACGTGAATGAGTAAATGATGAACAAACAGATTAACTGAAGACGTGTATTTTTTCCTGTAAACTTCTTAGGACCTGGGTAAGATTACTTATTCGTGTTATTGATATATTTATTTATTATTCAATTATTCATATTTACATTGCTATGCTCAGACCTAGATATGAAAGGAAAATTTTTACATTGTTTCACGAGAGAAAAAAAATATAACGAAGAAACGTTACACAATATCTCACAAGAAAAACAAAATAACGACGAAACGTTTCACAATATTTCACAAGAAAGAAAAAAGAAGAAAAAATAAAATAGGAAAAAAAAAGAAATTATAAAACAAATGAAAATATAACGAAGGAAAACGACGCAGTGTATCTCCACAAGGAAGGTCAAAGTTTCACGTCAGCAACAAGGAAATGAACTCGATGAGGAAGAACATACTGCAGTGTTACACATCCGGTCAAAGACGTGAGACGCGAAAGCGTGGCGTGGACCGTACAGACATACACATACACAAACACGCACATACACGCACACACACTCAAAAAGGACAGGTATGGAAGAGATCTTGAAAAAAAAAAACGTTTTCCACACAAAGTGGTGGATATCTGGAACAAACTGGACGAGACAATAGTGTGTGCAAACGCCATACAAGAATTTAAGAACAAATTAAATATTGCGAGATACAAAGACGGGTTAATACGAGCATAGCTCCCCTTCCCGTATAATACAACTAGGTAAACACACACACACATACATACAAACACACGGGCCATATACGAATTCTCATCCGGGAAGAAAATATATGTCGGTCATGAGTCCAACACGTGATCCAAGACCGTGGTGATTCACACGCACACAAACATACATACGCGTATGGACTGCGCGCACACAAACGTGAACGTATACACGCAGGCACAAGCGTATGCGAGACATACATAAACCGTAACGCATACATACATGCACTCATGTCCACACACACACATACATACTCATACACGCACATACATACTCATAAACGCACATACATACATACATACATGTGTATGCATAAGTGTACGTGTAAGATCACAGCATTGCCCATTGGTCGGTCTATAACAAACATGTTGAAATGTTCTTCAATTTCTTTGTGTTATTCCATGTTTTTACTGGGGAAGCTTCATTGCCGAAATTAATCATGTGTATTCTATTAATTTCCTGTTTTCTAATGTCGTAGGATTTTTTTTATATAAATATTTATGATAATATATTGTTTTGTCACTCCGGTTATTACATTGCATGGCATGCACGTCGGAGGGGGGGGGGGTTACCCTCCCTGCTCTAGAAATCCAGGGCGTGTTTGGAAATTTCCCGAATGTTACATGTGATTTCGTTATTTTTTTTCAAGTTTATTATATTAATGTATGACTAATGAAATTCATAATACAAAAATTCCTGATGTACTTGTTTTTTTATATCATAACTTTCCTTTTCCTTGATGTTTTATAATGTTACCTAGTTACTGTGGCTGTCATTTTACTTGTTTTGATAGACAATTCCCTCTATTTAGTTGAGGCAATTCATAAATTTGGGTTTTACTTAATCATGTATCCACAGGGTTATGTTTTTACTTGCATGTAGTTTGTGCGAATTTTGATGGTTTTATCATTGACACTGTCCTCTCATCCGTTCAAGAATATACAGAGACATGGAAAAGTCCCTTTTGGGCGGAACAATTTATCATCCATCCACAACCACATTCCATTCATGCCTATCTCTCGTTTTCTCCCTTCCCTGCCTAACAGATTTTGTAGTTTATGTACAAAATTGCTGTGATGCATAGAAGGGAGTGGGTGGAGAATGAGGGAGTATGTGTGAATATTTTGATGCAGCCCGAAGGATTTTCTCTCCATCTTCTTTTTCTGCATGAGGGGATGGAGAGGGAGGGTTGCCCATTAAGCAGCCTTGCTTAGGATGTGCTGTGTCTTGCTGCATTGCTTCTAATCCAGGGTATTTGGGCAACATGCAGGGATTACCAGTCATCCAGCAGGAGCTAAGAAAAGAGGGAGGAAGGGGTGGTGAATCCAAGTGGAGTATGTGGGGATGAAATGGGTGGGAATGGATTTATGCCTTTGACTTTGGCTACCTCCCATGTAAGGAGGAAAAAGCCCTTGGTATATGTATACATGTAAAAAATTAATTATTTCTACAAGGTCTATGACCTTTGTTGAGAAGTGGTCTGAGGGAGAGATAATTATCACTAGCCAACAAATATTAATTTTGTCTCTGCTACTTGACTAACTGTTGGTGTATCCCACTAATTTTGGTGCTCTGATTCCAAATCTGTGCTCAGATTTGTCCTAGCATGTAAGGTTCCCGAGTTATGCAACTTGGCTATACAGTTCACTTTGCCACCATTAACGATAGTTATATTACAAGTTTGAGAATAATGAGACCCAGACAATATATGTTTTATATATGAAAGAGGTAGTACTCACCTAGCTATAAATTTCTTCAAAAATGTTTGAGACTCTTGCTCTTGCGCTTGTTCGTGGATGTAGGATACTCCCGTTGCAAGAACCAGTAGTAATCACCCATCATGTTTTCGTTGAAGCGGCCTTGATACCTTCTTTCCATTATTGCGATATCTTGGTGAAACCTTTCACCATGTTCATCACTAATATCACCCATATTAGATGGAAAGAAATGTAGATGCGAATGCAAGAAATGCATCTTAAGAGACATCCGACACCCCATTCGTTGATAGGCCTTTAGCATGTTGTCCACTAGTTCTTCATAGTTATCAGCCCTATGGTTACCAAGGAAGTTCTGCACTACATGGACAAATGAATCCCATGCTGCCAACTCAAGTGGAGATAGTTTATTTCTGAACTCTCTGTCATGTATCAATTCTCTGATCTCCGGCCCTACAAAAATGCCAGCTTTAAGTTTAGCATCGGTTTTCTTTGCATCAAATTTCTCTTTGAGATACTGGAATCCATCAGAATCATGGGTCATTGCTTTAACAAAATTCTTGATAAGGCCAAGTTTGATATGAAGTGGTGGAAGGTAAATCTTCTGTGGATGTACCAAAGGCATGTGTTGTACATTGTATCGACCAATGATGGGTTCTTCTCTTTCAGGCCACTCTTTGACAATATAATGATTTCTGTCGTCACGGCTGTTCCATAGGCATAAGAAGCACATGTTCTTTGTATATCCTTGCTGCAGTCCAAGAATTAAAGAAATTACCTTTAGATCACCACAGATATTCCACATATGCTGCGAGTAATGAACACCTTCCAAAATAAATTTCATTGAGTCATATGTCTCTGTCATATTAACAATATGTGCGACAGGTATTGAAGGTTTTCTGTTGCCATTGTGTAGCAACACAGCTTTGAGGCTAGCAGTGCTTGCATCAATGAATAGTCTCCATTCATCAGGTACATGCTCACTCCCAAGTTGATTCATGAGGCCATTAACATCTTGTTCTTTATAGAAGGAAGCTAAGGCCTCATGGCGTCTACGGAAAGTAGATGTTTTTGTACCGTCTTCTAGAAGATTCCATTGCTTAAGTCGCGAGCCTAACAGTTCTGCTTTATCCTTTGTCAATGACAAATCCCTCACCAAATCATTCAATCTCTCTTGATTTATCAACTGGGTCTTCTTTTCCTCAGAATCATCCACATACATTTCATCCTCATTGTTATCTTCGTCTTCAGATGAAACATCTTCTGTAATTGCACTAGATGATGGAGGAACTGGGATTGGCATCTTCACATTATGGGGGACTGGTTTTATAGCTGGTGCATAATCTGGATATACAATTTTTGACTTGTTCTTACCTGAGAATCCCACAATATTTGTTATACAAATTTTTATTTAATAATTTTTTTTCCTAATAAATTTGTTTAGATTAACATTATTCAATTTATAAATCTAAAGAGCATTCTTTTAATCATACATTTGTCTGGAAATTACAGTATATCCATTATAAACTTAAATAAATGACGCCCAAACGAAACTCTGTGTAACTCAGGAACCTGACGTGCTACAACAATTCTGATTACAGATTCGGAATCAGCATACTCGACTTACTATAAATCACTCACTATTGCCAGAGTAGCAAATTCTTTGTTGACTAGTGTAATTAATGGTTCTTATGTTGGCTGTTTCTTCCGAAACAGCCAACATAAGAACCATTAATTACACTAGTCAATGTAGTAATTTCAGAGGGATTAGCCTGTTGAGTGTAGTAGGAAAGGCTTATGGGAGAATCTTAATTGAGAGGATTAGGAGAGGAACAGAAGGAGTAATTGGTGAGGAACAGTGTGGATTTAGGGCGGGTAGAGGTTGTGTAGATCAGATCTTTGTGGTAAGACAGATATGTGAGAAAGCTATAGGAAAGGGGAAGGATGTTTTTTGGGCTTTTATGGATCTGGAGAAGGCTTATGATAGGGTAGACAGAAAGGCACTGTGGGAGGTTATGCAGATTTATGGGATAGGAGGAAAGCTTTTGGGAGCTGTCAAGAGTTTTTATGTGAGTAGTAGAGCATGTGTTAGGATTGGAAATGGAGAGAGTGAGTGGTTTGAAGTAAAGGTGGGACTTCGTCAAGGATGCGTTATGTCGCCCTGGCTGTTCAACTTATACATGGATGGGGTGGTGCGAGAGGTGAATGCTAGGGTAGTGAGTCAGGGATTGGAGATGGTTAAAGAAAATGGAGAAAAGTGGGAGGTGAGCCAGCTGTTGTTTGCGGACGACACTGCGCTTGTGGCAGGGTCAGAGGAGGGATTGAGGAAGCTGGTGGCAGAGTTTGGGAGAGTATGTGATAGAAGAAAGCTAAAGATAAATGTGGGTAAAAGTAAGGTGATGAGATGTACAAGGGGTGAAAGTGGCAGTAGACTGGAAGTGAACATTAAGGGAGAGCGACTGGAGGAAGTGGATAGTTTTAGATACTTGGGTGCAAGTGTAGCAGGAAAAGGTGGAGTGAAGGTGGAGGTAGAATGTAGATTGAGAGAAGCGAGTAAATGCCTTGGTGGTTTAAAGAGTGTAATGAGAAATAGACATTTGGGAATGGATGCGAAGAGGAGACTGTATGAAGGAGTGATTGTGCCAACAGCACTGTATGGGGCAGAAACGTGGAACATAAGAGAAGAAGAGAGAAGGAGTTTGAATGTGTTTGAGATGAGGTGTCTGAGAAGTATGGTGGGGGTTACTAGGCTAGATAGAGTGAGAAATGAGGAGGTGAGGAGAACAGGGGTGAAAAAGGATTTGGGAGAGAGGGTTGATGAAAGAATATCAGGATGGTTTGGACACATGGAAAGAATGAGTGAAGAAAGACTAGTAAAAGAGGTATGGAAGGCAGATGTGGAGGGAGTGAACATGAGGGGACGTCCTAGGATGAGGTGGATGGATGGGGTGAAGGGGGCTTTGGGGAAGAGGGGAATGTCTGTTGAGGAAGGAAGGGAGAGGACGGAAGACAGAGGTGAGTGGAGAATGGTTGTATATGGATGATGTTGTGACTGCATGAGGAGGAATGGGCGGGGGGGTGGGGGGTGGGGTAGTATGTGCGAGTAAATTTTGACGCAGCCCGAAGGGATTTCTCCCCGTCCTCTCCTTATATGCAAAGGGGGACGGAGAGGGGGGGTCGCCGATTAAATGAAGCGGCCTTGCTGTGGATGTACTGTGTCTTGCGACACTGCTTCTGACCCAGGGCGGTGGGCAGGGTGCAGGGATGACACGTCATCCAGGAGGTGCTCAGATGAGAGGAAGGGTGGGAGGGGTGTGGAGTGTATTTAGGGATGAAATGGGTGGGAGTGTTTTTATGCCTTTCCCTTTTTGGCTACCTCCCTTGGAAGGGGGAAAAAGCCTTGGTATATGTATGTATGTTGGCTGTTGACAAAGAGAGGATGAGCACATTGTAATATCTGAGTACGTCACTTGGTGGTGTTGGGCTGTCTTATAGAAAATTTGCCGAGTTCAGTATGTTCAAGTTAGACAGTTGTTCTAGAACTTTGTTGCCTCTTTCATGAGCTTAATTGAAACAAAAGAAACAAGAAATTTTTTAATTTCATGTAAGACAATCATTACATGTTTTAAAAAGTTCAACAAGTATTATTTTCTATCAAAATTTAATATAATATTCTTTCTTCTTAACCTTCACATACAAAATATGATGTTAAATAGCATTCAATATGAAGTGATCAACAATGGGGACACAATTATGGTGGTCCTGTGAGATGGATGTTAGAAAGATGCCTCTCGCCATAATTGATCTTCTAAATCCACCTTCACCTTTCTTCCATATGAAGGTGCAACCCCTACGGGCTGGGTATTGGTTTCTAGAGTGGACCCAAGACACCTATTAGTTTTTACTTTTCCTATTTTTTTTCACATAGGTCTGCTGAGATGACAGGTAGTAAGTGCTCCCCCACATCCACCTCCCCCTCCTCAAACAAGCTGGTGACACAAAACCAGCCACATTATAACACAACACAGACAGCAGTCTAATGCTTTTTCCAATTGAAATATGGGAGAGCCTGAGGACTGTTACTGACTAATATGGGGTTGCAGTTTCCTTTCAGTATTATCGAAGGGAGCAATTATCATTATTGCATGTAAACCAAAAAATAAATATTGCTTTTGCTTCTCACATGTTTCTAAATATATATGAAAAAAAAAAAAAAAAAAAAAAAAAAAAAAAAATCAACACATCTTTTTCTTAATATCACGCTGGAACATGCCTTCGATCCAATCCATGGATAATCTAATATTCACATCCCCCCCTCCGAAAAAACATGTATACAAAGTATTCATTTTCATTTTCTCTTAAATTTGTCCAAATGCCCGCCTTTTTTCTTGTGAAACTTCTTTTTGTTTTTGTTATAACCACCTTGAGACTGGTGCCGTTGAGAACTGTGTTGGGATTGATGTGAAGATGAGATATTTACATCTTTCAAGGCAGTTGCAATTGCTTCTGGTTCCTCTAAAACAGATTCCATTTCCTTTTTTTTTTCTTCTTCCTCTTCATCTTCATCTACGTCTAACCCAACACGTGGACAAAATCTGGACCTTACTGCAATTCGTTCAAAGGAGAAAAATTAGAAATATTTCTTCACATTTACTTCATTGTTTGCTCAGATTACAATCCTGTTCAATAATGAAGCAAAAAACAATTGCAATCATAAACTCTATTTCATAAAATATATGAGGCCATATGATAAAGTATTTCACTTTAACCTTTTCAACATTCGCCAATTACCTCCACAAAATAACACATGAAAAAATTAAACTTTTAGCTAGGCAGCTGTACTGATTTATTGAAAAGAAATTTAAAAACTAGAATTCCTATGATTTGAAATAAACCTTACAACCTTGGACCTCTCCTTTTTGTGAATGCGATCCAAGAGGGAACTGAAAGTTTCTGTCATCAACAACCTCCCCTAATTCCCCACTCCTCCCTTGTTACCTACATGAACACTGCATTTGTACATACATACATATACCAAGGTTTTTTCCTCCTTACAAGGGAGGTAGCCAAAAAGAAAAGGTATAAAATCATTCCCTCCCATTCCATCCCTAAATACACTCCACTCCCCTCCACACCCCCTCTTATCTTAGCACAGTGCATTTGTACATACATACATATACCAAGGCTTTTCCCCTTTACAAGGGAGGTAGCCAAAAAGGAAAAGGCATAAAATCATTCCCACCCATTCCATCCCTGAATACACTCCACACCCCTCCACCCTCCTTCTTATCTTAGCACCTCCTGGATGATGGGTCATCCCTGCACCTTGTCCACTGCCCTGGGTCAGAAGCAGTGTCGCAAGACACAGCACATCCACAGCAAGGCCGCTTCATTAAATCGGCGACCCCCCCTCTCCGTCCCCCCATGCATAAAAGGAGAAGACGGGGAGAAATCCCTTCGGGCTGCGTCAAATTTTGCTCACACATTCTACCTCACCCCCATCCCCCCACCCATTCCACCTCATGCATCACAACATCATCCATATACAACCATTCTCCATTCACCCCTGTCTTCTGTCCTCTCCCGTCCTTCCTCACTGCATTTGTAACTGGAAATAATATCTAAACACCTCCTAGACCACTGGTCGGCAACCTGCAGCTCTTTCAGTCTACTTATGTGGCTCCAGAAACTTCTTACAAAATAATCATTCCATCAAAACCAGGGCATCATGTACTATATATATGTAAAACATTTGAGGCAAAATTATATATTCATATATACATATATTCAATTTGTAAAAGATCTGTAGCCATCAATTATCATGATTTGTAGAAATATCTTTCCTAATCTGGACTTATCTTTTTGTATTGCAGCTCTGACAGCACATTTTTATTAAACAGCTCTTCTAGCTGTAAAGGTTGCCGACCAGTCCTAGGCAAATATTCATCAACTTTACATATATACATAAATATGCCAAAGGCTTTTTCCTCCTTACAAGGGAGGTATCCAAAAAACAAAGGCATAAAAACCACTCCCACCCACTTGATATACATATATCAAAGGCTTTTTCCTCTTTACAAGGGAGGTAGCCATCCACTTCACAACTACTTTAAAATCAAATACCAGGAAAAAGAAACACAAAGACTAATCTTACCATTTTTTGAGTGTCTTGCATCCCAGACCTTGAAGTTATCTTCTTTGTTGTCACCTCCCATACAGAACACAAAAGGCGCATCTGGATTTACGGCTAAGCACTGAATGAGTCCCAGTTTGGGGTTCGACTCTTCTATGAATTCTGGTTTCCCGCTGGCAATGTCCCAAACTTTGGCCGATTTGTCGGCAGATACGGTGACAAGAAATCCTGGGCATTTTGGACTCATGCGAAGTGCTGGATAAAAGTGGAAGAAAAGAAAAAAAAAAAAAATCCGAGATGCAGTGACTCGTACATAAAAATATGATTGAGGGGATGAAGAGGAAGGAAGGCTACTGTATAATGAATGATTGGGGGTGGACCAATTTTGGCCGTTGGGCCCTGCTATGTCTTGCTGCATTGCCTCTGATCTGAGCAGTGGGTGAATGACATGGATGATCCTTCATCCACAATAAGCAAAGATGGGAGGGTCAATGGATTTTCGAGGATGTGAGATGGCTGTAGGGTGTATCCTTTGACTTGGCCAATAGGTCTTTTGACATGTGTATTCCAGTTACTTGGAAGGCCAAGGGTCTTTTCTACAAGAGAGATTGAGGTAACATATTGATTAATTGAAGATGCAAAAAACAAGACATTGAAGATACAATACTGTGGGTTTTCAATCAATCAGCTTTTTCAAATCCACTGCTGAACAAAGTCCTCTCTAATAACATTCCATCACTCCCATGACTGTGCCAATCTACAGACTTATAATGCTCTTCATTCCACCTAAATGTTTACTTGTCTTTTATCTTACATTTCAAATCCATTTACTCCTATACACAACCTTGAATATCTTTCCACTTCCTCTAACCTCTCACCCTTTACATTCACAGCCAACCTGCCAAACTCATCATTGAATATTTCATCATTTTACTTTTGCCCACATTTACTCTCAACTTTCTCTCACATACCATTTCAAACTCATTACTCAACTGCTTCAGTTTCTCCTCAGAATCAGTCACAAGTGCAGCAGCATCTGCAAAAGACTGGATAAACTCTCTTCTCTTTACCCTAACCCACCAACTTCAAACTTCTGCATAGAACTCTCATTTACCATTCTTCCTACCTAATCCACATATACATTGAACAACCATGGCAACCTCACATAACCTAGATGATATCTTCATTCATTTCCAACCCTTCTCCATTTACTATCTTTTCTGGTTAATCAACATTCTTCTTCCATTCAATATTCCCTTTCATTTTTGGTCTTCCTCTTTAGTTCATTCAACCTACTTCTAGTTCCCATTCTTACTGCTAGTCTTTCACACACTGTTAATCATGCCTTCAACAGACTTCTCAGTTGCAATACAATGTGACACCTATTGACCCAACCATAAGTCTTCTCCAAGTCCATAAAAAGGGGGCAACTTATCTTTTGGTAAAAACTTATCACATGTCTGTCAAGTCACAAGCACTTGACCTACACGAGTTTAACTATAGAACCATAGAATTTAATGTAGCAAATATTTTCAACTTTCCCACCATCCTAGCCTCCTGATAAGGGATAGTTTGTGACATTAAACCAAATCTTTATCATCCTACAGATACATACATACATACAGATTGACCTCTCATTAACGGATACCGCATTACCAGATATCGGATGCAACGGACAAAATCCGATGGTCCGATCTGATAGTCTAAATTTCGCGAGTAGGGTGAATGTGTCCGTTAGTTCGGCGTTTGTCCGCCGAGTGGCTGATGGCGTGATGGCGCGCACTTTGTTTTGTTTACTAGTTAACAAGATTGTGATTGGTGCGGACGTTTATTAGCTGTGTTTGCAGTGTTTTTGCTGTGTTTTCGGTGTTTTGGGGGCTGTCGTTTAGTGCTGTGCAATCATTATACCACCCAAAGCTAAAGCAAAACGTGTTAATCTAAATATCAAGAAGAAATTAGAGCTAATTAAGAAGTTGGAATCGGGTGTGTCTGTGGCCAGAGTGTGTGAGGAATTTGGAGTTAAAAAACAAACAGCGAGTGATATTCGTAAAGCGAAGGATAAGTTAAAGCAATATGCCACTCATTTTGATGTCTGTGCTAGTAAGTACAACAAAGGTGTTGAACATGCTCGTAAGCATATGGTAATTCCTCGTAGTAAGCACCTTGATGACACGGTGTATAAATGATATGTTCAGCAACGTTCGGTAAAGATGAAAGTGCGTGGTGTTGAGATCATGGCTGCTGCTGATAAATTTGCTCGTCAAATGAATATTGACTGTAAGGCTAGCACTGGTTGGTTGTGGCATTTTAGAAACCACCACGGTATTTGTAATAAAGTGGAACATGGGGAGGCTGGCAGTGCGGACGACGGTGCTGTTGAAACTTTAAGGTGATCTTCCCCCTAATACACACACACACACACAAAAACCACTCCAAATCAACGGATTATTCACATCAACGGACACCGTTACCCCCATTTTAGTCTGTTAATGAGAGGTCAATCTGTATACCAAGGCCTTTTTCCCCTTACCAATAGGCTTCTTCTCTCTTACATGGGAGGTTAACACAATTAAAGGCTTACCCACCTGTGCAAGCTTCAGTATGTGCATTCAGTGTCCATTTAGGTTTATCCATACGAGCATCAATGTAATAGACAGTTCCTTTGTCAGTGCTTGCCTATAAAATAAATTTTGTTAGCAATCCATAAAAGAATATAGATACCAGATATTTAATACAGGCCTTTTCTAATTTATAATCTTGCACATACTATTTTCCTACATTTACGTGACAAAAAATATGTATTGTCAGAGGAAAGGGGTACTGTAAGCAACTTCAACATAAAGAAAAAAATTTGGGGGAATGCATAGCTGTAAGTACAGAATACCACAGGACTTACTAAACAACTGTATGCTTCCTTTGCCCATGTATCCCATACTGCATTTTCCACTTCTCCATCTAATTTCCACATCTTACAGGTGTTATTGCCTCGGCAGTCAAACATCCTAACCTTGCTGTAAATTGAAGTTATTCTGTTCATTTGCTCTACTACAAATATCTAGACATGTAGATAGATACATAGACATCTGTGGCTTCCTGCAGTCATGGTTTGAACTCCATCATGAAATAACAAACCTAGCTTCTCTCAAATTTATTACCAGCATAACTTTTAACCAAGCATTGGTCACATTTGCAAAAAAAACAGAGACCTTTGAGAACAACAGAAGGCAGAAAATAGAAGTACATACATATACCAAAGGCTTTTTCCCCCTACACAGGGGGTAGCCAAAAAGAAAAAGGCATAGAAACCACTCCCACCCATTCCATTTCCTATATATTCCACTCCCCTCCACCCTCCCTCTTATCTTGGCACCTCCTGGATGAAAATAGAAGTAAAAAGTAATATAAGGAAGGCAAGAGCAGAGAATCCCCAGAACCCCCGACCATTCCCTATGGTGGCTGCGGCCGCCTCTTCCGAGCCCAGATAGGGCTCATCTCGCATAGAAGGAAATGTCAGTGAGCTGCGTACACTCAGACACGAGTGCTGCCAACGATGATGACGACGGTCACATGTACTTAACCCTAGGGATCAGTGACAGGAACCTGAAAAGGGGGTCCTGCAAGATGGACAACGGAGGTAATCATATCCTGCCATTCAGTTGCCTGTGTACCTAGGACACCCAGATTTTGTCTGCAGGCAACCATGAGTCACTCAAAAGAATGGATGGATGGATGGATGAGTGGATATATATATATATATGATATTGTTTAACATCACACACTCCCCCCCTATCAGGAGGCTAGGACAGTGCCCCTCATAGACGGCTTTGTAGCATGGAATTTAATGAACCATGCCCTCGGTTCAACTTCGCCGGTGGCAGGATTTGAACCCACTGAGCAACTGCTGTAAAACTTGAATTGTCCAACCCTGATCAAATCAGTATGGGACAGTTTCTGTCACCAGCTTATAGTGCTTTGAAGAAGGAAAATTTTGCCGATTGTTAGTACTCCTTATGTGAAAAGGTGGAAGAAATATGGTCCAAAGAGAGATTTCCTCAGGCCAGTCCAAGTGTCAGGTTCTCAGGGTTGCATCTCCATATGATGGTTCAGGTGTTGAAAAGTTTTTAAAATATGCAGCAGGGAGATAATTCTATCTGACATCAATCTTGCAGTACCACACTAAGAACAGATACCTACCAGTGGCTTCTCCCACACTAATACAGTGAGTCCTCCTTATATGGCAATTCTTTATCCAGTAAATTCACAGTTACAGTATTTGGTAATTACTACCCTCTATTCTATTTACGGTAAGAAAAATTCACAGGCACGGTATCCGTTAGATATTTTGAAGAGGAAAGAGCAGGGAGAAGGTACGTCTGCCATATCCTATTATTACATGTTATAATGGGTTTGGTATATGGTAATTTCAATTTGCGGTAAGGTTTTCAGGAATGCATATGTACCGTATAACGAGGACTTACTGTATAATAAAGACAAGTTCAGTGCTTTTTCCCTGAAAGATACATACATACATACAAATACCAAAGGATTTTCCCCCTTTACACGGGGGGTAGCCAAAAAGAAAAAGGCATAGAAATCACTCCCACCCATTTCATTTCCCATATATTCCACTCCCCCTCCACCCTCCCCCTTCCCTCCTATCTTGGCACCTCCTGATGGCGGGTCATCCCTACATCCTGTCCACTGCCCTGGGTCAGAAGCAGTGTCGCAAGACACAGCACATCCACAGCAAGGCCACTTCATAAATTCGGCGACCCCCCCTGAAAGATATTACTATAAAACTTATCACCCACCCTCTTAACCACTTCAGTATGACTCAAATTCTCACACGCAACATCAGCTGCCAAGCATATGATTCATCCCACTACTCACATTATAAAATATGAAGTCACTGCTGTATTACTCATTCTCTTTTACTCTGAGTAATAATAAACACAGAAAATGTGATCAAACCACTTCACAGAATCTGGGGGTGACTCATGTACAACTGCAAAAAAATATGTTTACCCACTTGCGCCTCATGACACCTAAATGGGCATCATTGTACCGAACTGGTTCAAAAAGTCTATAGGTAAATGAATAAGATAAACAAATAAAAATAACTTGTCTAAATTTTTAACTTTCAACACACTTTCAAATTTCAATGTTAATTTTGAAGTCTTCTTTGGCAATGAAATCTCTGGAGGTTCTTACCTGTCACAGGATCCTGTCAGAAGAGTTTGAGCTTCTTGATGGTGCCAATGTAGGGACTGGACTTTCTCCTCAAATGACGTCAGAGTTTGGGCGACTGATTTCCCTTGCAAGTCCCACAGGATAACTGTTTGGTCAACTGATCCACTAGCCAGAACGTGACTGTAAAACGAGTGTGAATAAGCTTTAAACAGTAAGGGATTTCCTTCAGCTGAATAAAATTGCCTTTTGGCACCCATAAGAAAAAAAAAAAAACATACATACATATACCAAGGCTTTTTCCCCCTTACAAGGGAGGTAGCCAAAAAGGGAAAGGCATAAAATCATTTCCACCCATTCCATCCCTGAATACACTCCACACCCCTCCACCCTCCCTCTTATCTGAGCACCTTCTGGATGACGGGTCATCCCTGCACCTTGTCCACTGCCCTGGGTCAGAAGCAGTGTCGCAAGACACAGCATATCCACAGCAAGGCCGCTTCTTTAAATCGGCGACCCCCCCTCTCCGTCCCCCCATTGCATAAAAGGAGAGGACGGGGAGAAATAAATCCCTTCGGGCTGCGTCAAATTTTGCTCACACATACTGCCTCACCCCCCATCCCTCCGCCCATTCCACCTCATGCAATCACATCATCATCCATATACAACCATTCTCCATTCACCCATGTCTTCTGTCCTCTCCCGTCCTTCCTCAACAGACATTCCCCTCTTCCCCAAAGCCCCCTTCACCCCATCCATCCACCTCATCCTAGGACGTCCCCTCATGTTCACTCCCTCCACATCTGCCTTCCATACCTCTTTTACTAGTCTTTCTTCACTCATTCTTTCCATGTGTCCAAACCATCCTAATATTCTTTCATCAACCCTATCTCCTAGCTCCTTTTCCACCCCTGTTCTCCTCCTCACCTCCTCATTTCTCACTCTATCTTGCCTAGTAACCCCCATCATACTTCTCAGACACCTCATCTCAAACACATTCAAACTCCTTCTCTGTGTTTAATAGCTTCCAAGTACAAAGTATAAAATTATAATTCAGGAACAGAGTTTTATCTATCTATATATCATGGACTTCTTCCCTTTTTATAAGGGAAATAACCGAGTCAAAGCCACACACCCATGCCAACCCATTCCATTTTCATCCACCATCCATTTGTTTCCCTTTCATCTTAGCTCCTCATGGATGAAGGGTCATCCTTGTCAACCACTGCCCAGGTCAGGAGCAATGGCAGCAAGATACTGGACATCCATAACAGGTGTAATGCAAACAAGGTCATCATATTAAAACAACAGGGCAGGACTCTCAGTAATGGTTATAAACTGGACAAATTTAGATTTAACCTCTTCACTCCGGGCCAAAATCTCGTGGGCAGCATTACCTGCCAGACGTACGATGTGTCGTAATAATACTCGCATCATAAAATATAGTCACCGCTTATATCGATCGTTCTCTCTTTCACCTGTGAATTTTGATAACCATAGAAAATGTGATGAAGACAGTTTAGAGAGTATGTCATTACGCAGGGGCAACTACAATAAATATAATCAAGACGCCGATATGGCAGCCTCGCATATCCACTTGCTCCTCATGCCGCCTACGTATGCGGCACCGTATGGAAGAGGTTAAAAAGGAAATAGGCAAGAAATAGGCAGTAAGCGCTGAAACTATCAATTGTTTTAAGAAACGATTAGACAACCTTATGGATGGGGATGACTGGTGGTGATGGATACAGAGCTGCCTAGTGTAGGCCTTATGGTCTCTTGCGGTCTCCTTCATTCTTATGTTCTTATGTATTTACACACCAACCCTTACTCCTCGTCCCTTCATGCAAAAAATACAAAAGACAAGGAGATATCCCTTCAGGTTGCATCAAATTATATTCCATATAGAACCATTCTCCACTCACACTTATCCCCCTGCCTTCTCCCTTCCCTGCTCAACAGACATTCCCCTTTTGCTTAAAGCCCCTTTCACCCCATTCATCTATTTCACCCTCAGTCTTCCCCTCCAGTTCGCTTCATCCACATCTGTTGTCCACGAACTTTTTGCCAATCTTTCTTCACTCATTCTTTCCATATGCTCAAAGCACCCCAATAATCTTTCAACAACCTTATCTCCCAGC
Source organism: Oratosquilla oratoria (assembly GCF_046742065.1). NCBI lineage: Eukaryota > Metazoa > Arthropoda > Malacostraca > Stomatopoda > Squillidae > Oratosquilla > Oratosquilla oratoria. The sequence continues at coordinate 52,848,811 of NC_134783.1, read as the reverse complement.
CCTGTTCTAACCCTGCTCTCTTCATCTCATTTCAGAAAAGTATAAGTAATATAAGCTACAGCAAATGCATAACCCTGCCACACCCATGAGTATAGTCAAGAATGAGAACAAATAGGGAGAATGGAGAAACAGAAAAGAACAGTAAACAACACAGAGAAGAACAATAAAAAAAAACATAAAAGAACAATAAAAAACACAGAAAAGAACAATAAAAAACACAGAAAAGAACATTCCACTGGGTCTCCAGCATGCACTCACTCTGCATGCTTGTTCCACGCAAGACCCAGCACAGCATCCTTGTGTCCAATGCCTGGGGTCTTTTTCTTCTTGGCTTTCTTGCCGAGTGTGTATGCTGGCTCCAGGCCGTCCATCACATCCAGGTCCCACACATCAATGACCGGACTCATGCTACCAACAGCTACCAAATTTCCTGTAGCCAAATGTGACATTTAATTCACTATACTGAGGACTACTCAAAAACAACTTTTCTTCCAATGTCATCTGTACCCCTGTTCATTCACAAATCCTCTTTACTTTATCTTGAGTTATAATAAAGTCTAAAGAGGACATCACAATGGCGAAAGGGGTAAAGATGATGTGACCTCCAAGGGTGTCAAAAAGAGGGGGCACTTGAGATGTTGACAAGTAATGCTGGACAAAAATAATGCAACTAACATAGCTCTGAATTATTGGTTTTTGCCAATGACTCAGTCCTAGTTGGGACTTTGTAATATAAACTGCATCATTGTTACTTTATCAAGTGAGGCATTATGAAGAAACACATACCTGGTTTAAGCTCTTCATCATCTGGATCATAGTTGAGCCATTCCATACATAGTGGTACAGATGGCAGCAGAATATCGTGGTGGATATAGAACGTACTCTCTTCTGAATTGTACACTGAGAATGAACAAAAGAAGATATTATTATAATATTCATTAAAAACAATGAAAAATGAATGTTATTCAAAACAATCCAGGGGTTTCTATTGTATTGGCTGTATGCTATCTATCTATATAGCAAGGGCTTTTTCCCCCTTACATGGGAGGTAGCCACGTCAAAAGGCATATACCCACTCCCACCCACCACCCTTTCCTCCTTCTCATCTTAGCTCCTCATGGATGACTGGTTATCCCTGCATCTTGCCCACTACCCTGGGTCAGAAGCAATGCAGCATGACACAGCACATCCACACCAAGGCTGGTTCACTTGATTGGCAACCCCCCTCTCTGTCCCCTCATGCAGGAGAGAGAGAGAGAGAGAGAGAGAGAGAGAGAGAGAGAAACAGAAGACCAAGAGAAATTCCTTTGAGCTATGTCAAAATATTCATATATAACAACTTCCTACACCCATCCCCAACCATTCCCTTGCATCACACTATCATCTATACACAGCCATTCTCCATTCACCCCATCTCCTGCCTTCTCCCTTCCTTGCTCAACAGACATTCCCCTCTTGCTCAACACCCCTTTCACCCCATCCATCCACCTCATCCTCAGTTGTCCCCTCAAGTTCACTCCATCCACCTCTGCCTTCCACACCTCTTTTACTAATCTTTCTTCACTCATTCTTTCCATGTGTCCAAACCATCCCAATACTCTTTCATCAGTCCTATCTGCCATCTCCTTTCCCACCCCAGTTCTCCTCATTTCTCACTCTATCCAGCCTTGTAACCCCTATCATATTTCTCAGACATTTCATCTCAAACACATTTAAATTTTTCCTGTCTCTCTAAAATTTCAGATCTCTGCCACATATAATGTCATTGGCTGTATGCAACTATGCAATTAATACTGCACAACAACATTCAGTCAATACCCTGTTTTTAAATGATAAATAAATTATCAGTGCAAAGACATTAAAGCTGTACCTGCATATTAAAGTTCAAGATAAGGAACAATACCTTCTGTGGTAATTGTACATAAATCTTGTCAAATGGGTCTGGTTATAATGACCATAAATCTTTTCAATTGCGTCTGGTCACAACAATCATGTAAATCTTACCATAGACTTCCATTATTGCAGCTTCACCATCTAATTGACCGACAACAACCAAGTTCAACCATGTAAATCTTACCATAGACTTCCATTATTGCAGCTTCACCATCTAATTGACCGACAACAACCAAGATAAATCTTACCATAAACTTCCATTATCACAGCTTCACCATCTAATTGGGTCCTGGAGCTGCAGCAACTACCCCTGGCCACCGGCTCTAAGCAGGTGGCACCGATCCCCAAGAGGAGCTACGCCTACCTTGGGGAGTACCACAATCCTTTTTCCCAACATGCAATATTACGTTTTTTCTGCACCAAGGGGTGATTTTCCGGCGATCACCCCTCTTCTTCTACTTTTAGCTGGAGATGTAGAGAGCAATCCTGGGCCCATCACAAAACACACATGCCCAACATGCTCTAAACCCATACTTCGAGCACAGACAAAGGGCTCAGTTCAGTGCAATATGTGCAAAAACTGGGCCCACCTCACTTGTACAACACTTGCTGACACAAACCAATACACAAACACATGGACATGTTCTACCTGCCCTCCAGTAACTCCACTCCCACCTCCCCAACCACAGCCAGCACCCTCATCCACTCACAATTTCCCTCTGCCCTTACCCCCAATTAGTACTCCCCTTCCTTTGTCCCCGATCTCTCCTTTCCCCCCCTCTGACCCAGATCCTACACCTTCCCCACTACCACCCCAACCTCAACCCCAAACGGCAACATACAACACATACAAAACACACAACATCAACATATTACAACACAACATTGACGGTATTAACACGAAAAAACATGAACTTGAACACTTTCTTAAACAACACAACATACACATTGCGATTTTACAAGAAACAAAACTAAGACACTCACACAAAACACCCTCATTTCATAATTACACCACCATCAGACAAGACCGGACTGACGGCTATGGCGGTGGACTCATCACCCTGATCCACCACTCCATCTGTTTTGTGGACACAAGTGCCACAACCAAAATTCTCCTCCCTACCACAGATAACACAACAGAAATCCAATCCATTCGAATCCGCACAGGCAACAAATCAACACTGACAATAGTTAACATGTACATTCCCCCCCAATCATCCCCCACAGTTCCAGACACCTTCAGGCCTCATTTTAGCCAACTAGCCTCAATCCCCAACCTGATCATGGGTGGAGACTTCAACGCCAAGTCGTCTGCCTGGTATGTCGACAACCCTGACACAGACAGAGGGCTTGATATACAGACTCAGTTTGACTCATTGACTATCATGAACAACACACATAATCATACACATATCCCACACCAAGCCCTCTACACTCCCTCCTCTCCTGATATCACCTTTTGCTCCCCCTGCCTAACCCCAACAACATCATGGAGAGTGGTCGGAACCCTTGGCTCTGACCACCTTCCAATCATCATCACCACCAAAACAAGATGCACCCCAGTCGGCCACAGACACACTTACACCAATTACAAGAGAGCTAACTGGGAAGCTTTTACTGAAGAGACAGAACAACATTTTGAAACACTTAACAGTACACCAATCACAAACATAAACAATGCTGTGCACACTTTTAATACAATCATACAAAATGCAGACAAGAGATACATCCCTAGAGGCAACAGAAAATCACACAACCCCAACTTCACACCAGAAATCCAAAGCCTCATCAGACAACGTGACACACTTACACACGGTACCCCCAAACCTATCCCTCAAAACATAGCAGACCAAATACAAACACTAAACACTGTGATTGCCAATAAAATACATGAAGAAAAAACACAAAATTGGCAAAACTTTATCAATACACTTGATCACAAAACAAACACCAGCAAATTGTACAAAACACTCAACAGCATTACACTATCCAACAGTAACACTACACGCTCTCACGCAGCAATAATCACAACAACAGATAATCTACCCTCAAACAGACAACAAGCATACGCACTCATACGTCATTTTGCACAGACAAGCCATCTCACTTCTCACCTTGACGACCGACGCACCATTCGACGTAAGAAAGACTTTCCCACAGACTCAGACTATATACCCGTCATAGACAGTCAGACAAAACTCATAATACATAGTCTCAAGCACTCGTCTGCCTATGGCCCTGATAACATAAGCAACATCCACCTAAAACACATTGGACCACAAGGTATACACGCACTCACAAACATTGCAAACTACAGCTATTAACACAACACTATACCCGACATCTGGAAGCATGGTAAAATAATCACCATTCCAAAACCGAACAAAGACCCAACAATCCCAACATCGCACCGTCCAATCACACTTCTCTGCACCCCCTCTAAAGTCATTGAACGCCTAATACTTAAACTTGTCACACCACATATTCCCCTTGCTGACTCACAACACGGTTTTAGGCCACTACACTCCACAAACACTCTTCTGACAAACCTCACACAAAGAATTTTAGATGGCATCAATTCAGATAGGCCCCACCAAAGAACACTTCTTATAACATTAGACATTAGTAAAGCTTTTGATGCTATCCCCCGCCACAACCTAACAAATAAAATATATAACACAGACATGCACAATAACACCAAAAGATGGCTGGCCAATTATCTGGCAGGTAGGAATGCTTACGTGTCATATAATGGCCAATCATCGCACATCAGAAACATTAAGAACGGAGTACCACAGGGCTCGGTTCTATCCCCCACACTATTTAATCTATACATGCATGACTTACCCACGCCAGACACCTCACAAATACAAATCTCTTCCTACGCAGATGACATAACAATCACATGCACACATCGTAACACAAAGCTGCAGAAATAATCCAGCCATACCTTGACACACTCAACACATGGTTCATCACAAACAGACTCAAAATAGCTCCAACCAAATCTACAGCAACACTTCTCACCAACTGGACAAAAGAACACAAATACATACCTAATCTCTACATCAACAACACTCTAATACCACACACAAACACACCGAAAATTCTTGGTGTAACATACGATACATCCATGTCTTTCAAACAACACATCACAAACATAAAAAACAAATGCACACCCAGACTTAATGCACTTAAGTCAATCACTGGAACAACATTTGGACAAAACAAAGAAACTAATATAACAATATACAAACAATGCATACACTCAGTGTTGAATTATGCGAGTCCTGCATGGGCTCCTAATCTCAGTGAGACACACCACAACACCCTTCAAATCATACAAAACAAAGCCCTAAAAACAATTACAGGCTGCACAAATACAACACCTACAGACCATTTACACCATGAAACAAAAGTCCTCAAAGTCAAGGACCACCTCGACATGAGAGGCACACAAACACTTGCCGCAGCCACCACAAACACATTACACCCGCTACACTACATAGCAGAACACCCACACACACCAAGAAACATTAAAACAACACCCAAAGACCTTTATCACACACAGATACTCTCTTCTCTTCCTCCACAACCACCAAATACCAGCCTCCGGAAACATATTCATAATCATATCACTCACCGCTCCATTAACACACTGAAAGACAACACACTGCTGCATGACAGACCCCCTGATATCCACCCTTCTGAATCCTCTCTCCCACGAAAGGACAGAGTCCACTTGGCCAGACTGCAGTGCGGTCACCACCCAGCACTTCTAAGCTACCAGAAGAGGCTGGATGACCACGTTGTGAACAGCTGCCCAGGATGTAACACTTCACCCCATACCATACAACACATAATGGAAGACTGCATTATACACAATCATGCACGCAAACAACACAACATACGCTCTATAAAGGATTTGTGGGAAAACCCAGTTTCGGCTATGGCATTCCTTGGGGAGACGGGACTGCTCGGAAAAGTGTTGCAAGTGGAGTTCCTCAGGGTTCCGTTCTTGGGCCACTTCTATTCATAGTATATATAAATGATATAGACCATGGACTAAGATCTACTGTTTCCAAATTTGCTGATGATACAAAACTGTGCGGAGTGGCAAATGATCACTCAAACCAATTAGATATTCAAGAAGATTTAGATCAATTACAGCAATGGTCTGAAAAGTGGCTAATGAAATTTAACACAAGTAAATGCAAGGTAATGCACATAGGTAAAAATAACAATAAGTACGATTACAAGTTATTTGGAAATTCGTTAACAAAAGTGGATAGTGAAAAAGATCTTGGCGTAATTATCAGTAACGACCTCAAATCATCCAAGCAGTGTATTTCAGCCTCTGAGAAAGCAATTAAGATTCTAGGGCTGATTGCACGATCTTTTGATTTCAAAAGTCCATCACTCATTAACAAGCTATATAAATCGTTAGTTCGTCCACATTTGGAATATGCTGTTTCCGTATGGTCACCGAATCTCATTAAAGACATTGACAGATTGGAAAGAGTACAACGGCGAGCCACAAAACTGATTCCAAATATCAAAACTAAATCATACGAAAATCGACTAAAACATATGAATCTGTTTTCCCTAAAAAAGCGTAGACTCAGAGGTGACTTGATACAGGTCTTTAAAATTCTAAAGGGAATTGACAACATCAAAAGTGACCAAATTTTTACATTGAATGAGAATCAGACAAGAAACAATGGTCTCAAACTGTCCGGAAATAGATTCAATTTGGAAGTAGGTAGAAACAACTTTGCCAACCGTGTAGTTAATGAATGGAATAAACTTCCTGCACAGGTAGTGCAATGTAGTTCAGTTCAAAGCTTTAAGAATCATTTAGATAAATACCTAAGTAAGATGCTGTAATGATTATAATTTATCTTATATTATTTGTTTTTGTTTTGTTATCATTTGTCTGTCTGATTTTTATTTATTATTAGTTATATGTCAATTTATTATTATTTACTATTTACCTGTTTGTTTATTATTTAACTATACCTATGCATTTATTTATGTATTTTATTTGTTATTTACATAATCATAGTTTTTATTTATTATTTTATCATTAATATGATTTTTTTTTCGCATCCGACCTAGATATGGATCAAAAGGTCTCCAGTCGGCATGCTCCGCCTTTATAATCCTTTGACAGTCTAGGGAACGACAACAACAACAACCAAGTTCAACCATGTAAATCTTACCATAAACTTCCATTATTGCAGCTTCACCATCTAATTGGCCGACAACAACCAAGTTCAACCATGTAAATCTTACCATAAACTTCCATTATTGCAGCTTCACCATCTAATTGACCGACAACAATCAAGTTCAACCATGTAAATCTTACCATAAACTTCCATTATTGCAGCTTCACCATCTAATTAACCGACAACAACCAAGTTCAACCATGTAAATCTTACCATAGACTTCCATTATTGCAGCTTCACCATCTAATTGACCGACAACAACCAAGTTCAACCATGTAAATCTTACCATAAACTTCCATTATCACAGCTTCACCATCTAACTGACCAACAACAACCAAGTTCAACCATGTAAATCTTACCCGACTTCCATTATTGCAGCTTCACCATCTAATTGACCGACAACAACCAAGTTCAACCATGTAAATCTTACCATAGACTTCCATTATTGCAGCTTCACCATCTAATTGACCGACAACAACCAAGTTATCTTGAGGCAATATTTCATTGTTTTCATTTTCGCTATCGACATCATCGGCATCCTTGACGGTAATGAGAGGGTCGTCATCGGTAGATGGATACAATGTCAACCGTCCAAGTTGCAACAACTTTTCCATTTTATCTGCAAAAGTAAAACACCTCCATGGAGTTCTTGGTACACAGGTGGTAAAATATCTGAAAAGACTGAAAATACTATTAAATAATTATGAAAAAGTAGAATTTCTATTATGGTTGAAAAAATAGCTCATGTCAATCACATTTATATTACAAGGTATTGTAAAGGTATTAAAAATTTTTATCTGTATAAATTCTGCCCCACATGAAATTTCAGCAAATCAAAACACTGTGAATACAATAAATCTAGGAGAGCATCTACGGATAACAAATATAATCTCATAAGACACACAAGATTAAAAAGATTGAAATGGGCAGGACATGTCACAAGGTTGCAAGAAGATAGATGGCCAAAGAAAGTGCTCAATAGTGGAGTGCGTGGAAGACGACCACTTGGTCGACCTAGAAAAGACTGGAGGAGATGCGTTGAAGATGTGCAGATATGTAGAATAGAACCAAGAGAATGCAAGGAGGTGGCACAGGACAGAAAGACACGGCGAGATGCTTCAAAAGCGGTTATGGATCACCAAGTGGCCCGAAGAGCGGAGTAAGAGTAAGAGTAAGATTATGACACACAAGTTTCAACTATGAAAAAATATACACATGAAAAAATACATACATATATACATATACCAAAGGCCTTTTTTCCCTTACAAGGGAGGTAGCCAATAAAACAAAGGCATAATCCACTCCCATCCATTCCATCCCCACATACTCCATTCCCATCCATCCTCCTCCCTCCCTCTTATCTTGGCTCCTTCTGGATACATGAAAAGGAGTGGGTGGGGGATGGGGGGTGAGGGAGTATGTGTGAAAAATAAATTGATGCAACCCAAAGGGATTTCTCCCCATCTCCATTTCTGCATATATACATATTCCAAAGGCTTTTTCCCCCTTACAAGGGAGGTAGCCAAATAACAAAGAATAAAAATCACACACCCATTCCATCCCCACACACTCCACCCCCATCCACCCCCCTCCCTCCCTCTTTTCTTGGCTCTTCCTGGATGACAGGTCATCCCTGCATCTTGCCCACTGCCCTGGGTCAGAAGCAGTGTCACAAGGCACAGCACATCCACAGCAAGCCAACTCATTAAATTGGTGACCCCGCTCCCTGTCCCCTCATGCAGAAATGGAGATGATAGGGAGAAATTCCTTCTGGCTGCAAAAATTTATTTTTCATACATACTCCCTCACCCTATATCCCCCACCCACTCCCCCTTATGCATCACAGCATCATCCATACACAACCACTGTCCAGTGCATTGAAAAAGTACTCTAATCCTGCTTTGCCTATTATTTAATAATGTACTACACATCTACTTACCCATTATCCTCTCTATACATCTGAATGTACAGATATCTTTCTTCAGACACATATACATTTTGAGGAACTTTCTACACCAACTAAATACACACACAAACGGGGATGTCGTCTTGGGGGTGTTGATGCAGGAATACTAACACAGGTATTTTCATATTCCTCCAACCAATTATGTTTGACAAAAATCACGAGCATAACCTGGTTGCTTAGTATTTATCTATATACCAAAGCCATCTTTCCCCTTAACCACTTCGGTACAATGATGCCTTCATAGGTATCATGAGGAGTGAGTGGGTACACAAGGCTGCTGGCATTTGTGTCTTGATTAAATTTTTATAGTTGTGCATAAGTTATCCCCAGATTCTGTGAACTGGTTAGATCATGTTTTCTGTGTTTATTATTACTCAGAGTAAAAGAGAACAAGTAATACTGCAGTGACTTTATGTTTCATAATGCAAGTAGTGTGATGAATCGTACTTATGGCAGCCAATGCTGTGCATGAGAATTTGACTTGCACTGAAGTGGTTAAAAGGGAGGTAGCCAAACAACATTCACCCACCCCTACCCATCCCACTCCCATTTGTTTTGGATCCATCTTAGCACCTTGTTCCTTGTCATAAATGCGTCAAACCCCAATCAAAACCAAAAATTGTGCTTACCATCTTCTTCCTCATCGTATGTATCTAGTTGGTACCGGGCATCAAAGTTTTCTTCTTTATGTGGTGCTTTCTTTTTCTCCACTTTTTGCATTTCAACAGTTGCTTCCTTTTCTTCTACTTCCTCTTCCTTCTCTTCTATTTCCTCCATCACTTCATCTGTTGGTACCTAAAGTAATAAAAATGAAGATAATATCCCTAAATCTAAATCTTTTCCCCAAAGCTTTCAATTCACACTTTAGCATTTCTCTAAAAGTCAGATTTCTCTGAAGAAAGGAGACTTACATTTTCCTTTTCTTTGTCTTCATCTGCATTCTCACCTTCCTTTGCCTCATTTTCAATGTCTTCATATTCATCCTCTTCTATCTCTTCCAGGTCTCTAAAGAAATACAAATAGCAAATAAGATAAAAATCTAAATCCAAAATATACATTTACGGTTACCTCCCTTAAATGGGGAAAGAAGTCTTTGGTATACAGATAGATAATATTAATTACTGTTTCCTTTTTGTAAGGTGGAGAGGTAAATGTCAAAGAATGCCTTGACTTTTCACAGGAGAAAGATACATCTGAGTATGATTTTATGCCTTTTTCTTTTTGGCTACCCCCCTTGTAAGGGGGGAAAAGCCTTGGTATATGTATGTATGAGTATGATCTGACTTTGCCATCCCATTAAAGGATGTAATAATACAGTCAAGTACCCCTAGGTACTGAGATGATAGGGATGGTTGAATGGATTTTTTTTCATCTGATGTGATCATGTGATTTGATTTAGCAAGGAGGATGGACCTTTAGTGAAAACATTAGTACATGGATACCATTTTTTGACATTCCACACTCACTGTACAAGCATACACATAATGATTTTTTGAGGAGCACATTCATATACCTATACACACACACACACATATATATATAATACTAACACATACACACATACATGTCAATGGCCTTTTGCCCCCTTCAGGAGGTGACTTTGTTAAAACACACACCTACTTCATCCATGACAGGTGGTAATGGACATGGAACTACCTAGTGTAGGCTTTATGGTCTCTTGCGGTCTCCTTCATTCTTACATACATACATATACCAAGGCTTTTTCCCCCTTCCAAGGGAGGTAGCCAAAAAGGAAAGGCATAAAAACACTCCCACCCATTTCATCCCCAAACACACTCCACACCCCTCCCACCCTTCCTCTCATCTGAGCACCTCCTGGATGACGGGTCATCCCTGCACCCTGCCCACCGCCCTGGGTCAGAAGCAGTGTCGCAAGACACAGTACATCCACAGCAAGGCCGCTTCATTTAATCGGCGACCCCCCTCTCCGTCCCCCTTTGTATATAAGGCGAGGACGGGGAGAAATCCCTTCGGGCTGCGTCAAAAATTTACTCACACATACTACCCCACCCCCACCCATTCCTCCTCATGCAGTCACAACATCATCCATATACAACCATTCTCCACTCACCTCTGTCTTCCGTCCTCTCCCTTCCTTCCTCAACAGACATTCCCCTCTTCCCCAAAGCCCCCTTCACCCCATCCATCCACCTCATCCTAGGACGTCCCCTCATGTTCACTCCCTCCACATCTGCCTTCCATACCTCTTTTACTAGTCTTTCTTCACTCATTCTTTCCATGTGTCCAAACCATCCTAATATTCTTTCATCAACCCTATCTCCCAAATCCTTTTTCACCCCTGTTCTCCTCCTCACCTCCTCATTTCTCACTCTATCCAGCCTAGTAACCCCCACCATACTTCTCAGACACCTCATCTCAAACACATTCAAACTCCTTCTCTTCATTCTTATGTACACAAATTTCAATTAATGTTCCTCCCATCACAGCACCTCATGGGTGAAGGGACAGCCCAGTCTTCCACCACAACATTAGGATCAAAGGTAATGCAGCAAGGAACACCCCTTCCACAGTGGAGTCTGATAGCCAGAGTTGGTTTAATCACACCCATCCTCATCCTCACTGGCCAGATGGGTTAGGGTGTTGTTGTTGTTGTTGTTCCCTAGACTGTCTGTCCGAGCAGTCCCATCTCCCCAAGCAATGCCACGGCCAAAACGGGGTTTTCCCACAAATCCTTTATGGAGTGTATGTTGTGTTGTTTGTGTGTGTGACTGTGTATAATGCAGTCTTCCATGACGTGTTGAATAGTATGGGGTGAAGTGTTACATCCTGGGCATTTGTTCGCAATGTAATCATCCAGTCTCTTCTGGTTGCTGGATGGTGAACTGCCAGCCCCTCGACCTTCGTCACAATTAACAACACCCTGGGTTAGGGTGTTGTTTATTGTGATGAAGGTTGAGGGGCTGGCAGTTTGAACCCTGCCACCGGCGAAGTTGAACCAAGGGCATGGCTCATTAAATTCCATGCTACAAAGTCCTCTGTGAGGGGCACCATTCTAGCCTCCTGATAGAGGGGAGTTTGTGACGTAAAACCATATCATCATCATCCTCATCCAATGAAAAGAGGTTGTGAAGTAGATAGGAAAATACCTTTGAGCTGTATATCCTTTCCAATCATTCAGTCTCTCTCTATTCACTCTCTCCCTTCTCAACAAACATCTGGTCATCCAAAATCCACTTCACCAGTTCCATTTACCCCATTCTTGGCTTTCGCCTCAACCTCGTTCCATCAATCTAAAATAAATTCTGTAAATGATATCCCCATGCATGAGCAGTTACCCCTGCAAAAAATGACTAAATTCCAAGAGAAAGAGTGACACACTTACTTTACATTTTCTTTAGTTTCTTCTAATATTCTGGCCAAATCTTCTTTGGTAACCTCAACCTACAAAATACAAAAGAATAATTACTTTTATCTTAACAAACAGCAGCATATCAGACATGAAAATTCATTACCATAAGATTGGGAAATGCAAAATTACGTTCACCAGTGACCTAGAGTCATAAGTTTTTCAAATGAAAAATAAATCAGGACTTTATCAAATTTGCATTTATTTGTAGTTCTCATGTTTTACTGAGAGATATATTCCAACATTTTGTCATCTTGTATGTGAGAAAAAAAAAAGGAAAAAAAAAATATATATATATAACTTTAACATTCTATTTAGCTAACAATATGAAGAATGTAATTTCTATTAAAAAATATATATATATAATAATATGAGAATTTGTGAGCTAAGTTCACAATTTATGAAACAAAATAAGTACAATATAGTGCTTACTAAGCTGAGGAAGCTCATGTCCCCTTACACATGTGTAGAACCTGCTCATATTTCATTGTTTAAATTTCAGCTTATGAAATTTTTTTTCTTAAAAAATTTCAATCTGTTATTTAGTTTGTGTTACAAACTGTACTTATTCAGAAACTTAAATCTGTGTGTGATTAACCATGGTCTTGAGTCACGTGTTGGATTCATGATCAACAGCTATTACCCTCCTGGAAAGTGTGTGTATTTACCTAGTTGTATAATAAAGGAAGGGGAGCTATGCTTGTAGTGACCCATCTTTGTATCTCACAACATCTAGTTTGTTCTTAACCCCTTCAGTACCGGATGTGTGTTTTGTGACACCTGCGTGTCACAGCTGAGTGCACCCGCCAGGAACTGAGCATACTCCTCATGAAACGCACATGTCACAGTTATAAGCTGTGTGTATTGAGGGCTCTCAAGGCCTCGGTTTCTGGGTTATTTCTACCCATGTGGTGGCAAGTGTCTGTGTTTACAAACATTAGGCTCCAGCCATTCGTGGGACGGTTTGAAACATTTATTTACGTAAGGTTGACGGGTCGGTAACAAAGGGGTTAAATTCATGTATGCTGTTTGCACACACTATTGCTTCATCCAATTTGTTCGATATCCACCACTCTGTGTGGAAAACGGTTTTCCTTTTTCAGATCTCTTCTAGAACTATCCTTTTTGCGTTTGTTTTCATGTCCCCCTTTTTTTTTTCTATCACACTTTAATAGGTCTTTTCTGTCAAGGGCTTTCATGTCTTTCATGATTCTGTAAATGGCCAATAGATCGCCTCTTTCTCTTCTTTGTTTCAGGGTTGGTAGGTTTTTTTTTCAGATCTCTTCTAAAACTATCCTTTTTGAGTTTGTTTTCATATCCCCTTTTTTTTTCTATCCCACTTTAACCCCTTCCATACGGTGCCGCACACGTAGGCGTCATGGGGAGCGAGTGTATTCGCGAGGCTGCCATATCGGCGTCTTGATGATATTTATTGTAGTCGCCCCTCCATAATGACATTCTTTCTAATTCTTTTGTAATCGCATTTTCTATGGTTATCAAAATTCACGGGTGAAGAGAGAACGATCGATATAAGCGGTGACTATATTTTATGATGCGAGTATTATTACGATACGTCGTACGGCTGGCATTGGCTGCTGCCACCGAGATCTAAGTCCATGACGCCTACGTGTGCGGCACCGTATGGAAGGGGTTAATAGGTCTTATTTGTCAAGGGCTTCCATGTCTTTCATGATTCTGTAAATGGCCAATAGATTACCTCTTTCTCTTCTTTGTTCCAGGGTTGGTAGTTACCGTTTGGACAACATTTGCTCATATGTCAATTTTGAAAGTGTTGGGACCATCTTTGTTGTCGCTCTTTGGATTCTTTCTATTTTTCTTATATTCTTTTTTGTATTGGGTGTCCATAGTGTCACAGCATATTCCAATCTTGGTCTTATCAGTGTGACTAGTATTTTTTTTTTTTTACCATTTCCTCATCCAAGTAATTAAAAGCCACCATTATTAATCTTAGTAAATTGTAGGTATCTACGACTATTTTGTTTATCTGATTGTCTGGGGACATCTCTTTGGTGATAATTATTCCTAGGTCCTTATCAGAACCAACTTTCTTTACTTCTTTTGTACCAATTATATATTGTCCTAAAATTCTTTTTAAACTTTTTCCAAACTCCACTATACTACATTTCTTAATGTTGAAGTTCACTTCCCACTTTTGACTCCATTTTCAAACCTTATCCAGGTCTCTCTGTACCGATTCACAATCTTTTTCCGTACTTACTTTCTTTAGTAGTTCTGTGTTGTCTGCAAAGACATTCATGTAGCATTCTATACCCTCATCCATGTCATTTACATATATTGCAAACATTATCAGAGCCAATACTGAACCCTTTGGGACTCCACTTGTCATTGCTTCCCAAGTAGAGTTTTTATCTCTGAGCAATACTTGTTTTTCTCCCATGTAAGAAATCTTCCATCCATTTCAATAATTTAATGTGTATACATCCTTTAGTTTTGAATTTTCTTAGTTCTTTTGTGTGGTACTTTATCAAACACCTTTTGGAAGTAAAAAAAAAAAGCACAGTCTGCTCATCAGTCCCTTTCTTGCATTATATCTATTAACCTTGAACAGAAACAGATCAAATTTGTGGCACATGATCTCCCCTGCCTAAAACCAAATTGTTTTGGATTTAGTATATTGTTCTCCTCCAGATGTTAGTCCATCTACTTTTGATGACTTTTTCACAAATTTTAGCTATTGTACAGGTAAGGGAGACCAGTCTATAGTTTGTTGGGTCTTCCTTGTCCCCTCCTTTATATACTGGCACGATATTAGCATTTCTCCAGTCTTACGGTACCTTTTCTTCTTTGAGTGAGCAATCTATTATCTTATATATTTTCTACGTTAGTGTGTGTGTGTATATAAACACTTAATCATCCATTGAACAGAAAAATGCATGCAAGGACCAGTCCATTCCTGCCAAAAGTAAACAGAACAGACCTGATAGGTAAATTATGGACTAATGACCATTGTTTGTAATTTGGTACAGTATACATTTATTGATTTCTTTTACTGTACTTGAAAATAATACAATAATATCGTATTAATTAGTTTTAACACAAACAACAGGTGAATATGAAATAAATGAACAGAAATAAAGCTCTTTCTTGGGCGGCATAGTGCAGGTATGGGTTAATGTATCACTGTAAAGTATCGTGCAACGACAGATGAATGACTTAGATAAGACAACTGTAAGCAGCAACAGACGATTGAACCATTGTCCAGCTCTATAACAGACAGGATTTTATTTTGGCTATATTGAGGATCAATTTCACATATCTAGCACATTTCCCCACTTGCCAAAATCAAACAGCACAATGTACTTACCTTGTCGGGATTTGCTTTCGCAACACCTCTGGGCACCCATGTAGCACAAGTGACAACTTTAACCCGACCTTCATCCATATTTTCCAATCAGGATTTTAGCTGACGTTGACAGGAAACTGAAATATAATTACAATATCAATTATCATAGTATTAGACTTCAATTACATCCTTTTTCACTTACTTCATAGACTATTTTAAGGACTACATGCAATAAAATTCCAAAAAACATGAAGGCATGGATATTTAACATGAAACTTACATTGTCCAGTAGCTCCAAACAAAAACTAACCTAACCTTATCGTTCCATAGAAAAAAAATTGACCTTTCAAAAGCAAATAATAAAAAAAGTGAAACATGTACTTGTGTGTTCCAAGAACAGATCCTAACATACACAGTTCTACTCCAGTGTCACAGAACCACATTTGTCACTTCTTTCTTTTTAACATTTGAAAGATCTATTTTCTCTATGGAATGGAAGCTATTGGACAATCCAAGTTTCCTGTTAAATACCCATGCTTGCATGATTCTGGAACTTTATGCACATTATCAATAAATTACATACACAGTGGTACATCATTTTACATAATTCCTGAGAAATGATGTAGTTCTAGTCCAGAATGACGCAAACACATTTTGCATTTTCTTTTTTGCATTTTTAAGATCTATTTTTCTAAGTAATGGTTATGTTAGGTTAGATTAGCTTATATTTTATTATGTTTGGTTTGGAGCTATTGGACAACATAAGTTTCATGTTAAATATCCATGTTTGCATGATTCTGGAATCTACCAATCACCAATGACAATAAGAAAGATCATGAATCTATTCTTTTTACTCTGCATCTTAAAAGTAGTTGGATTATTTAGGAGAAAAATTGGAAAGTACGCAAAAGAGACTGCTGATCATGGCTGAACATGATAAAAAAAAATTTAATGATGAATCTGACTAGCCAGTCTAAAATTAAAATGCATGCGAGTTAATGGGATTAACTTTAGTTTATGCCATGCTACATGAACGAGCCTGATTCTTATGTTTATCTACTTACACTTAAAATACTTATTTATCATCTATCAATATTTTGCTATAGTATGTATGTCATTCATAACATAAATACTTATACAGTAGACATCACACAGGAAGCCTATACTCACAATCTGCTTATTATTCAGCTGGCGCACGAAAGGACACCACGTTTGTTTACAAATGTTTCTACGTGTTCGTATACATTCGTGTTTTTACAGTAGATCATGCTTAGATTTTGATTTGACATATGGTATGTAGTAATCTTAGTTCAAATGACCTTATCCAAATCTACACTATCAAAGGTATGCTTAAATTTGTGATATCTTCTTCATGTTTTTTTCAGTACAAAATTGGTAAATGTCAATCGAATGTATACCATGTCTAAAAACTGAAACTGTTTTACTTCTATACGCTCTTGAGTAACGATGTAATAATTTTGTCTATATAGTTTCGTAGTATATTTGACAATATAAATACCGACTATCCATAAACATAGATACAGTTTCATAAAGCACATCGAGAAATTTATTCACTGGATTTATTGCGTTTAGTTTTACATCACTCGAACCTTATCACAACTATTGTATTTTGTCATCGATAACATTGTCATTGGGGGGTAATACTCTCTCTCTCTCTCTCTCTCTCTCTCTCTCTCTCTCTCTCTCTCTCTCTCTCTCTCTCTCTCTCTCTCTCTCTCTCTCTCTCTCTCTCTCTCTCTCTCTCTCTCTCTCTCTCTCTCTCTCTCTCTCTCTCTCTCTCTCTCTCTCTCTCTCTCTCTCTCTCTCTCTCTCTCTCTCTCTCTCTCTCTCTCTCTCTCTCTCTCTCTCTCTCTCTCTCTCTCTCTCTCTCTCTCTCTCTCTCTCTCTCTCTCTCTCTCTCTCTCTCTCTCTCTCTCTCTCTCTCTCTCTCTCTCTCTCTCTCTCTCTCTCTCTCTCTCTCTCTCTCTCTCTCTCTCTCTCTCTCTCTCTCTCTCTATCTCTCTCTCTCTCTCTCTCTCTCTCTCTCTCTCTCTCTCTCTCTCTCTCTCTCTCTCTCTCTCTCTCTCTCTCTCTCTCTCTCTCTCTCTCTCTCTCTCTCTCTCTCTCTCTCTCGCTTTGTTATGGATTCGCTTCCCAAGAAACACTTTAAAGAAAAAAATCAAGGGTTACTATATGTCTCAGCTATGGACAGAGAACAGCCTTGATTTTGTGTTCTAGTAGCTTAGTGAGGGATACCTGATTCCATGAGTAATACCATCCAAATCTGCGTTCACTCATAACTGTTCTGACCTCCCCCCCCTTTTTTTTTTTTTGTTCCTCAGAAGTTTAGTTTAGTATAACAATGATTGATGTTTACAAATTGGCTTCCACCTTTGTTTTGCCAGTCATAATATGGTATATGTCTCAGGTAGGGTCCGAGAACAGTTATGATCTGACCTTTTTCCTCGTTCTCCTTGTTGTATTACCCATTCGAGTACTGGTCCCCTGTACCCTACCTCTGGTGCTTCAGGTTATAAAATACTACTCCCTAGTGCTCATACCAATTGCCCACTCCGTCCTGAGATTCAGGTTAAATGTTAGATTTAATTAATAGGTGACCCTAGCTGCAGTGTAGCATTCACTACAACTACATGTTGTTACAGATGTAGAATATTGTAGTATATCATTAATGGTACTACTCTGATATAGTACTCACTCATACATGTTGATACAGCTGTGGAATTATGCAGTATATCATTAATGGTACTACTCTGATATAGTACTCACTCATACTATTTTGTTACAGCTTAACATTATTCTGTTGTTCCTTTGCTTAATGCAATGTTCCTTTTTGTATTGGTGCTCAAATTTTTGGTCTCAATATTCCTATGTGTACAAACATTTTAGTAATACTAGCAAAACTATAACAATGTTTATGTGTCATATGTGTACTGACTGGTATTGCTCATGATTGTCTCTGGTCCCCTTAACCCCCTACGTATGTTGTCTGTGTGACTTAGTGTAGAATAACAATCTGATGAGGACCACAATGGAAATAAGCGTACATGCTTTTTTTGTTATCCTCGGCAATTTGCATTTATTATTCCGAACTATGTATTCTTGTCATTATTTGTACTTCATGTATATTGATTCATTGCCAAATAAAGTCTATCTATCTATCTATATCTATCTTATCACAACTATTGTATTTTGTCATCGATAACATTGTCATTGGGGGTAATACTCTCTCTCTCTCTCTTTCTCTCTCTCTCTCTCTCTCTCTC
>NC_134783.1:52822227-52824727 GCF_046742065.1 Oratosquilla oratoria | reverse complement strand
TGGTTCATACACCTCTCCAACCCGGGACGGCACTCTCTAGCTTGACTGCCTCTGCTTTCTCTTAGGTAAGTCTTGTTTCCATAGATATCGTCTTCTTATTATTGTTATTATTATTTTTTTTTTTTCACCTACCTACACTCTCGCAACGGTGACGTAGTCTATATGTTTCATTTTGGCTAATCTTCAACGATTTTTTATATAGATTTATTTGTTTGCTTATTTATTTATTTATTTATCTATTTGTTTTTGTTTGTTTATTTATTATTCTATTTATGTACTTATTCATTAATTTACAGAAAATTATAGCACAGAATCTTTCCTGGCTTAGACTATGTTTATATCAATTAAAAGTCGGATTCTTTAGAGTAATCGGCTGGATAAAAGTGTCTGGTCTTAACTAGAATTGAAAGTAAAAGAGCTTTGGTCATTTATTCCCCCCAAAATATAAATAAATAAATAGATAAATAAGTGAATAAATAAATAAATAAATAAATAAATAAATAAATAAATAAATAAATAAATAAATAAATAAATAAATAAATAAATAAATAAATAAATAAATAAATAAATAAATAAATAAATAAATAGATAAATAAATAAACTTATATCTCATGTAACAAGTTTTTGAAGTGCATACGATGTATTTTCAGTCACGAGGAAAAAAATTTACCCACACAAAGTTTTCCATGATACAAAAGTCAAATTCTTTGTTTATTTTTTCAATCTATTAAATGAAATTTACTTAATTGTAAACTAGATACTACGTAGCAAAATATATCACGTACATGCATACATACATATACCAAGGCTTTTTCCCCCTTACAAGGGAGGTAGCCAAAAAGGAAAAGGCATAAAATCATTCCCACCCATTCCATCCCTGAATATACTCCACACCCCTCCACCCTCCCTCTTATCTTAGCACCTCTTATCTTAGCGTACCCGACAAGAAAGAAAATAATATTGACGCTGCGAAAACTGTACATATTGATGTAATGAACTTCCCATCCAAAATGAGTTCCATAAATATTTCGTCTTCAAGAAAACTTTTTTTCATTTAGTTTGTGAATTCAAACAAGAGTTTTTACCTGGCAGGTGTTCTTCAGAGAACATCATGGGCAACTCCCTGTTCTTCATCTTTCTAGTGGGACTGACGATCTCTTCTTCCCGAGCAAAGGTAAGTAAAGGCAAAGGAGTGGATAAGGGCAGAGGAAGCAAAAGAATTTAACCTCTTCACTCCGGGGCACATTGCACGTCTGGCAGCATTAGCTGCCCGACGTGCGATGTTGCGTCATAATAATCGCAGTATAAAATATAAAGTCAGTGCTCAATCGTTCGTTCTCTTTCACCCGTGTATTTTGATAACCATAGAAAATATGATGAAGCCAGTTTAGAGAGAATGGAGGTTACGTAGGTACGACTACAATAAATATAATCAAGATGCCGATGTCGGCATCATCGAGTACCCACTTGCTCCTCATGCCGCCTACGTAGGCTTAATGTCGTGCATTTTGTAAACGTCCAGAAGAACATTATTTCCCATGAGTATAGAGCTACAACGACTGCAACAGCAATGTAAAAGAGAGACCAAAAAGCAGAGTATGGGATCCAGTATATTTAACGCTTCGCCCAGCAGGATTTCTTCAGAAGTAACAAAGATGTTTGTCCACTGCATTATTTCTGAAGAAGCCTTGCTGGGCGAGACGTTAGATATACTGGATCCCATACTTTGCTTAAAACCCTTTCCCATCCTCGTCCAAAGGCGAGACATTTTGTAAGTCGGACTCCATGGTTGACACATGGAGTCGGAGACCTCAAGTTTTGCAAAATTATTCTTATCAGCTAATCAGTCAATCAGATGAGTAAAAGCAGCAATGACTGCAACAGCTCTGTAGGGAAGAGGCCAAACGCAGAATAGTGGATTTTTTACAATAAACAAACCATTGGCAATTTTAATTACAAGTAACAAGCAATTTGCGCAAATTGTGTGTACACCATTTTAATGTTTGTTTCTCCCCGCAAGGCTCGGGCTATATAAGGAGTAAAATGTTTTTCATCGATGTTATTTCTGAAGAAGCCCTGCTGGGCGAAACGTAAAATATATTGGACTCCCATACTCTGCGTTTGGCCTCTTCCCTAATCAGTCAATCACTTGCTGCCTCGAGTTTCACTAAGGGGAAAACCTGCAGCCTCACAGTGGCTGACAATGATCCTCGAAACCGCCTACAGAACTCTTTGGGAAGAAACTTTGGATAGCTGTCTGTACTGTATCAACGAGGGACTGTTTCTGTCAACAGCTCAGAGTGGTGGGAAGAGGAGAACAGTTGCTGTTTGTCAGCTTTCAATGTTTAAATGAAAAAGTAAGAAACATAGTTGAAGTTGAAAGAGATATCAAGGCCAGTCCGGAGATCGAGTGTCTGCCCCTCAAGGCTGCACCTCCTGATGGAGGTGAAGGGTGTTGACAGGCTTTGAAAATGGGCGGCTTCGCTGTTCATCTTACTGG
>NC_134783.1:52812227-52814727 GCF_046742065.1 Oratosquilla oratoria | reverse complement strand
TGGGCTCGAACCCAGGCCTTCATGGTCATTAAGTGAGATCAAAGTCCAACGCTCCATAGAAACAAGCGCCTTTTTAATCCTGAAGAGGAATGTGCTTGCTATCTGAAGGTCATAAATAATTTTCGAATATATTAACATTATTTTAAAGTTAACCTTCTTTGTGAATAAACCTCTCTCTTCCTCACTTTCTCCTTCTCTTTCGTTTCTTTTTAATTTCTTACTCCACTTAACTCTATCTCTCTTTCTTTTTCTCTTTCTTTCTCCTTCTCTTTCTCCTTATCCTCCTCAGCCTCTTCCGTCATCCTAATATATTGCTTTGTCTTTCTATTTCTTTCTTTCTCCTCTTTCTCCCTCTCTTTCTCATATCTTACTCAATCTCTTTCTCTTTTTTCTTCTCTTTCTCCTTTTCCTTCTCTTGTCTGTTATTCCATCTTACTCTATATCTCTGTTTTTCTCTTTCTATTTATTTCTCCTTCTCTTTCTCTTAATCCATCTTTCTCATCTCTCTCTTTCTCCTCTTTCTTCTTCTCCATCTCTTATTTCATCTTACTCTCTTTCTCTTTCTTCTCTTTCTCCTTCTTCTCCGTCTTACTCCATGTTACCCTATCTCTTCGTCTCTCTCTTTCTCCTCTTTCTTCTCCTTCTCCGTCTCTTATTTCATTTTACTCTCTTTCTCTTTCTCCTTCTTCTCTTACTACATCTTCCCCGAACTCTCTCACCGTACTTCGAATCACCTTTTCTCCTAACACAGTCAAAGTCACGTGTGGCGAAGAAACTTCTTTCCTCGAGTTCGACTTCAAGAACCCAGAGTACCCGGGTCCTGCGGCCAACGAGACGCGACATTGCGAACTCACGATCTCCCACGACTGCGAAGTTCCCATATGTCAGTTAAGGTATTCTTTCTTCTTCGGCCTCTCCCAGGGTCTCTCCTCACCTGAGTAAAGTCGCCTGGTGGCAGATAAAGCAAATACATGTATCCAAGTAATAAAAGGTTGTTCATGGGCGCGATGAAACAAAATGATATTCTGTTTAACCGGATAATACTAGACGAATTAAATACTGGCGTTGCCTGGACCCAGTTCCAAGGTGCCACAATTTTTAAGAGATTGGAGACACACACACACACACACACACACACACACACACACACACACACACACACACACACACACACACACACACACACACACACACACACACACACACACACACACACACACACACGTTCTGTATATTTCGATCACTAACTGTGACCCTCTTCAGCTGAAGAGGGTCACAGTTAGTGATCGAAATATACAGAACGTTCGACATTAGTGTCTTCTTTTCTCCGACTGTGGGATAAAAAGTTTATTTCATCAATGTGCTACGACATTACTTTATAGTAATATATATATATATATTATGATTTCCAGGTTGGACTTCGAAGAGCTGGAATTGCAGCCTCCTGAGTACGGAAACTGCGACAACGACAAATTCGTGGTCCGCGCCAACGAGCCGGTTCCTGTCCTTTGCGGTATCAACCACGGCCAACATGGTGGGTAGTGTCAACCCCTTCCTCTCCATCAGGTGCAGCCCCGAGGGGCTGACATTTGGTCTCCGAAATGGGCCCAAGATCTCTCTCTCTATCAACCTCATCTGTATTTCTTACACTTTTTCACATATAGAGAACTTGTTATTGTCCTCTTTCTAGAATTTTCAGTCGCTGATGTAGGAATAGCCTATACTCACACAACACTGAGAGGACTGCGGAAGGTCCCGAGGCCCGGTGCCTGCCGTTGTGGGGCTGCGGATTTTCAGCTTAATGAAATTTGAGGCAACGATTGATTGATTGGTTGTTGCTTAGGGGTCATTTCAATCTAAAGGAGGTATTCTATCTTCTATCCTAATACTTCCTTGAGTTTCCTCCTGATTGAGCAATGTTGTCATAGGAACCCCATCCACGGTGGGATCTGGTCTTCAGGCCGCCGGACCCGACCAGATCGGATCGTGTATGTCGGTCGGAACATATCGTCTTACTCTCTTCTATACTATCTCGCTCAGTACAGAGGTGAAGATCAGAAACCTACACCCGGATACGCTGAGTAGCTACGGCCGAAGCCGTCATCTTTGCCCTGTTAAGAGACTGATAGGACAGGTAACAGTCACTGATGAGAATCGGAGAAGAGTGCGGGATTCGAACTCAAAAATACCTTTATATTAACCCGTTCAATGCGGTGACGCTTTTCATTTGTTTTATTTTGGATAAAACAAACGATCTTATGCAGCTGTGAGAGTTTGTGGATATCGAACCGTGGGGTCTCGATCGACGAGGACCTCTTTCAAACTGAGGTCCGTTGTCTGAGCTTCATAAAAATCGTCTGTTTTTAGTATAAAAAAAAAAAAAAAACCATTCACCGAATTTAAGGGATTAAGTGACCTATGTTGCTCCGTGGACGTGAGTCTTTAACAAGAGCGATTGGGGCCAATTGATTGATTGACTGATTGACTGATTGATGAGTTT
>NC_134783.1:52797227-52802227 GCF_046742065.1 Oratosquilla oratoria | reverse complement strand
TCAAGACTACTAGTCATTTTATATATTGACTGTTGTCAAGACCATTTCAAAGATTTGTGTCATCAGTGACAAAAGCAAGAGAGAGAAAAAAAGGCTTAAGTATAAATTTTGAGAGCTTGAATTAGTTCCATGGCCTTGATTTATGTTCCATGGCCTTGATTTATGTTACAACTTCTTTTATAAACGTATACCTCGAGTAAATGATGATATCTTGCCTCAAAGATTTTTTCATCCAACTCAATCGATGTGACGACCACTGGTCACTTAAAGTACAACTCTTGGATTACCCTCAATCAAAGAAAATTAAGGGGGAAAATTAACTACTGCATTGAAAGCTTCTAGATATTCTTTATTCATCAGATTGAAATTCGCTGGAAATTGAGACATTACCATTTTGTTCGACCGTACGAATCTCCTCTTCAGATCCAGTCCAGATCATGCTTGAAGAACTTAAACAGCTTTATGGAGACATGTCAATAAAATTGTAATACATATTCCTATGTACTTTTTCTAGTCCTTCTACTACCAAGGGGTTATGCACAGCTGGATAGCATAAGCTGGTAAAAACAGAATAAAAGGATATTTACCTCGCCCGGTTTGGGAGGGGTTCCTTGTCTTTGGCTCCATCGCTTCCCGAGGGGTCGTATGTCGCTGGATATGATCGTCCGTGGTCAGGGTAGAAATATATGTACAGTCACGAACAAAAGTTTTGTCCCACACTACAATTCTCACAACGCCAATATGTTTTTTTTTTTTTTTAATGCATGATATATTTTCCTATGCAGCGTTTAACTTACAGTTAGGTCATTTTCTTGAATGGGTAAACAAAGTTGTCAGACAAAGAATATAATTTTTGTATAATAAGCTCTGTGTAGTCCAAGAAATTTGCCTGTGACTGTACCCTCTGACCCGTGAGGGGTAAAGGACCCAAACACGGGTGTTCAGTTGCCCATTGGCCAAGAAAAGCAACTTCAAGTCTTCTCGTCCACCATATGGTGCATTCCTCGTGTCTAAAGTGAACCTCATGTCACGGGAAGACACTCCATATTGAGTCAAATACAAATGATCCTTAAGTTCTTGAGTTGACTTTTGAACTCGAGGTAACTTCAGGGAGTAGCTTAAGGACGAAGTAGAAATAGTTAACTGAAGCTCAGCTGGGTCCAAAACCATCATCTTTGCTTTATAAGTTCGGACATCGTGGACAAATAGCAAAGCTATCAAAAGTCGTCCATGCTATTTTGATATTGAGTTAAGACTGTCATTTGCTCCTGTACTTGCTAACTACCGTCTAGCAACTGTCCTTGTTCCTTGTCAGTGTATCATCTCATTGGCATAAGCAACCTGCAGTTAAACCAGGCCGTGGAGTTAGTTGCTCCTTTAGTTATGAACAGTGTGGTTTATCATTTTGGACTTAACATATATAGTGATTATGTAATCGTGTATCTAGTTCTCCCCTTTTTCATGGTTCATGTGCAGGGTTGCATGAGAGGTGATTACATTAGTGGCAGCGGTGGGATCAAAGCCGGGTCCACATACTGTAAGAAGTTCATACTAACTTATCAGTAGAAGCAGCGCTGAAAATTAATTTTCGTACCGTGTCACAAGATAATTTCTCGACCCTAAACACTGGAGATGTAGATCCTGCAGTCAGGGGAGAGGTACTATGTATAAAATTATTCGGCCTTGATAAGAAAGAAAAGAAATATGTGAAAAGGACAAATGAGATGGGGGTTTTTCTGTCAGCCAAGACAAAATGAGAAAGCTGAACTGCAGTATCGGGGAAACTGATTTCTTGTATGTCATCATGCTAGAAAACGAACAAATCTTCGTGCTAGAAAGCCAAGATGTCTTCCAACTTGGATGCCAAGAAGGTTTTGAATCTGGACGAAGAACGAAAACGACAATACCAGTGGGAAACCAAACAGTGTGAAACATATACATTTTCCTACGTGGCGGATTCTAAAGCAAACAAACAATAGAGAATAGAAGGCACAATAAAACAAATGGAATAAATCTAAAATAATATATTCTAATAGATATATTGATTTACATTGTCCTTAAGCATAAATAAAAATTAAACTAGATTCTGTGACTTTTGTATGAGAATAAGCCCACTCAAAACCTATGATTAGTTCTTCAAACTAATCAGTGATTTCTTTGTCCAAAACTGTATGACAGATAATATATTCCTTGATACATTACATGAAATGAAACTGATGCATAAGTCTTCTGTACAATATATACATACATACATACATACACACATACATACATACATACACACACACATACAGTACATATACATAAGCTGTATCTGTGGGTCGATATGGCATGTCTTTTTGTATATTTCGGCATCTGAACTTATTGAGCAACTAGGTCAATAAACAATGGAACAATACTACATGGCTGATATGATTAATGTGGAACAAAATGAGGACACCATGGCCGGGTCTTTACTATAAAAAGACAGTAACGACAGCCACTAAATCTTAAAATACGAATACTTCTAGGTCATTGATTGTCTAGGTTCGTTTCTGACATCGTTGGGTTGACATGGCCTTCGTCTTTCACTGGATATTGACCCTTACGTTTCTTAAACCCGCCACAGCTCCACCTCTTCCCCTTGTAAGACCAATAGGCGTCGTTCTTCAGGAAGTCGTTGGCTTCGATGACGGTCTGAGGGAGTTCCGCGTGGAGGGATTCTGGGAGGAACGAGGCAGAAATGGCTCCGGTAATGGCTATGGCCGTCACGATCATATACGGGAACCACTTCCGGTACGTGCTCTGAAAGAAACAAACGAGAACTGGAAAACTCACTTCGTGGAAGAACCGAACTCCACGACGATGGGGATTAATTGCGGTCGATCCACACTGGGCCCGGTTCTCGCCAAACGTTGTGAGTTTGAATAGCTAGACGAAGACTTTAGTTACGGTATTCTAGACTTCCCTAGATACATGTCAACATTGTGTCCAACTTTTGAAAAGGTCTACCCCTCTCTTATTTTGTCATTCAGTTTTTTTAGTGTATGACGCAAAGGTATTTTGATATTTGGATATTCGAAAAACAGAAGTTTGTAACCGAAGTCGTTTCTACCCAAACGAACTCACAACGGTTGGCGAGCATCGGCCCAGGGGTAAACAGCCTTGAACCCCGCGAGAACGATTCCGTCGAGCAAGAAGTTCACAATGAACCTAAGAGAAGGGTCTCTTACGCTGTATGCAATATAGGGCGTGGACATCCCTATACTGGAAGATATGATCGACGACAGCCCTGTGCCAACGGATCTGTGCGTGGTCGGGTAGATCTCTGTGCACTGCAGGTAGATGATGAGGAAGCTAGTTGTCACAAAGAGCTTCGAAATGCTGAGCAGAAGCGTCGTCAGCCAAGGGATCTCATCTGAAGGGAGAATAATTTTAATGACAGACTCTTGAAGGATATCTGGGTACCTACTTGGGCTTTGTGTGTGTGTGTGTGTGTGTGTGTGTGTGTGTGTGTGTGTGTGTGTGTGTGTGTGCGTACGCGAAGATGTTTGGGAAGATGTGCAGCTCAAGAATTGGACTAGAAAGCCACAAGAACGCTCACAGACGGCGGGGGCTACAACAACAACAACCATAAGACCTCATCTTTCATCGCCTCATCCTTGGAAGAAATGAAAGTCGTCATCGGCTACAATGGACTGCAATAATAACATAAGTGTGTGTGTGTGTGTGTGTGTGTGTGTGTGTGTGTGTGTGTGTGTGTGTGTGTGTGTGTGTGTGTGTGTGTGTGTGCACTGTTCCTATCCAAATATTCAGAGTGCCGTGGTGGTAAGCTACTTATTTTCTGGCTAACGCCCTACGCTTGATCGTTGTACTAAAGATGGATCCATCATGAATTGGTATAAAGGATATAAGCCCCCTCTCCCACACTCATTCCAACCCCAGCCAATCCAACCCCACCTAACCCAACCCCACCCACAAAAGCAAGAACCGGAAATAACCCCATCAACAAAAGCCCAAGGTCAGTTTGCAGAGTATTCTAATCCTACTCGACACTCCCCGCGATAGCACATCACAAAATATTAGAAAGGCCTTCAGTGGTTATCACACTGGGATATTTTTCCTCCAACCTCCGATTAATCGGCATTATCGCCCACCTCCAGAAAGTTTTCCATCGTAATATCACTATGGCAAACTAATTAGTTTTCTTAAAAAAAAAAAAAAAAAAAAAAAAATATATATATATATATATATATATATATATATATATATATATACCAGAAGACGAAAATGTAGTAGCACATTTAGTAAAATGTTTTAATTACCCACTGTGGTCCTCTTCTGCTGAAGAGGACCACAGTAGTGGTCGAAATATAAAGTTCGTCTGTTTCTTTTGCTTTGTTTCTCCGACAGTGGGTGATTAAAACATATATATATATATATATATATTTACATATCTATGTTTACATATATGCATGCATTTATATATATATATATATATATATATATATATATATATATATATATATATAGTCATTTGATATGCTGGAGGAAAATTATTATCCTCTAGCTCAATGGTTCCCAACCAGTATGCCGCGGCACCAAAGAGTGCCGTGAGATCAACTGAGGGTGCCGCCAAAATTGAGGGCAAAAACAATTTTCGTATTACCGACTCTCTCTGTCATCCATTTTTTGTTCATTAAAGCAGCATTAGTGTAACGATGAGTATTTTCATATTATCCAGGGGCAAAATTTTGGTACACTGATGTTGAATCAACAAAATACTGACAAACTAGAATTTAGATTTTCTAATAAGGATGCCGGGGACTTCTGTAAGGCTTGGTGCCTCAAGCCAGGAAAAGTTTGGGAACCACTGTAGTCTAGGAGCTGCTTAGTGTAGGCCTTATGGTCTCTTGCAGTCTCCTTCATTCTTATGTCCTTATATCAGATTCCTTGCCGAAAGCTGCAGGCTTCAAATTTGGTCCAAAAATCGATGGGAAGATGTCCCGCTGTGATAACAT
>NC_134783.1:52787227-52792227 GCF_046742065.1 Oratosquilla oratoria | reverse complement strand
ACTGTGTAAAAGTAA
The DNA here is from genome assembly GCF_046742065.1 of Oratosquilla oratoria. NCBI lineage: Eukaryota > Metazoa > Arthropoda > Malacostraca > Stomatopoda > Squillidae > Oratosquilla > Oratosquilla oratoria. Next base: position 52,792,212 of record NC_134783.1, on the reverse strand, counting down.
ATCTCCCATGTTGTGTGACAGACATAAAAGTAGAATAAAGAATTGTGAAGTGTAAACACTTTATAATTCAATCCCCAAATCGGGAAGTTTCCGCGCCCCACCCTGTAATAACAATAATACTAATAATAATAATAATAATAATAATAATAATAATAATAATAATAATAATAATAATAATAATAATAATAATAATAATAATAATAATAATGATAATGATAATAATAATAATAATAATAATAATAATAATAATAATAATAATGATAATAATAATAATAATAATAATAATAATAATAATAATAATAATAATAATAATAATAATAAAAATAATAATAATAATAAAATAATAATAATGATGATGATAATGATAATAATAATAATAATAATAATAATAATAATAATAATAATAATAATAATAATAATAATAATAATAATAATAATAATAATAATAATAATAATAATAATAATAATAATAATAATAATAATAATAATAAAATTATTTGGAAAAAAAGTTCGATAAGAAAAAAAAATCCAGTTATAAATTATACCAGAGGAACGAATATCATGGCATATTTTACATGGGTGGTTTCAGTCCAAATAGTGAATATTTTTCTTTTAATCAAATGTGCCTAATAGATATGCTTATGCAGACGAAAAGATAAGTTTATCATTATATGTTTTGCTAAAAAAAATCATTGGAATGCATGTATTTCCGTACTAAGCTAAGTAATCAAAGTATATAACAGTTTATCGTAAATATAAAGCTAAACATAGAACTTAGATTTAATTAGAAAATGGGCAAGAATTACTTTACTAATAGAGTGGTTAACGTATGGAATAAAATAAACTTAGTCACAGAGTAGTGACCGCGGAAACTATCGGTGATGATAGGTAGTCATGGACTTGGAACTACCTAGTATAGGCCTTATGGTCTCTTACAGTCTCTTTCATTCTTATATTCTTCGAGTTGTGAGTGGTTACAATGTTTATTGTCAAGTAATCCCAAACTAAAATGTGGTATCCGTGATCACCCGCCATAATAGAAAACGGTTACTTAGGTCCAATATAACGTACCATTTAAAAAAAGACCTTATTTTCGTGTAACATAGGATCCATAATAGCTTACGCGATGCATCGTCTCGTGCCTCCGCATTTTTCAACACGTTCGTCCGTGCTCGATGTTCTCTTTCAGTTGAATACAATTGTCGTACGCTGTCTATTTAAACACAATGAAAAGATATCTAGAATGTTCAACAATAAACATAATTGTCTGGCGCTATGGTATGACAACGATTAATATACGACAGTTTGTATTTGATACGAGATACTATGTCACAGAGTCACAGACTACCGCGGTCAATCTTGGTAGCATTAACATTGAAGTTGTTGTTGTGTGGTTGTGTTATATGGCGCGTCCTTGTAATTCGAGTGATATGGATTCAACAGAAATTGTTCGTGAACTAATAAAAAACTAAACACGATCTGGTAATCTGTGCCGAGGTTAACCGTAGTTGGAATTGAGTTTACAATGCGGATAGGTGAGTACAGTAGATGCACAATTTCTATCTACATATGATCTTAAGGCAGTGGTTCTGCTGTTAAGTGCGAACACAGTTTTTCTGTTGGGAGTTTATTACATCGATCTACATACAAGCACGTCAGGAGGTGATCTGTATGACCCTAAATCTTGGGTATTAGGGTCACATTGGTGACCCCAAAGTGACCCGTGCCCAAGTGACCCTAATACCCAAGTGCTTCGTACTTAAGTGATTTGGGGTCATACAGATTACTTCATGACGTGCTTGTGTGTAGATCGATGTAATAAACTCCCAGCAGAAAAACTGTGTGTTTGCGCTTAACCACAGTTCTTAACTTGGGGTACCTGTATCCCCAAAGGGGCACGAAATAGTCAGTGCAATGGTACTGTTTGTTTACAAAGAAAGCAAAGCAACGTTTGTATCACTAATCCTTTTCATATGTTTGCATTGTATTTGCATAGGTACGTGAATTTTTTTTGAGATATCAAAAGGCATGGGCATTGAAAAATATTAAGAACCGCTGTCTTGATGATTTTCTGTCAGACATTGTTTTGCTACAAATTGAATTCAAATTAATGCGGATAGGCAAGTATATCAGATAAACATTTTTTATCTACATATTATCTCATGGAATTTCTGGTAGGTATTGTTTTGCTACAAATGGAATTCAAATTTTGATTGGAAAAGCGAGGACAAGGAATATTACAGATTTACTTAAATAGATATCTATTACTTTCACATTTTTTCCTTAGATTATAAACATGACTATTTTAGTTTCCTTGTTGATTGTCTGAATAACAGGTTGCGGCATTTGATATGTTGGAAGAAGATATATTACAAGTAACAAGACGTCAAAACTACACGTCACATGACGTCACACTACGAGGATATAGATATCAAGCATACGACTTCGCGAACGTTGGAGGAGCAGCACCAAGTGGCTGTTGAGCGTCAGGTCTAATCAGAATCCGACCAGAAGCCACTTAATTGAAATTAGGCCGACCTGAACTTGAGCTTTTTGGACATCTGGTCCGCACCAGAGACGACCGTTGAAAAGCGTACGTCCACAGAAGGTATTATCCTTATATTTTATTTTTCATAATGTATTGTTAGAATGTCCTTTCTATGTATCATAATTGTAAATGTTTTTATTTAGCATTGAGTGCATCACTCATGTAAGTAAATACACCTACTTCTGTCACATTGTAAATATTACTGTACGATCAAAAATTGATGTAGTGGTAACCGTCACAGCCTTCGTGGTCAGTTGCCTTGCTTCCTACTCACATCGCCTCCAACAGAAGTGTGGATTCCACAGATGTTATTGAAAATGATGTAAAATTTTATGAAAAATTAAATTTGGGTCTGAGTTTTCCATGAAAAATAGCCGTAGTTTTAAGTTCTTGATTTTAGTGCTTGACTGATCACTCAGTGAATGCTGAATGATCAATTCGAGGTGATTTCAATTTAGTAAAATTCAATCAAGTGGGAAATTAATCAATCTTTTCAATGCTGAAGGAAGGTTCAATTAACCAAGTTTAGTGTCCTGGTTGTCAGAATGAATATACAAGTCAATTATCAAACTAAGTGTTAATTTAAGATGTTAAGCGTCGTTTGCTTAAGCGAAAATGCGGGCACGGGAGGGACCATACGACAGTGCGTGAGCTATTATAGGCCTTATACTCCAAGGGAATACGGCCGTTATTTGCGATCGAGTTAGATTTTGGATTCCGCCTTTCCGCCAATGGCAGTTACCCCAAGAAATAGATGGTTGGAATAGTTTAGGTATAGCCAGAATAATTATACATTTTATTTCTTCACGAGAATGTTTGGATCAGGGGTTCTCAACCTAAGGTTCACGAAACTGTTTACAGGGCTTTTACTATACGCCATAGAGCTCTCGATCTTTGGGTAGATTTGCGAGACGTAGACTACAGAGGAGAGTGCAAGCGTTGGAAATGATGTGGTACTGAATCCGGGGCATATCTCCAATGAAGAAATTCACGAAGCAATTAAGCAATACGTGGGGGGGGGGGGGCAGTGCAACCATGACTTGCATCTAGCACTAGCGGGTATTACTAAACTAGCCCCGTGTCGACGAGGGCTTATATACGGGCGAATACTTCACTGTAGGAGGAAGGTACATGGCTTACCACCACGACGGTAGGAAGAGGGCGTATGGTAGAGTCGTGGCGAGACCCATGAGGCGCCAATCCCTGGTGAGCCAGACGACCAAGGGTAGCGTGCTCATGCCAGCAGTCCAGAGGATGAAGGTGGTAGCGGTGATGCGCGTCCTCCATAACGGTGACACCTGCTCCAGGACTGACAAAGGAGAGAGTGTTGTCTTTAGCCTAAGAACACAAACCTTATGTTATCCATTGACAAGTTTTTATTTCTGAAATTTCCCTAGAAATTAGACTTCCCCCTCATCTTTTTGACCATCAAACATATTTAAGTAACTTAATTCTTCTGGTAGTAAAACACAATAATACAAAAATATTGATTTTTCATATATATATATATATATATATATATATATATATATATATATATATATATGAGTGGAAAGGTGGTAGAGAAACACGGGTTAGAGCGAGAACACTGTATTACTGACGTTTCGACTACAAGTCTTCTTCAGAGTGACAGACAGCGTGTGTGTAGATCACATATACTCTCCTTATGGCTCATCCGGCTGGACGTTTCAGAAAGTCGCATGCTGATTGGCCCGATACTCCCTCCTCCACAACCAATCTGGCGGCTGCAAATGACAAGTTAACGAACCCTTCTCTGTGGTTGCTGACCTTTCCCAGTGTTATGCACGCGGACTCGACCAGCTTTCTCATTCTCCTCTCAAGTCCGGTGCAGATAGGGCGTGCTTCCTCCCATTCTGGTAAATGCCCGTGTGTGTCCACATGTACTACCAGAGAATTTGAAGTCCTGTGATGCCGTAGGTCGTTCTTGTGTTCTCTTAGTATACGGAATACCATACAGTGGAAGTCCTGCAACATATTACGGTGAGACGTCACGGGGGTTGACAAAAAGACTAAGAGAACGCAAGAACGACCTACGGCATCCCAGGACTTCAAATTCACTGGTAGTACATGTGGACACACACGGGCATTTACCAGAATGGGAGGAAGCACGCCCTATCTGCACCGGACTTGAGAGGAGAATGAGAAAGCTGGTCGAGTCCGCGTGCATAACACTGGGAAAGGTCAGCAACCACAGAGAAGGGTTCGTTAACTTGTCATTTGCAGCCGCCAGATTGGTTGTGGAGGAGGGAGTATCGGGCCAATCAGCATGCGACTTTCTGAAACGTCCAGCCGGATGAGCCATAAGGAGAGTATATGTGATCTACACACACGCTGTCTGTCACTCTGAAGAAGACTTGTAGTCGAAACGTCAGTAATACAGTGTTCTCGCTCTAACCCGTGTTTCTCTACCACCTTT
>NC_134783.1:52767227-52774727 GCF_046742065.1 Oratosquilla oratoria | reverse complement strand
AATCTGTTCGGTTGAAGTCCTATTCAAAGAAAACGGGAACAAGTGTCAAATTACGCGTCCAACGTTGAAAACTATGCGACACGACTGTTGAGTCACGTGGCAGGAACACATGAAACAAGAACCGTCTTTGGCTCAGACAATTTTTTTTCTCGAAAATTCTTATCTTTCGCCATATAGTGATGAACCAGATCTATATTTACCTTCACTAGCTACACAGCACCTTCGATACCTATCTATTTTTCTATATACTAAAAGATTTTTTCCCCTTATAAAGCGAGGTAGCCAAGTCAAAGACACGTACCTACTCCCACTCATTCCACTCCCACCCTCCACCCTTTCCCCAATCTCCTCTTAGCTCCTCGTGGATGACGGGTCATCCCTGTATCCCGCCCACTGCCCTGGGTCAGAAGCAATAGAGCAAGACAAAGTACCTCCATAGCAAAGCTGTTTCACTTAATCGGCGACCCCTCCCCTTCCCTCCTCGTTCCTTCATGCAGAACAAGAGAAGACGGGGGAGAAATCCCTTCGGGCCGCGTCAAAATACCATTCACACACAAACACCCATTACTTCCCATCCCCCCTCCTCCCTTCATCACCCATACACACTCTCCATCTCTCCACTCATCCCTATCTCTTGCCTTCTTCCTTCCTTGGTCAACAGACATTCCCCTCTTACTCAGCGCTCCCTTCGCCCCATCCATCCATCTCATCCTTGGTCGTTCCCTCATGTTCACTCCACCCACCTCTGCCTTCCACATCTCTTTTACCAATTTTTCATCATTCACTCTTCCCATGTGTCCAAACCATCCCAATAGTCTTTCATCACCACTATCTACCATCTCCTTTTCCACCCCCACTATCCTCCCCATCTCCCCACTCCCACCCCAGCAACCCCCCCACACCTCTCAGACACACTCAAACTCTTCCTCTCTGCCTCTGCCCCCACACAATACCATCGGCACAGTCACCCCTTCACACAATCTCCTCTTTGCATCCATTTCCATATGCCTGCCTCTCATAACACTTTCTAATCCCCCAAGGCACAAGCTTCTCTCAATCTATAATTCATACCCACCTCCAACCCCCCCAACCCCCCAACCCTCCGCCGTCACATGCGACCTCAAATACCTAAAGCTATCCTCTCCCTCCAGTCTCTCTCCTCTTAGACTCATCCCCAACTCACTGCCATCCCCTATTCTTGCACATTTCATCAGCCCGCCTTTACCAACACCCACTTTCAACTCTCTCCTATCCCACATCCTCCCAAACTCCACCACCAACTCCCCCGATCCCTCTTCTCACCCTGCCTCGTGCGCAGTGTCTTCAGCAAACAACAACTGGCTCACCTCCCACCCTTCTCCACGTTATTGAACCACCTCCAGTCCTTCTCCCATTGCCCTCGCTTTTACCTCCCCCACCAACCCATCCATATATACATTGAACAACTACGGCGACAGGACACATCCCTAACGCAGCCCCACCTCCATTTCAAACCATCTACTCTCTCCATTTTCCATCTAACACAGGCTCCACTATTACAAAAACTCCTGACTGACCCCAACAGCTCTCCCCAATCCCACACATCTACAAAACCTCCAACAGTATCCCTTGTCCATCCTGTCATAAGCCTTTTCCAAATCCATAAAGGCCCCAATAAACATCCACACCCCTTCCCAAAGCTATCGCACACATCTGTTCCACCACGAAAATCCGATCCACGCAACCGCCACCCCCCATCCCCCACCAACCACCCCTCCAATCTTTTCACAATCCTCCCAAATAAAACTCTCCCACAAACCTCTCCCCCACCACGCCCAACAAATTGATCTCCCGAAACTACCACACTTACCACCCCCTTGCAAAGCGGAACCACAAAGGCACCCATCCAGTCCTCCGGCACTCCACCCTCCCCCAGACAAACATCAAACAACCTCACCACTCAGTCCATCACAACTGCACCTCTCCTCAGATAGTCCTATCCTCCTCCACACTCAACAACTCTCTAAAATACTCTTCCCATTTTCCCCTAACCACCTCCTCTTCCGTTAAGATCTGTCTATATGCGCCTTTTACTTTTTCTTCTATACTTGACTTACTTCCCCGTCCTCTCTTGATTTCCTTCCAAAAAACATTCTATTGCTTTCAAAATGTTCTGTCCTACTCCTCCCCAACTTTACACCTGCTCTCCTTTTTGCCTCCTGTATATTTTGGTTTGTTTCTTTTTTGTTTTTCTTTATATATACCATAGTTTTGTCTCATCCTACTCTGCAACCAGTCCTTGAATGCTCGCTTCTTCTCTTCTACTACCTTCTTCACTTCATCATCCCACCACTCACTACCTTTCCTTCTATTCCCTCCCATCCTCTTCGCTTCACATACCATCTCTGCACACCCTTGCACACCCTGTTACTTCCTTCTTGAAAAACCCCATTCCTCTTCCACATCTATTTCTACTCTATCCTTCACCACCTCTCACACTTCTCTCAGCTTCTTGTACTCCTGTTCCTTTTCTCATTCGTTTAAGCAGTTTGCTCTAAGCATCTTTTTACCTTCCGCCCATTTCCTCTTTCTCCACCTATCCCCCACTCTCAACTTACCTTCCATCAAAAAATGATCTGATATCCCCCACTCTCTCTCCTAAGAGCATGGACATCCAAAACTCTTCCTACTCTATACCACTGCCACAATGTATATAGGCTTATATGTAAAGTAGACCACCTGGAAAAAGGAACTAACGAAGCAGAGCGCTTTCGTATATCAAATCTTCAGTGCACTGAAGATGTAATATACGAAAGCGCTCTGCTTTGTTAGTTTCTTTTTCCAAGTGGTCTACTTTGCATAAGTGAACGAACGTACCCGTGTTCATATTAGCATAGGCCTATATATATATATATATATATATATATATGTATATATATATATATATATATATATATATATATATATATATATATATATATATATATAATAGTTACTTGATTGTAGGTTATATTAATCTCTCTCTATTAGTTCTTATAACTTGGTTGATAATGAACATTTTGATTCATCGCTGGGAGGTTTTATTTGCATTGGTGTTTGCTTCAGGAGTGAATGAATTACAGAGAAGTGTTTAACCGTTTCTTCCTAGAGTGACCCAGTTTTGTAACCCTGACAGAATATTCGGGGAAGCTCACCAGACGCTATCAAGACTCATCAAGGGTTGAATTTCACAATGACCATTCTTCCCCATTGCTCGCTGCCCCATCAATTACCTACCTACGGTTACGCAAGTGGGCACAATTTACTATTTCACTTCAATGGGTGATGTTACAATCCCAGAGCATACCGACTAGAGACCTCTTGATCCATGCTCTCTTTCGAATTTAGAAGAGGAATAAATAAGTAGAAAAGCTCAGACAAGTAAGTAAATCAAAGAAAATAAACCATCCAGAGACTTTTTGGTCCATATTCTCTGTCGGATTCAGAACAGAAGAGTAATCGAGAGGTGAAAATGACCAAACAAGCAAAATATTAATAATAATAATAATGATAATAATGATTGATAATAATGATAATGATAATGATAATAATGATAATGATGATAATGATGATAATGATGATAATGATGATAATGATAATAATGATAATAATGATTGATTAATGAATGATTAATGATAATAATGATTGATTAATGATTAATGATAATAATGATTGATTAATGATGATGATGATGATGATTATTGATGATGATGATGATGATCATGATAATAATAAATAATCATCATAATAATAATGATAATAAATGATGATAATAGATAATAATAATAATGATAATAATAATAATGATAATACTAATAATAATGATACTACTACTACTACTACTAATGATAATAATAATAATAATTAGAAATAATAATAAGTAAATAAATAAATAAAAGAATGCCAGAGAAGTTTTGCTTCATATTCTCTTTCGGATTCAGAAAAGAAGATTAAATAAGAGTTAAAAAATTAACAAGCAAGCAAAAAACATAAAAGAAAATGAAATGAAAAATAAAATAAAAAGCGCAAGAAAAAAGAAAGAAAGAGGAGAAGAAGAAGGAGGAGGAGACTAAGAAGAAAAAATGCAAATAACTTTTAGTTCACATTTTATCTCGCTTTTACAAAAGAAAAAGAATCGAGATAAGATAGCATAAACAAGCAACTAAAGGATTACAAAGGATTACAAAGGCGGAGAATGCGAAAAAAAAATCATAATAATAATAAAATAATAAATATAAACTATAATAATGTAAATAACAAATAAAATACATAAATAAATGCATAGGTATAGTTATTAATAAACAAACAGGTAAATAGTAAATAATAATAAATTGACATATAACTAATAATAAATGAAAATCAGACAGACAAATGATAACAAAACAAAATCAAATAATATAAAATAAATTATAATCATTACAGCATCTTGCTTAGGTGTTTATTTAAATGATTCTTAAAGCTTCGAACTGAACTGCATTGCACTACCTGTGCAGGAAGTTTATTCCATTCATTAACTACACGGTTGGCAAAGTTGTTTCTACCTACTTCCAAATTGAACCTATTTCCGGAGAGTCAAATAAATAAGATAACCCGTTGATAGTAGGCCTACATTACAGCACATTGCTGAGTGTATAACTAATTGAACCTTGAAACTTGAATTTACATGATTTCGTCACCTCTGAGGGAAATCTACTCCATCCAATGACAACGTAGTTAAGCTATTTTACGTATTTAATTTTGGCTGGTTTAACGCGATTTAATTCTGCTAAGGGAAACAACAATGTGTATACATTATAGCGAAGGAACTTAGACTCTCTTGATCAAGTCCTTTGTAATGAGGTCATCTTAGTATCTTACATATTCATTCTATCTTCATGGGATTTTAATCAGCCCAGAGACCAACCCTGTAGCAAAGATTTTACTGTTGTAAGGACTTTTTCGTCCTTGTTGATTTAGTTCTGGTTGACGTCAAACGAATGTGATAGTTTCGGGGAATGGGGGTGATGAATTGTCGCGAAGGAGTTTCAACGCTGTACAATACTTAAGTCTAGAATAGGACACTTTAGATCAATTTGTGATAGGAGGAAGATTTTTCTCTCTTTTTGTCCTTCCCCCACCCTTCAGAACGCCACTTGGCCGCGCACCTTCTCAATGAATCCCCAAGAATGGAGGGGTTGCCACGGAGAACAGAATAATAATCTCGTGTCAGTCAGAATCAAAGGAAAACTGTCATTGTTATATGAGTTCATAATTGTTTTTCTTACTCTATCTCCCGACTTTAGTAACTTTGAACATCGTCATGGCCATCTTTGTTTACCTTTTTCCCAAAACACCCTCTTCCTAGAATTAGTGTGATTGGTCAAGGTCACAATACTCGGACTCAGCACATTCTTACACACACACACACACACACACACACACACACACACACACACACACACACACGACTCGTGGCTCATTGGTAGAGTTGCCGGCAGCCACTACAGCGGTCCGGGTTCGAATCCCGCCCAGGGCTGAAATTATTTCAGTATCGCTGCTCTGCAGGTCGTTACTCCAACTCTCGTGGGCGGGAAGTTGAGTGTGTGAGTGTGCGTGTAAGGTCACGGTGTTACCAGTAGATCGGTCATATATGAGCTCTGAGCTCTCTCCCGGGAGGGAAATAGCTGTCGATCACGAGTTCAATACGTGGTCCAAGACCATCGTGAATCACACACACACACACACACACACACACACACACACACACACACACACACACACACACACACACACACACACACACACACACACACACACACACACACACACACACAGATATATATGTATGTATATATATAAATATATATATATATATATATATATATATATATATATATATAGTGTGTGTGTGTGTGTGTGTGTGTGTGTGTGTGTGTGTGTGTGTGTGTGTGTGTGTGTGTGTGTGTGTGTGTGTGTGTGTGTGTGTGTGTGTGTGTGTGTGTGTTTTCGATACACTGTCTCCGGGTGGTTTTGAAGCATTATTCAGAGGAACTAGACGGTGACTGCAGTTGATTTTCATGCTACGTGGTGACCTTGTGTATCTCTTGTAATACAGGGTCTGGCGGACTGTACATGTTGAGAGTGCATGATTGAGAGAGAGAGAGAGAGAGAGAGAGAGAGAGAGAGAGAGAGAGAGAGAGAGAGAGAGAGAGAGAGAGAGAGAGAGAGAGAGAGAGAGAGAGAGAGAGAGAGAGAGAGAGAGAGAGAGAGAGAGAGAGAGAGAGAGAGAGAGAGAGAGAGAGAGAGAGAGAGAGAGAGAGAGAGAGAGAGAGAGAGAGAGAGAGAGAGAGAGAGAGCGAGAGAGAGCGAAAGAGAGTAAAAGAAAAAAAGAGAACGAGTAAGAGTAAGAGAGTAAGAGAGAAAGAGATAGATAGATAGATAGATAGAGAGAGAGAGAGAGAGAGAGAGAGAGAGAGAGAGAGAGAGAGAGAGAGAGAGAGAGAGAGAGAGAGAGAAGAAAAGTCATGTTTCGAATTGAGAGAAATTGTCTGTGTAGACGTGGGATCAACACAAACTCGGACCTGAATTACGTCTTAAAATGATAATCTGTCAAGTGGGACTCGAGTCCGCGTCATTTGAAGGGGCGTTCAGCTGTAGCTGTTCCCTTTGGATGGCGGCACATGGGTTTGCTGTTTCATGGAGTAATTGACTGATTGGTCGAGCGAAGATGATGTCATATATATATATATATATATATATATATATATAATGTATATGTATATATATATATATATATATATATATACATATATATTTATATATATATAGATATAGATAAGTATTTTAGACAAATTATTTGGATGATGGAGAACATAAACACAGGGGAATGCACGAAACTTCTTCAGAGAGTGTACGGAAAACTGTAATTGAAGCTTATATACTAAGCTTAGTTATCTTGTCGGATACTTGGAAAAGGTAATTTTTCTGGCGTGTTCTAGAATTAAGGGCACTACGAATCTGTAGCAAAGAATACCTAGAAAAAGAATTTGATTACATTATGAAAACCTTTGACAAACTTGGATACCCAGAGGGAGTTGAGGATAATAAAAAGAAAAGCAATAAATATTTATAATCGTGGAAAGAAATGGAGAGATGATAAAAATACTACCAATTCTGTATCAGTACCTGGCTCAGAAACTTCACCAATATTAGACAAATGTTTAACAAAAACAAGTATAAACATAGCTAAAATAACTAATAAGAGGATAAATGATTTGGTAAAGATCTCCGAAAAGAGAACCAAAATCCCGTGCAATAGTTGCACAATGGCATATTATGGCGAGTCATCAAGGGAATTAGATAAAAGAATTTATGAAGGTAAAAACGACATAAAAGCACATAGGACATCTAATTCTTTAGTAGTTCATGCGGAAAAATTTGATCATTTACCAAACTGGAGAGGAGTTGAAGTGCTGCATAAATTTTGATAAATTCACTAGAAGA
>NC_134783.1:52747227-52764727 GCF_046742065.1 Oratosquilla oratoria | reverse complement strand
TATATATATATATATATATATACATATGACAAACATCCAAACAAGTAAATGACCTGAGGGATATTATTCCTCTTTATAATCATGGCAACGTTAACATAGGACGCATGACCTACCTTCTGCTCATTTTTTTCAAATCATATTTCTATCACGTTTGCTATGTGTCTTACAATCCAAGCCCAAGAGGGCCTTTCACCACCCCTTGTCACCACTGTCACTTAAATTTGACTTGTAATAACACTCGTCTCACGGCCCCTTGCCTTCTTTTTCTTGTAGTCTCACTATTTTCTAGGCCCCGTGCCTAGTTCTCTCGTCCTTTGGGTTAATAAAAGGGTGGTGAATTTTCTTTCTTCTTTCACTGTAATTTCACCTTCTGCTTACACTCGGGATCTCTTTCTCTCGTCTCTACATCGTCTCCTGATCCTCTCTCGATCCTCTCTCCACGCCCTCTGACGAGATCCCGTATCCTACGCTAAGCTACCTTCGTCTGACGTCACTAATTTTTCTAAACCAATCTCCGGTGACTTCTCAAATAAATGTCACTCCTTATGGGCGTGACTTTGAATTCATGCACCAATAGTTTTTTCCTCCTTCTCCACCTTGCACCAATCCGGAAAGCCATTACAATGCCACTAGCGATATTGTTTACCTCAGCATTAGTCAAACGAAGCTAACCTGCGCTTACAGAGTTTGATTACACATCGATTATAAAACAGTCACCACCGTCGGTGTGTTTACATAGACATAGCGTCACCTCATGTTTTCAAAACAACAGGCGAGCAGGCAGGCTCATTTCCATTCGTACAACTACCGGCCTCTTACAGGGCCCATTAACATTTTGTGCATTTTGTCCTATGCGTATTCGCATCACGATATACCACTCAGTGGCCCACTGACTAAAAAGATAAGACAACTCATCCTTTCCTGATACCTTGGTACATAGGGCATAGGTGATGGCATCGGCCGCAGATATGAATTTCTCTCTTTGTCTTTCTCTCTCTCTCTCTCTCTCTCTCTCTCTCTCTCTCTCTCTCTCTCTCTCTCTCTCTCTCTCTCTCTCTCTTTCTCTTTCTTTCTCTTTCTCTCTCTTTCTCTCGTGTGTGTGTGTGTGTGTGTGTGTGTGTGTGTGTGTGTGTGTGTGTGTGTGTGTGTGTGTGTGTGTATCTGTCTGTTTGTCTGTGTCTGTATGTCTGTGTTTATTCAAGCTTCCCTTCCTAACCCTTTCAACGCAACTGACAAAATGTCTAAACTGGGAGACGCTACGCGTTTTTGTTCTCTTGAAGTCTGTCGCCTTTCGGCAGAAACTGTCTTGATCGATCAACATCAAATTCTGATCAGAAATTTAATCTTCCGTAGCCAAAGGCATTCTGTCATTTGGCGTAATTAGATCTAATGGTCGAGTGGAAGGAAGGAAATATTCGACCCCTTCAGTATTGAACGGGCTATTCGACCTTCAGTGTGTATCTATGTCATGGTCAGAGTGACCACATCGAAAGACCAGCGGCCGCGGGAGGACCCAGTCATAAGAATGAAGGAGGTTGCAAGAGACCATAAGGCCTACACTAAGCACTTCCATGTAAAGGAATTCTTGTTTATTTTTTGTGTATGTTTGTGTTTGTTTATCTGCCTGTCTGATTTTCTGTGCGTTTGTCTGTTTTTGTCTGTTTTTTGTTTGTCTATTTGTCTATATGTTTGTTGTTTTATCTGCTGTTTTACTGACCGCAAAATACTTCCTCATTGGTTCAAGAGATTTCACACAATTGTCTATATAGTGATCCACATCAGTCAGACATATTGATCAAATATTGTGGTCTTTAACTTTTAAAAATAATTTAGATTTTGCTCTGTACACGAAGTGGTTTATCTAATAATAAAAAACAAAAGAGAATATGAGAATAAGAGCATCACAGTAAACGTATATAAATCCACATACATTCTTCCACAACAGTACACAGAGATTAATGAATGAATTATGAAACACAGTAGACATTAGGAACGAGTCTAGGGTTCTCGTTGGAAAACTCCTACCTTATCTTTCGCTTCGCTTTACGCTCTGTCCATTATTAGTTTCTTCAACAATCTCGCTATAAAAAAGACCTAAAAATGTTATCACGCTGGGCTAATTTTCCACCGACTCTCGGAGCAGATATGCTGAAGGAAAGTAATTTTCCTCCAGCATATTATTATTATTATTATTATTATTATTATTATTATTATTATTATTATTATTATTATTATTATTATTATTATTATTATTATTATTATTATTATTATTATTTTTTTTTTTTATTATTATTTTTTTTTTAGATTGTTGAGAAAACAAAAGTTTGTCAAAGTGATTTTACGGAGGAAAAAGTTCAGGTAGCGGGCGATACCACCGATTAGCTGGAGGTTGGAGGCCCAGCGTGGTAACGCCTTTAGGCTCATTTCACACGTATCGACTTTTCGCCGTGCGCCGTCCACGACACGACGTCGTGTTCTCAAATAACCAAGGGTGTCTTTGGACGCTTTCACACGTCACGACAACGACCACATGTGAAAACGTCCTCAGATACCCATAGTTATTTGAGAGCACGACGTCGTGCCGTGGACGTGAAAAGTCGATGCGTGTAAAACGAGCCTTAGGCGTTCTTGATGAGCAGCATGATTAGTCATATCGTTGTGTGTTTGTGATCGAGTTGAGATGAGGAAGGCGTCATTTGTGACTCAGATACTAATAAAGCGTCAAATTTGTTCTTTTGTTTGCCTGAGCATGCCCAGTAATGTAATCGGAATCGTGCTGGCCTCGTATTTATTTAGTTGTGGGTTCAAGTCCCCGTACTCTTCTTAGATTTCCAGCAGTGACCGTTACCTGCTCCAATAGTCCCTTAAGAGCACTTATGGCAAAGGTCATGGCTCCGGTTGAAGCTGTGCGTCTCCTGTCGTATGTTTTTTCCCTCGTGTAGGTGTTACTAGTACAATGTAAAACGGAAGTCTCGTAAATAATACACTTCCTCGAGAATTCATATTATTTGAATTTTTCTTCTTCGTTGTTGGAGGCTTTGGCATCACAAGAACGTGTTCACATCCAGGTCCTACTCCGGAAAAGTGTAATCATCATCTTTGTTATCTGGACAATGATGACTTCAGTTGACTCCATATGGCGGTTCGTAGGGAGACGGGACTGTTCGGCCAGTCTAGTGAACAGCAACAACGACAACAACAATAGCATTGAAAATAACAACAATGAAAACAACAGCAATGAAAACAACAGCAATGAAAACAACAACAGCAATGGAGACAACAGCATTGAAAACAATGAAAACAACAGCAGCAATGGAAACAACAGCAGCAATGAAAAGAACAACAGCAATGAAAACAACAACAGCAATGGAAACAACAATAATAAAACAACATCAATGAAAACAATATAGAAACAACAGCAACAACAACAGCAATGGAAACAAGAACAATAAAAACAACATAGAAACAACAGCAACAACAACAATGACGACGACAACAACAACAAAAACAAAAACAACAACAACAACAACAACAACAACAACAACAACAACAACAACAACAACAACAACAATGACGACAACAACGACAACAACAACAATAACAACAACAACAAGAACAACGACAGCTACATATCAAATAAAAAGATCGGCTCTCAGTATCATGACTACAACATTTGAGGAAAATCCGTTCGAATTGCTTAAGGATGTCAGCTTTCTCGACGTTAAAGAGAAAGAGGATACCATGCAACACCGACACTCCTAACAGAATTTCATAAGGGCCCAATCCCACCAAGCTTACGACATGTTTCCGAACACCGGCGACCAGGCTGATTTGTGCCGTTCCTCTGTTTATAAAAAGGGAATTCAAGACAAAACAATTGGAATAGATCTCCCCCTCCTCCCCGCCATGAAGATGAATATAGAATAGTCACGTGGCACTAACCTCAATGAGAGAAACAAATGTGTTACCGTCGAAGGAGGTGGTCGGAAACAGGTCCTAAGCTTAGTGTGACTGTGGCTTAATGTGGACACCACCTGATTTCATATATGAACTGTCCCGGATCGCCGCAACATTGAATGAATGAATAAATGAACAACTAAATAAATAAGTAGATAATTAAATAGATAGATAAGTAGATAGATAAACAAGTAGATAAGGAAATAAATAAATGAGTGAATAAGAAATAAAGTCACCACGACCTAATCACGTGATGTGCAAGTACCCTGACCTCCTGACCAGGCCGTGGAAGATTACGCAACACAAGAACAAGAACAAAAAGAACACGGACATAACACACATGGCGGATACGACACAACATTTATTTACACACAATATCCCACTGGCAATCTATATTCATAAGGACAAAGGTCTGCTTAATCTTTATGATCTACTATTTACCTACCTTGCCACCAAGGCACTGTGTATTTGAATTAAATCTTTCAGCATAAGCCGAAATGAAATAATAATTTATTCTGTCTCAGCAAGTGGTCAGACATTCTATCTTTTTCCAACGTTACCAGGGAGCACACGCCAAGAGGCCCTGAGCATCTATGCCCAAAGCAGTCACCTTTGCCTTATGCTCTTGAACTGCCAGGGCAGGTAACAGTCACTGCTGGGAATCTGAAAAACGCGCGGGATTCGAACCCACAATTAAGCAAATGCGAAACCAGCACGCTCTCGGTTCCGTCACCAGTGCGCAGGAAGACTGAGGGAATGTTAAAATTAATAAAAATTATTTTGAAGTCACATTTGGTAATCACGGCCGGTGTTACAATACAGGGACAATCCCGAATGATATATCAGTCGATGAGAAGGATTTAAGACGTTGTTATGGTTCGGTTCGCAAGGATTCAGAGTCGTCGATTAATATAACTCTAGTATCATTTATTCCCGTTTTACGACTATTTATATACACATGGAATCAACTTGTATTAGCAATGGGCACACATACACGCGAACGCACACACACTGGTGTGTATGTATATGGTGATTCTATTCAAGTATTTGTATATGTATATGTATATGTATATATATATATATATATAATATATATGTATATATATATATATTATACATATATATATACATACACACATATATATATATATATGTATATATATTTATATATATATATAAATATAAATATATATACATATACATATATATACATATATATATATATATATATATATATATATAAGTAAGTTTAGGGAACAGATTTTCTTGAAGACATTTTCTGTTGAATAATACAGCATACTCGGTGTTAGTAACCTCCTTTTTGATACTTTCAATCCTTCTCGCTATCTTTCTTTTTGTAGAAGGAAGGGACAACACTACATTACCAAATGAATCCATGGTAAATATGGAAATAAAAACAAATACATAACTTACAACGCTTTGCTTATACTTTAGACATCTTCTGGTAATTCTTTTTTCAGGATTTACAAACTATGATTATATAGGACACTACATGACTCAATGGGAGAGGTGGTCATAGTTTCTCTTTGGCGCGCCGGGGGGTGCCCCATATAGATCCAAGGTTACACACATATTTTGTTGTATATTTATTTCTGGCTGAATATATCTTATCAGCAGTATTGATAAGATATATCCAGCCAGAAGTATGTTTTCAGCAAAATATGTGTAGAACCTATTTCCCCTCTTCTTTGTCAAGCCTTTCGCTTTTTCGTTTTCCTTCATTCCTCCTTCATCCTCTTCACTTCCCTTCATTCCCCTCCTTTCCCTTCTCGCTTTCCTCCATTTTCTCAGAGAACTTTTAGTCTGCTCATTTGAGCTTGTCGGAGATCTTCATTGTTGATCAAATGATGTGTTGGTTTGTCGTTCTCCATTTTCTTTAAGTCACATTGTCTCAAAATCTATCTCTTCTCACACTGATGCACGCAATTTTTCCTACTAAAGGAAAATTGTAGTGATTTAGCTCAAGTTCAACATTTCGCCTTCATATCTTGAATTATTCCTCTTTGAGACTTCACTGGAACGCGATGGGGGGTTGGTCGTTATGACGTCATAACGCTGTTTCTGTGAACGGCGGTCGCTGAGTCTGTAGCTACTGTGAATGTAATAGCTCAAGGTTGATAAATTCAATGGGAGTATATGTATTGAAAAATTGCTTTACGCCAACCTTAAACACGAAATGTCTGCATGAATAATTGTATTCCGTAGCTTATAACTAAGTCTTCTATCCCTGGAGACAAAATCCTACCGAGGAGATGACGTGACAGAGGTCGCAAAGGTGAGGTTGGAATAAGTAAATAAAATAAAATAAGGATAGAAGAAGCAACGTAATTGAGTGGAGTTTGGTTTTGTATGAAAGTGGCAGTTGGCGGTTTTTAAAATTCGAGTCAGGTTGGATGAAATTTTAACCTTAATAAAGTCGGCCTATATGTACTCAGAGTGTTTGCCATATGTCTGTACTTGAAAAAGCTGTAACAAGCGAAACGTCGTACCAATAAAGGTTTCGATCTCACACGGTATTGATTCTAAAAGTCCTCCTGATATGCCAGCACTCTTCTTCTAAGTATTCTTCACTGCATATTCTGGAAGGCTGTAGGCAATGTGGGGGGGGGGGGGACAGACAAATGACTTGTGTCACCAATTACTGATGTCGTCACCATTCTGACTCGAATTGTATAAACGTGGTGTGCCAGAGCAGCATGGCAATTAAAGACATCAGAAGGACGAGAACGTACATCGGCAAAACGCCGGACAATAAATTCAGTGTTTATCGGATTCTGTGCTCGGGATGTGAAAAATCCTACATTAGAGGAACATTACGCAATCTAAAAACCTAGATCCGAAAACACCAATACGATTTCCGCCATGATATCACCACCAGCGCGTGGTGGTGATTTCATGGAACAGTAGGAACATTTACAAATAACACTAGACATCAGTAAAGCTCTTGATGCTATCCCCCGCCATAATCTAACAAAATATATAACACATACATGCACAACAGCACCAAAAGATGGCTGGCCAATTATCTGGCAGGAAGGAATGCTTATGTGCCATATAATGGCCAATCATCGCACATCAGAGACATTAAGAATGGAATACCACAGGGCTCAGTTCTATCCCCTACACCCTTTAATTAATCTATATATACATGATATACCCACACCAGACACCTCAGAAATACAAATCTCTTCCTATGCAGACCCCATGGCATCCCTTGGGGAGACAGAACTGCTCGGACACAGTCTAGGGAACGACAACAACAACAATAACAATAACAACAACAAAACAACAACAACAACAACAACAACAACCTGATGGACTGGAAGATGCAGAACAACTAGTACGTAAGCCCAACAAGATCCGTAGAAAATGTTTGGAAGCAGCCATCATACAAGGAACCAACACAGTTGAACAAAACAGGGGCATGTTCAATATCTCACCCCACCTGATTCCTTTAATACTCGTTACCAACATAACTTTAAGCTATCCCTAATTGTCCTCCAGACTCCTTTTTTCCTCTAAGGTCGTTGCCCATTCTCAGTAGACAATTGCTCACTCTTCTTATTTTCTTCTTCCTTTTGTTCTTCGGTTGTTAACTAATGTCCTTCACCTAGTCAATTGTTCCATCTTTTCCTTAACCTTTCCTGTTCCCAGATATTTGGTTCACCTTCTCCTTAATCTTAACTAGTATTCAGTGACCCACATCCGTCCTCTCTCCGTTCCTCTTATCTAATCTCAGTCATGTAACAAGCAGAACTTGTGCTTATTTCTTTAAAGTTTCGTTTTCCAATAACAAAAAAATAAATATATAAATGAAAAAAATAAATAAATAAAGCGTAACTCTGGTCCGTAAGGTTATCACCAAAGACTTTAAAATATTAACTAAGTAAAAATATGTAGTAAATAATTGATACAGGTTCTCAATGTATTTTGTTCTTACAGACTGCTTTGCCCTCCTCACACGCACATGCACACACACACACACACACACACACACACACACACACACACACACACACACACACACACACACACACACACACACACACACGCTGTTGATCACGAGTCCAACACATGATCCAAGACCATTGTGATTACACACACGCGCGCCGGTACATTCCTGCATACACGATAGGATGTAATAACAATGGAGGAGAAAATATTACGGTAGGATATAATGTCAGTGAAGGCCAAAATGTAATTTTAGGAAGGGATACCGGACAGAATGTCAATGAAGGCCAAAATATCATGATAGGATGTAATGTCGCTAGAGGACGAAATGACATATTAGGATGTAATGTCATAGGACAAAATGTCACAATGGGATGTAATGACAGTGGAGGACAAAAGATCACGATGGGAAATAATGATAGTGGAGGAGAAAATATCACGGTAGGATATAATGTCAGTGAAGGACAAAATATAATTTTAGGAAGAGATACCGGACAGAATGTCAATGAAGGCCAAAATATCAAGATAGGATGTAATGACAGTGGAAGACAAAAGATCACGATGGGATGTAATTATAGTGGAGGAAAAAATATCACGGTAGGATATAATGTCACTGGAGGACAAAATATAATTTTAGAAAGGGATGCCGGACATAATGTCACTGAACGACGGGAGGCCGGCGTGAATCACGGTGACGTAGGGGGACAAAATGTACAAAATAGATCGGATGACCGTAATCGACCAGATGTCCGTGATGGGGGAAATGTTAATTTTGATAGGAGAAATGTTAATGAGGCATTGAATGTCAATGAAGGACCAAATAATAATAATATAGAGCAAGGCATAAATAAAAAACAAAATTATAATATAAGACATGATATTGAAACTCAAAATGTGTCAAAAAGAAATAATCACGAGTTTCTTAAAACTATGTACTTTAATGCTCGTAGTATTAGGAACAAATTTCAAGAAATACAGGCGTATGTCAAAAGCGAAAATCTCGATATGATAGGAATAACTGAGACATGGTTAAATGGTACAGAGTTCGAAGCTGAATTTAATATTGCGGGATTTAAACACTTTCATCAGGATAGAAACCACAAGAAAGGTGGGGGTGTTCTATTGTACGTTAAAAATAATGTTCATGCTTGTGTTTTAGAGAAAGTGAAACAGGATGCATATGACAGTTTGTGGGTTGAGTTAACCCAAACAAATGGACAAAAAATGAATATAGGTGTAATATATAGGCCAAAGACATTATCATTAGCAGACGACAAACTGTTATTTCAAGAACTGTCTAGTTTCTGCAACCGGGATTTATTGATAATGGGTGATTTCAATTTTACTGACATTGATTGGATGACCCTTGAACATGGCCATATAGGTAGTCGCTTGATTGATTTTCTTGGTGACAATTACTTAATTCAGCATGTAAAAGAGCCCACAAGATATGGAAACTTACTCGATTTATTGATCACTAGCCGCGAAAGCATGGTAACTGATGTAGAAGTCGGTGAATCTGTTGCAAATAGCGATCACAACTTAGTCAGATTCAAACTCCTAAACAATTTTAGAATAGATACTTGTGCTTCTAAAATACCCGATTTCAGTAAAGCTCAGTTCATAGGACTACGTCAGGAGCTTCAGCTTACAGATTGGGAGGCAAAATTAAACGAAAGGCCTGTAGATCAGATGTGGGAAATATTTCAAAATACGCTCACTAAGATGATTCAAACTTACATTCCTTTTAAGGACAGACGTCCCCCAAATCAGGCTCGCCCAAAGTGGCTCGACAAAGAAACTGAAAAAAGTATTGCTAAAAAGAGACAGGCTTATAAGAAATATAAGTGCTCGGGTGCATCAAATGACTATGAAAGTTATGTATCAATACAGAGAGATTTAAAAAAGACAGTAAGAAAAAGAAAACGACAATACGAAATGAACATCGCTGATAAATCTAAAGAGAATCCCAAAGAATTCTATAGTTACATTAGAGATAAAAAGGTTGTTAGGAATCACATTGGTCCACTATTATCTGCTGACGGTCAACTTGAATATTCAAATGAAGGAATGTGTAATATCTTAAACAATTATTTTAGCTCGGTATTCGTAAACGAAACACCTCAAAGTGAATTCCAAACTGAAACCTGTGAAAAGTCTGGGGTAAACTTACTACGGTAAATATAACAAAAGAAAAAATTAAAAGGTGTATAGACAAACTCAAAGTTAATAAAACACCAGGGCCTGACGGTTGGCATCCAAGAATCTTAAAGGAAATGAAAAATGAGATTGTTGTTCCATTAGAAATTATTTTCAAGAAATCCATCATATCCGGAGATGTCCCAAGAGAATGGAAGCTAGCTAACGTTACTCCCATATTCAAAAAAGGTGACAAAAAGAAACCAAATAACTATAGGCCTATAAGTTTGACTTCAATCGTAGGAAAAATAATGGAAACTATCATCAGAGATGCTATCGAATATCATTTAGAAGGTAACCGTTTGATAAATGATAGCCAGCATGGTTTCAGACGGAAACGTTCTTGCGTGACTAACTTACTCGAATTCTACAACACAGTTATCTCGAATTATGACAAAAGAAACAATATAGATTTAATATATCTAGACTTTGCAAAAGCTTTTGATACCGTCCCACACGAAAGACTACTTACTAAATTAGCTTTGCATGGAATAAGTGGTAGCCTATTAGGTTGGACTAGTAATTGGTTGAAAGGTCGAAAACAGAGAGTTGTTTTAAATGGAAAAACTTCTGGATGGAAAAGTGTTGCAAGTGGAGTTCCTTTCTTGGGCCACTTCTATTCATAGTATATATAAATGATATAGACCATGGACTAAAATCTACTGTTTCCAAATTTGCTGATGATACAAAACTGTGCGGAGTGGCAAATGATCACTCAAACCAATTAGATATTCAAGAAGATTTAGATCAATTACAGCAATGGTCTGAAAAGTGGCTAATGAAATTTAACACAAGTAAATGCAAGGTAATGCACATAGGTAAAAATAACAGTAAGTACGATTACAAGTTATTTGGAAATTCGTTAACAAAAGTGGACAGTGAAAAAGATCTCGGCGTAATTATCAGTAACGACCTCAAATCATCCAAGCAGTGTATTTCAGCCTCTGAGAAAGCAAATAAGATTCTAGGACTGATTGCGCGATCTTTTGATTTAAAAAGTCCATCACTCATTAACAAGCTATATAAATCGTTAGTTCGTCCACATTTGGAATATGCTGTTTCCGTATGGTCACCGAATCTCATTAAAGACATTGACAGATTGGAAAGAGTACAACGGCGAGCCACAAAACTGATTCCAAATATCAAAAATAAATCATACGAAAATCGACTAAAACATATGAATCTGTTTTCCCTAAAAAAGCGTAGACTCAGAGGTGACTTGATACAGGTCTTTAAAATTCTAAAGGGAATTGACAACATCAAAAGTGACCAAATTTTTACATTGAATGAGAATCAGACAAGAAACAATGGTCTTAAACTCTCCGGAAATAGATTCAATTTGGAAGTAGGTAGAAACAACTTTGCCAACCGTGTAGTTAATGAATGGAATAAACTTCCTGCACAGGTAGTGCAATGTAGTTCAGTTCGAAGCTTTAAGAATCATTTAGATAAATACCTAAGTAAGATGCTGTAATGATTATAATTTATGTTATATTATTTGTTTTTGTTTTGTTATCATTTGTCTGTCTGATTTTTATTTATTATTAGTTATATGTCAATTTATTATTATTTACTATTTACCTGTTTGTTTGTTATTCAACTATACCTATGCATTTATTTATGTATCATATTTTTTATTTATTATTTTATTATTAATATGATTCTTTTTTTCGCATCCGACCTAGATATGGATCAAAAGGTCTCCTGTCGGCATGCTCCGCCTTTGTAATCCACATTCACAAAAATACATACACTCTGCTACACATACTAATGTGTATGTATTTTTGTGATATAATGGATGACATTAGGTTTCAAAAGACTCGTACACGTTCTAAACCTATGAAAAATATTATATACGGGGTTTACGATACTTTAGGAACATCATATATTGTCGCGCTTATAACTGTGGACAATTGTGTATGTAAAGGAAGATGAAGACGAAAATGAAAATGAAGCTATGGTGAGGAAGGTGATGAAGGAGAGAAAGATGACGATGACAATGATGGTGATGAAGGTCGTGAGGGTAATGACAAAAAGAAAAAGAGAGACAAACTGTATCTACAACAATAGCAAGTGAAACAACGTCAACATCAACAAAGACAACCGGAAATGGCCGTGAGCCAGTCGTGTGTTGTTGGGTATCCTCAGGCGAAGGTTTCGTACTCTACCTGGCTTCAGACTCTTTCGTCATCGTTTATTTAGTTGGGAGTCTACGATATTTCATAGCTCAAGAACGTGCAAGACTTCACTTACCACTGTCGCTGTAATGTTCATGCAAATTGCCCGTGCGTTGCACGTGCCTAACGGTTTGTTCAATCATGCAGCTGGAACTGAACTTATTTTTCACCCAAAACATCGTCAACCATTTACCTATTATGATGGTTCCTCGCGGCCGAATTAAATAAAATGACGGAAGACAGAACTGATCTAAAATCCATGAGCAACAGTGAAAATATAAACATTACACGTACATTTCCTTCCCACTTCCAAAAGCAGTTTTTCTTACCTTGTCAAACGTCTCTTCTCCCATTCTTGGATTTGTCTCTCTGAAGGTGTACGCGATATGATATTAATTTCCCAGTTTACTTAGTGGACCTGGTCGTAGATGCTTTATCAGAACACCAACAATTCCCTTCACGATAGGGTCGGTAGTAGAACAAAACAGGAGCGACTCCCTTGCTCTGTCGGCTCCTCGGTAGCACTGACAGGTCCAACCGTTCTTCCAGACTCCTAGGCTGTCGTGTTACACACTCGCCTGACTAGTACTGGTTGAACGTACGGTTGCCAACTACCACGTATAACAAAATAATTCACCTGGTTATTCGTGAGTGAGGAAGGTGGATTAGAATGAGTGAGTTATGAGTAGAATGAGAGGTTTATTATCTTGGTATTATGTGAGGAAAGTTTGAGCAGTGAAAAGGAATTTAACCTTCAGGTGTCTTCTGGATAAAAATATACGCAAATATGTCCGCGTACATGCGCACGCACGGACACACGTGACGCTCTACAGCTACACACGCACACACACACACACACACACACACACACACACACACACACACACACACACACACACACACACACACACACACACACACACACACACATACACACACACGCACACACACACACACTCCCTTATACACACGCACACACACACACACACACACACACACACACACACACACACACACACACACACACACACACACACACACACACACACACACACACACACAGGGCTGAAATAACTTCAGTATCGCTGCGCTGCGGGTTGTTACTCCAACTCTCGTCGATGGGGAGTTGGGGGTATGTGTGCGTGTGAGGTCACAGCATTACCCATGTATAGATCATATATGAGCTCTGAGCTCTCTTCCGGGAGGGAAAATAGCTGTCGATCACGAGTCCAACACGTGATCCAAGACCATGATGAATCACGCGCGCGCGCGCACACACACACACATACACACACGCGCATTTATATATGTATGTATATATATATATATATATATACATATACATACATATATATATATATATATATATATATATATATGCAAAGTAGACCACTTGGAAAAAGGAAACTACCGAAGCAGAGCGCTTTCGTATATTACATCTTCAGTGCAACAAGTACAAAGTAATAGAAATGCATAGACAATATTACTTTGTACTTGTTGCACTGAAGATGTAATATACGAAAGCGCTTTGCTTCGTTAGTTTCCTTTTTCCAAGTGGTCTACTTTGCATAAGTGAACACACGTACCCGTGTTCTTATTAGCATATATATATATATATATATATATATATATATATATATATATATATATATATATATATATATATATATATATTGCAGAAACCACAGGGGAAATAAAGTCGGAATACTAAACGTTTTCGTCTATTACGACATCCTCTGAGTACAGGAAAGAGAGTGTGTCTGTGTGTTTAATTGGGAGAGAGGCTCCCACGGGCTTTGGGTGTGAGCCTGTTTGGTGGGTGATTGTACATACGAGTATGTGTGGGCCCAGCCACACACACTCATACATTCACAAGATGTGCACACGCATAAGAATGCGCATGCACATCTCCGTGAATGCACCCTTCTCAATATAGCTGAATTGGATGGTAAGTGGTGCAGGAAAGAGAGATAGAACGTAATATTTATACAGAAATAAGAAAACTGGGGAAGGTTATAGTCATATAAAAATATAGTATAAGGACGGGCCAAATGTCTAGTGGGGTTTTTGTCTATGTAAGGGACACTAACCATAATATTGACTGGGACAATGTTAGCAAAATTGTTGTTTGTAATTCTGTTTTGGAAAGGAACATCATTGAATCCAGTTTTATAAAGACCAATTTTGATAACAATATTAACTTGAGTTTAGCTTTATTTAAATTAGATAATTTCATAATTAATAGGATAGTAAAGCAGTACCATGGCTCCTAATTGTGCCAGATGTCCTGTGGACGTTTCGGCCACATGGTATGCTCCATTGTATTTCCTGTTTTATTGTTTTATTATGACTATTATTAGTTCCATTTGTAAATGAATGTGCGTGTATGTATATTGTACGAAATTTTTATGTGACTATAACCTTTTCCCAGTTTTCTTATTTCTGTATAAATATTATGTTCTATCTTGTATTCTGAGGATGTCGTAATAGACGAAAACTTTTAGTATTCCGACTTTATTTTCCCTGTGGTTTCTGCAATATTATTTAGTCACGCGTTATTGTGATTATTTTTGCATATATATATATATATATATATATATATATGCACTATAATATCAAATAATGTTGCCTCGGGTCTTTTTCTAAGGGCACTAAGACTATGCTGCCCATCTTATTTGGATTCAGAAATTTCAACAATAAAAATCCGTTAAGAAGATTAGGGTACCCAGGCTGGTTTACAAACAAAGCCTTAAGTAAGACCAAAACCAGTTACTATAAATCCACTTCTCACCCGTCTCAGCATCATAAATGGAACAAAAACTGCCTAAAACTTCCTTATAACAAATTTATCAATGATTTCTCCTAAATGTAAATATCATTTTTAGTTACTCCAATAATTTATTCAGAAAAGTAGTCAACGTTCATCACATACCAACAGAAGACATAAACCTCGGAGTTTATAAATTACCCTGCTCAGGATGTGATGAAGTATATTGGGGACAAACGGGTAGAGAATTGAAAACAAGAATAAAAGAACATAAAGACTCAGTAAAATACGCACAACAGAATTACGCGGTATTCCAACACCTCGCCAACAATAATCACCGCATAAATTGGGACGAGGCAAAAATAATATTCAAATCAAAATGTAGTTATAAAAGGAAAATCATTGAATCTTCCTTAATTAAACAATTCTCTAATTTTAACATTTCAAAAGGACAATGATCACCTGACTATATAACCACCTTGGCAGTTAACAAATTACTTCCTTCAATTGTAAAAGCGGATGACTTGTCACAGAGCCCGCGCAGCAATATAGACGCCACCTGATATGTCATGTCCATGTTCCCTCACTCCACCTCTCTCCTCTGTATATAAGTAATGTGTTTTCTCTTGTCTTTATATTCCGCTTGAAGAGGATCACAGCAAGTGACCGAAATATACGGAAATCGTTATTTCCTTTCTTTTCTTATATCCAATCAACAGTGGGGTTTTAGTGTATATATATATATATATATGTGTGTGTGTGTGTGTATGTATGTATATGTATATATATACATTTATCTGAGTATATACATATGTATGTATATATATATATATATATATATATATATATATATATATATATATCTGTATATATTGATAATGGGTGATTTCAATTTTACTGACATTGATTGGATGACCCTTGAACATGGCCATATAGGTAGTCGCTTGATTGATTTTCTTGGTGACAATTACTTAATTCAGCATGTAAAAGAGCCCACAAGATATGGAAACTTACTCGATTTATTGATCACTAGCCGCGAAAGCATGGTAACTGATGTAGAAGTCGGTGAATCTGTTGCAAATAGCGATCACAACTTAGTCAGATTCAAACTCCTAAACAATTTTAGAATAGATACTTGTGCTTCTAAAATACCCGATTTCAGTAAAGCTCAGTTCATAGAACAACGTCAGGAGCTTCAGCTTACAGATTGGGAGGCAAAATTAAACGAAAGGCCTGTAGATCAGATGTGGGAAATATTTCAAAATACGCTCACTAAGATGATTCAAACTTACATTCCTTTTAAGGACAGACGTCCACCAAATCAGGCTCGCCCAAAGTGGCTCGACAAAGAAACTGAAAAAAGTATTGCTAAAAAGAGACAGGCTTATAAGAAATATAAGTGCTCGGGTGCATCTAATGACTATGAAAGTTATGTATCAATACAGAGAGATTTAAAAAAGACAATAAGAAAAAGAAAACGACAATACGAAATGAACATCGCTGAGAAATCCAAAGAGAATCCCAAAGAATTCTATAGTTATATTAGAGATAAAAAGGTTGTTAGAAATCACATTGGTCCACTATTATCTGCTGACGGTCAACTTGAATATTCAAATGAAGGAATGTGTAATATCTTAAACAATTATTTTAGCTCGGTATTCGTAAACGAAACACCTCAAAGTGAATTCCAAACTGAAACCTGTGAAAAGTCTGGGGTAAACTTACTCACTACGGTAAATATAACAAAAGAAAAAATTAAAAGGTGTATAGACAAACTCAAAGTTAATAAAACACCAGGGCCTGACGGTTGGCATCCAAGAATCTTAAAGGAAATAAAAAATGAGATTGTTGTTCCATTAGAAATTATTTTCAAGAAATCCATCATATCCGGAGATGTCCCAAGAGAATGGAAGCTAGCTAACGTTACTCCCATATTCAAAAAAGGTGACAAAAATAAACCAAATAACTATAGGCCTATAAGTTTGACTTCGATCGTAGGAAAATAAATGGAAACTATCATCAAAGATGCTATCGAATATCATTTAGAAAGTAACCGTTTGATAAATGATAGCCAGCATGGTTTCAGACGGAAACGTTCTTGTGTGACTAACTTACTCGAATTCTACAACACAGTTATCTCGAATTATGACAAAAGAAACAATATAGATTTAATATATCTAGACTTTGCAAAAGCTTTTGATACCGTCCCACACGAAAGACTACTTACTAAATTAGCTTTGCATGGAATAAGTGGTAGCCTATTAGGTTGGACTAGTAATTGGTTGAAAGGTCGAAAACAGAGAGTTGTTTTAAATGGAAAAACTTCTGGATGGAAAGGTGTTGCAAGTGGAGTTCCTCAGGGTTTCGTTCTTGGGCCACTTCTATTCATAGTATATATAAATGATATAGACCATGGACTAAAATCTAC
>NC_134783.1:52727227-52742227 GCF_046742065.1 Oratosquilla oratoria | reverse complement strand
CATCCACCTAGGCCTCCCCATGTTCTTGGTGGCTTGGCTGTCTGACTTCCTGACGGACCGTTGTCAAGCTGTCAGATATCAGGGACACGTCTCTGCAGTCCAGTATCTCTCCTGTGGGGTACCTCAGGGAACAAGAATGGGGTCACTGTGTTTCCTGATACTCATCAACGATACCCCGGGAGATACACCGCACAGGTGGAAATATGTTGATGAACTACGACCCACTGCAGGACACACTGGGCAAACTACACACATGGACAGTGCACAACAAAGTCTCCATCAACCGCAAGAAAACTGTGGTAGTGCATTTCCACACCTCCAACGACGTTATCCCCCCTCCCCTGCTGACAATTGATGGCCTACCCCTACAAGTGGTCCAGTCTACTAAGTTGCTGGGGATTACCATCGACAAAAAGTTGACCTGGAAGGAGAACACCGCCAACACCATCAGGGCAGCCTCCTACAAGCTGTATATGCTGCGTCGACTGAGTTCATTAGGGGAACAGGCTGAAGATCTCAAGACCATCTACACTTCCTTAATTTTACCCAAGTTGATATACGCATCCCCCTCTTGGTCCTCCTCTCTCACTATGACGCAGCAGCGTCAGGTGGAGAAAGTGCAGAAAAGAGCCTGTCGCACAATCCTTGGCAAAGATTACACCATCTACTTGCACGCTCTCACCACACTGGGACTACCCACCCTTGCTGACCGCTATCTTCAGAGTTTGAGGTCGTTTGCGGTCACCCTGGTTAAACATCCTCGGCACCAGAACCTACTACCTCTTCAGCTACCTCGTCCACGGTGCCAGGTGCGGCACCATAACTCCATCAAGCCAATCAGAGCACGTACCGACCGGTTTAAGAAGAGCCCTATACCGACATTTGTGGACTTAATCAATGAGTAGAATTAACATTGTTGTACTACATACCTATTACGTAGCCTGCTGTTTTAATTGTATATTTTTTTAATGTTTGTAACAACGTCTTCTCACTGTCATAGTTTTATATTGTCATAATCTTGTAGAATGTATATTTTCAGCAGAAATGCTGCTATACCCAATAAACCGTAAATTATTATTTATTATTATTACACACACACACACACACACACGCACACACACACACACACACACACACACACACACACACACACACACACACACACACACACACACACACACACACATATATATATATGTATATATATATATATATATATATATATATATATATATATATATATATATGTATGTATGTATGTATACACACAGGTTTGTCTCAATTGACATTTGGAAATAAACTCTCCTACTGGGATTCGAACCCTCGCCTGAGCGGCTTGCTTCTTACAAGACGAAGATCGTACCATCACACCATCCTGACCCTTCAAAACGCAACGACTTAGTTCACGGTCCTAGTCATTTCACCGAGGGCACCCGGGTGAAACGTGGTATGTACTGTATTTCATCAAATCCTTTATGCAGGCTAGTCTTCCGACAAGTGTTTGTGATACAGTACATACCACGTTTCACCCGGGTGTCCTCGGCGTGATGGTACGATCTTCGTCTTGTAAGAAGCAAGCCGCTCAGGCAAGGGTTCGAATCCCAGTAGGAGATTTTATTTCCATATCTACATATATAGACTAAATATTCCACTATCGGAGAAAATAAATTTATTTGAAGTTACTTATATTGCGATCACTAACTGTGATTCTCTTCAGCGTGTTTGTACAAAGGGTGGGTTGACATATCTTTGGGAGAAATACATAGGGGGGACGTAGGGAGGTGATCATGTTAATGAGTGGTCCGTTTGAGTCCAATCTGCGATGACCCTAAACGTCAAACTGACCTCGGGTCAAATATTTGCGCAACAGAGGGTAAATTCAGGTCGTGGCGGGCAACTTGGCGTACAATATTGTTGATGGCTAGACTAGTCGGGGATTCTAGAACATCTCGTCCACGGACAACTGGTAAAATGTATACCAAACAGATAAAATTACATATCAGTAAAAAAATGTACGTGGATGAGTTGTCCGCATTTCTGTGGACGAATTGTCCAGAGTTGCAGTTTTGTAGACCAGTTGTCCGTGGACGAGTTGTCGGTTTAACAATATCATGCGTCAAGTAATACCTGAATAGAATCACCAGCGACGGCGATATCAATCAAATAATTCCGACAGTCGTCCCCGGACTCGAACCGAGGCTTGCGAGAGGCAAAGCCGACGCTCTACCAACTGAGCTACCGTACTGAGCTAAGGCTCTCGATAGCTCAGTTGATAGAGCGTCGGCTTTGCTTCTTGCAAGCCTCGATTCGAGTCTGGGGACGACTGTCGGAGTTATTTGATCATGCATCAAGCTGTCCACTCAAGCCTGAACCTACCACCTGTCGGTCAAACATTTAAACCGGGATCAGTTTGACCTCGGGGTCATCACAGCTTGGGTTCAAACGGACCATGCACTAGCATGCGTACTTCCCCATGCCCCCTTTATGTATCCTCTTTTAGTATATTTAAGTTGATCCACCTTCTTAAACCCAAGTAGAGGAGGATCACATTTAGTGATCGCAATGTGCGTATCTTTAGATATCGTTGTCTCCGATAGTGGGGTATTCAGTTTATCTTACCAATGTGTTAGAACTTTCACTCGCTTGTGATATATATATATATATATATATATATATATATATATATATATATATATGTATATATATACATATATATATATATATATATGTATATATATATATATATATATATATATATATATATGTGTGTGTGTGTGTGTGTGTATGTGTGCGTATGTATATGTATGTATGTATATATATATATATATATATATATATATATATATATATATAAATAACTATATATATATATTGCTGGTAACCACGAAGGAAATCGGAAGAAAATAGTAATTCCCAAGCGCTTTCGTGTAATTCACATCTTCAGGGGAATACAGAAAAAGTTGTGTTACAAAGAAGTTTAAAATAACAAGATTATACATTAGGAAAGGAACAGGCAAAGTACGAGATGTCACAAAATTAAACACTAGGAAAGGAACTGGCAAAGTACAAGAATGACACGAAATATTACACTAGGAAAGGAACTGGTAAAGCACAAAAAGTCACATATGAAATAAGAATAAGTCTTGGTACACAAAGTCATCAATGAAAAAGAAATCTAGAGAACAGCACAATTCACCAAATTAATTTTGGTCACATACAACCTGATTACAAATTTTATTAATGATGAATTTATCTAATTTATAAATGCCATTACTGATATTAAGAGTAGAACCTTCAGAATTTTTTATAATACTACTTTCTATTATGTTTCTATTGACAAATGAATTACAAGAAAGGATAATGGAAGCATTAGTCCAGTTAATACAATGATTGAAGTCTTTCATGTGAACAAATAGAGCATTGGATTCTTGTGCTGTTTTAACACTATATTTATGTTGTTAAATTCTAGTTGATAGTTCTTTGCCCGTTTGTCCAATGTAATACTTTACACAATCTCTGCAAGGGATTTTGTATTTGCAGCCATCAGAATCAGCGGGAGAATTCTTAATAATTAATTTCTTAAAAGTACATGGGTTATTAAACGCTACTTTAACATTCCATGTTTTAAGTAGATGAGGAACTTGAGAAAGATTGTTACTGTAAGGTAATACTAAAAGATTCTTAATGTCAAAAAGGGGAGGGGGTTGAATCCTATGAAAAGTTTTTTTCGCCAAAGAGAGAGCGTTATCTAAAAATGTTCTAGGGTACTTTAATCCAAAACCTAGGTTAACAATAGACTCAAATTCTTCATCAATGAATTCCGGGCTGCATATCCGTAAAGCACGTAAGAACATAGAAGAAAATACAGATTTTTTTTTTTTTTTTTTACTTTATCTTGGTGTTCAGAGTAATAATGAATATAAGAAAACACATTTGTCGGTTTTCTATGAATACTAAATTTAAAGTCATAACCTTCTCTGTGGATAAGGCAATCTAAAAAGGGCAATTTGTTATTATTTTCTAATTCTACAGTAAAATTAATGGAGGGAACTAAATTATTCAGAGATTGTAGAAAAGTATCCAGGTCTTCAGTACATGGCCACAGGCAAAGAACATCATCTACATATCTATACCATATCGCATTAAATGGCAAATTTTCACACAATAATTCTTTTTCAAAAAATTCCATGTAGATGTTGCTTAAAACAGGCGAGAGGGGATTCCCCATAGCCATTTCAAATTTCTGGGAATAAGAATTACCGTTAAATTCAAACTTACAATTGTTTTTACTCATAATTTGATGAGTTCAATTATAATATTAGAAGGCAAAGGAAGTGAGATTTTGTCTAAATAATCAGTAAGAAAAACAATTAAATCATCTACAGGAATTTTTGTGAATAAACTAGTTATATCAAAACTTACTAACCTAAAATTATAATTGATATTTAAAGCATTAAGTTTTTTAACTAAGTCTACATTATTTTTTAAGGATGAATTAGAAATTGTGCCAACTAATGGACTGAGTAAGGACACTAGCCATTTGGATAAATTATAAGAAATGGATTTAACAGAGCTAATAATAGGTCTTATTGGATTATTTGGTTTGTGTGTTTTAACTAATCCATACATATAGGGAAGAGAAGGAGTTATGGTAGAAAAACGTTTGATGAGTTCATCTTCCCCCTATAACAAAGTTTTCATTTTTTTGTTAAATTCACTGTTCACCTTATTAAGTGGGTTGGTCTTAAGTTGGCCCTATGTAATGTCATCGGACAAAAGATCATCCATTTTAGACTGGTAGTCATCCCTATTTAAAATGACCACTACATTTGCCTTATCTGCTCTAGTGATATGTAAATATTTATCCTTTTTGAGAGCTTCTAAAGCCTTAATAAATCTATTTGGGGAATTGGGTAATCGTGGGTTACTCAAAGAAGCATAAATAATGCCCTTACAAATGTTTACTTCTTCGGATGATAAATCACTGTACCTTTCAAAATAAGAAAAAGATTTAGCAATTTCTACAAAATCTAACTCCTTGTTGGAATAGGCGAACTTTAACCCATAACCTAGTGCACAAGAGGCATCATCACTAAGTTGTTTATCTGATAAGTTCACTACAAAATTCGGATTTGGATCCTTTGTCCAACCGATTTCCTTAGTGGTTACCAGCAAAATTTGTGGATCATGTGTTGTTTTTAGTGATCTTTCTGCATATATATATATATATATATATATATATATATATATATATATATATATATATATATATATATATGTATGTACATATATATGTATATATATGCATATATACATATATATATACATATATATAGACATATATACATATATATATATGTATATGTACTGTATATGTATATATATATATATATATATATATGTACATGTATATATATATATATATATGTGTGTGTGTGTATGTGTGTGTGTGTGTGTGTATGTGTTTTTGTGTGTATCCTCGAGTGTATGCGCGTGTGTGTGCGCATGTGTGTGCGGGCGGGACTGCGCGCGCGCGTGTGTGTGTGCGTTCACGTGTGTGCGCGCATATATATACACGTGTGTGGTTCGCCATGGTCTAGGTCACAGTGGTTCTTAACCTGGGGTATCTGTACCCCCAAGGGGAACGAAACCTTAAGCCTGGGGGTACGAGATATGACAACCAGTGCAATGATACTGTATTTAGTATGAGAAAGCAAAACAAGATTTGTATCACTAATTCTTTTCATATATTTGCATTGTATTTGTATTGGATGGGGGTACGAGGACTTTTTCTGAGATATCGAGGGGCACGGGCACTGGAAAAGGTTAAGAACCACTGGTCTAGGATCACGTGTTGGACCCGTGTGTGTGTGTGCGCGTGCGCGTAATTAGGAAGGGACCAATGATATTATGACGTCAGCAAGGAATCACTTGGGACTCGCTTGTTGAATATGCAAATAATAAGAATGTATACGTTTTCATGGGAAACCCAGCATAACCAAAACAAAAAGCTCTTCTGTTGTGTAAACAAGTGTGTATGAAATTAGCTAACAGGATCTATTCGGTGGGAAAATGTAGCAGCAAAATTCAGTGATAAACAATCTTGGTCACAAAAAAACCAGTTTATTTCGTTCTCATGCTGATGTGTGTGTGCGTGTACATTTGCGGTTTGTGGGTGTGTGCACGCGTGTATGTACGTACATGTACATGCATATGTGTGTGATTCACCATGGTCTTGGATCACGTGTTGGACTCGTAAGCGACAGTTATTAACCTCCCGGATGAGAGCTCAGAGCTCGTATGACCGATCTGTGTCTGTGTGTGCGTGTATGTGTGTGTGTGTGTGTGTGTGTATTCACCTTGGTCTTTGGATCACGTGCTGGACTCGTGATCGACAGCTATTTCCCTACCGGAAGAGAGTTCAGAGCTCGTATGACCGATCTATGGGTGAACTTACACACACACACACACACAACTCCCCGCCCACGAGAGTCAGAGTAACGACCCGAAGCGCAGCGATACCGAAATAATTTCGGCCCTGGGCAGGATTCGAACCAAGTACTACGAGCACCACCGTGCTGACAGTCCAGCGCTCTTCCAACCGCGCCACCGAGTCGTGTATTCACATCGGATCTGCTGCAGTCTCTGTAGATACAGCCAGTGTGTGTGTGTGTGTGTGTGTGTGTGTGTGTGTGTGTGTGTGTGTGTGTGTGTGTATGTGTGTGTGTGTGCTTGCGTGCATGAATGTGTGCGTAATGGCTACTGCAAAGCCACTAATTTAAGTTATAATGACATGTGGAAATGATCTTTCTACTTGTAACGATGACATTCAAGACTTGATCGACCTTCGTCGCTTGAATGTAATAATATCTCTGACAGAAGTAAAAACATTAAGACCCGAAAACGATACACAGTCTAATCTTTGCCCCCCCCCCCAAAAAAAAAAAAAAAAAAATTATATATATATATATATATATATATATATTTATATATATATATATATTATATATATATATATATCATTTTCCAGAAAACTAAAAAAAATAAAGTTACCCCTGCTATTTTAATTTTCTGCAATATTCAGGTTTTCTGTACCATGTTGATCGCTATAACTATGGCCGAGGTTAGCGCTCCCAAACTATCAAAGCTAGAGACGGGTTCATACCGAAATAAAAGTCCGGTAGTAGGCCACATATGCTATACAAAAGAAAAATTTCGTAGGTCATATCCAAAAGGTAGTCCACATACTATACCGGTATCTATATTGCTTTAATAGTTTGGGAGCGCTAACCGCGGCCAAACTAAAGTGGAACGCACTTAGGAACGCATCGAGGAACGCGCCCTGCTCTGTTGATAGTGTTATTAATTTGAGGCTTTCTTGAGTCTAATCAGTTTGAAATGATAGGAATTTTTTAACTAAAAATAGTAAATCTGTGTTAAGCAGAGTATGTCCATTATATCAAGGTTAAGTCTCTTGCTTTTGTTTTGTTTTTATTTTACAATCGTACACACAGATATAGAAATACAATGTGTGATATCGTCAGGATGAGACAAAAAATAGCACATGACACTTATTTCCTTTGTGGTTGTCTATTTCAATCTATTTTTCTATACTTTTCAGAATGAGGTCCTTAAACACATGAAAGGGTAATGATACTTTCTAAATTCACCATAATCTTTATAAGCAATTTTCCACACACTCCGTTCCATCTCCACATTTTTGTCGTTAATGCCACCTAATGTAAGTAACTAATTAAGATTTTTTTTTATCAAAACTGCTAGGCATTTTCTTAAGAACGCTATCATTTCTAGAACTTGAACTAATGTACAATGTATTTAGTAGATACATATATATTAATGTTGAGGCATTGTGGCAAGTTAATATAGGTGGGGGAGGAAGACATAAACTAGAATCCAAGTTAATTTCTGACTAGTTTCGCACAAATAGGCTTCTTCAGAAAAATAGTTATTTCTCTGAAGACGTCTATTTGTACGAAACTAGTCAGAAATAAACTTGGATTCTAATTTATGTCTTCCTCACCCACCTATAATTTTTCAATTACAATATATGCCTCAGTGCAAAAATGGCAATCCTTAATAAGGAATTTCAATTTACCGAATTGTCAAATGTTTATTTTCTCTTTCGCGTGAATGACGTAATCACCACACACATCCATGAAGAACAATCCTAATATATTATAATTTGGTTTTGTGACAGAGCCTTATGTGTGACATTTAAGAGCACAAACCTGTTATATTACGCAATACTTATTCAATTTCTGTCTCCTAGTATCGCATCTTGTGACATATTTGTAATAAGTTTTAATTTACATTAATTCTTATGTACATACTGACTGCTGTGTCTTGGAGAATTTATTTAAAGATTTTATGACTAATACCAAGTTAATTTATTCCGGGAAAGAGTGTTGCCTCGTTTATCATGCATTAGATTGTATTATACCATCTCCGATTTTTTTTTTCTTTAAAGAAGAAGAAGAAGAAGAAGAAGAAGAAGAAGAAGAAGAAGAAGAAGAAGAAGAAGAAGAAGAAATGACAGATGAGATTTTTGGGTGGTGGAAGTAGAACGAAGATGTTCTCTGAATATATTTTACTCTTACGTTACGACAACTCTGAAGAAGACCAAGGTGATCGCAACGTTAGAGTAAAATCTATTCCGAGAGCATCTTCGTTTTACTTCCACCACCCAAAGATCTCCGATGTGTAGAAGAGGTGACGTCAGAGGCTGTAAAGCAGATCGGAGGGGGTGGGCAAGATACCTCTAATTAAGTGTTTCTTAACCTTTTTCAGTGCCCGTATCCCTTGATATCTGAGAAAAAAGTTCTCGCACCCCTCATCCAATACAAATACAATACAAACATATGAAAAGGATTAGTGAGACAAACCTTGTTTTGCTTTCTCATTGTAAATATGCAGTGCCACGCACTGGCTATCATGTCTCGTTCCCCCATCCAATACAAATACATTACAAACATATGAAAAGGATTAGTGAGACAAACCTTGTTTTACTTTCTCATTGTAAATATGCAGTGCCATGCAATGACTATCATGTCTTGTACCGCCCCAGGGTTCAAGGTTTCATACCCCTTAGGGGCAAAGGTATCCCAAGTTAAGATCTACTGTTCTAATCCAAATGTTATCAAAATCCCTAGAATATTGGCGATATAAATGTTGGGCATCAAACATCTTAAACGTGATTATACATACAAACAAGCAAGCACATATACACGCATACATACATATGTATACAGTAGATACACACATACATACATATGCATACAGTAGATACACACATACATACATATGCATGCAGTAGATACACACATACATACATATGCATGCAGTAGATACACACATACATACATATGCATACAGTAGATACACACATACATACATATGCATACAGTAGATACACACATACATACATATGCATGCAGTAGATACACACATACATACATATTCATGCAGTAGATACACACATACATACATATGCATACAGTGGATACACACATACATACATATGCATGCAGTAGATACACACATACATACATATGCATACAGTAGATACAAACATATATATGCATACAGTAGATACACACACATGAAAATATCCTGACAGGTTGTTATAGAGAGGCAGAGGGAAAACACAAATACAACAAGAATTTGTTGTTTGACTAATTTCTCACTGTCGTGCTTCTTCAGAAAGAATGTTTACACTACAGAAAAAATGGCTTTAAATACAGAAAATGTGTGGGAAGCGCAAAGGTACAGGGATAGGTCAATTGGATTGAGTTCAAGAAGACTCGAAATCCAGTGGGCCGGTCGAACTGTCACTCCGTGGAGTGCTTCTGGTGATCTGATGTCCCGTTTTCTTCCATTCTCTTGCTGCGTGTAGTGCTGTTGATTTTGATATTTTAATGTCACCTATTCTATTGTTTATGTATTTGTTGGTGGCTATGTACAAATCTTCTACAAATTTCCTTTGTTTCTTACTGAGATTATTGTGCAATATTCTTGAACTGTCACTCCGTGGGGTGCTTCTGGTGATCTGATGTCCCGTTTTCTTCCATTCTCTTGCTGCGTGTAGTGCTGTTGATTTTGATATTTTAATGTCACCTATTCTATTGTCTATGCATTTGTTTGTGGCTATGTACAAATCTTCTACAAATTTCCTTTGTTTCTTACTGAGATTATTGTGCAATATTCTTGCTTATTTCCATCTTGGTAAAGGTCCTTTTCCGTGTACATGGTATACGAGTACGTTGGTTTTACGGTGGTATTGGGCATGAATGTAGGATATTTGGTCATACGTAGAGGCGAAGTCCCCCTTCATTTTTTTTAGATAACAACATTTCTCGATTTGAAATATATATATATATATATATATATATATATGTATATATATATATATATATATATATACATCATTTCACGCGCAGCAGTTAGCAAATTGGTACGGACCTTACAATCCCCCCTCTCCTCATCCCCCCCTCCTCCGCCACCCCAGTTTGCCCCGCGCCTGAGTGAGGTCATCTGTCCACATCTCTCCTTCTCTGTAGCTTATAAGTCCCCTCTGTACTCTGTCTTATGTACTTTCCTGAAGAGGGCTACAGTTGATAGCCGAAATATAGGATTCTTCTTTATTCGAAGTTTATTTTCTCCGACTGTGGGTTTCCTGTGTGTCATTTACAAATGTGCTACTACATTTCTGTTTAGAAAAATATATCTATGTATATACATATATATATATATATATATATATATATATATATATATATATAAAGAACGCTCGTATCTTAGACGAGCAAAACAGGGGGGCGGATCATCATTCTGAAAATACATTCGATAGCGACGACACGGAGATCATTACTACTAAGAGAGGAGCCCAGGAACTTTGCTTGGATGGATTTATTTATACGGAGAAGACCATGACGAAGAATGAAGATAAAATAACATGGGTTTGTGTTAAGCGTGATCCGCCCGTAAGATATCAGGTCCTAATGAAAACCATTGAAAACTTCGAAGATCCAGACGTTGTGAAGAATTAATGTCCACATATATTTGTCAAAGTACGACTAATTATTGGAGGACTAATTGTCCAGAAGACTAATTATTGGAGGACTAATGGTCCAAAAGACTAATTAGTGGAGGATAATTGTCCAGAATAATAATTGGAGGATTAATTGTCCAAAAGACTAATTAGTAGAGGACTAATTGTCCAGAATAATTATTGGAGGACTAATTGTCCAAAAGACTAATTATTGGAGGACTAATTGTCCATATGACTAATTAGTGGAGGACTAATTGTCCAGAAGACTAATTAGTGGATTAATTGTCCATATGACTAATTAGTGGAGGACTAATTGTCCAGAAGACTAATTAGTGGAGGACCAACTGTCCAGAAGACTTATTAGTGGAGGACTAATTGTCCATAAGACTAATTAGTGGAGGACTAATTGTCCAGAGGGCTAATTAGTGGAGGACTAATTGTCCAGAAGATTAGATGTCTGAAGACTAAATGGGTGGATAGTGTTGGACATCGTCTCTATTTTTTCATTCATGTGAATCACCCTATTTAAGTTTCTCCGTTACAGGCAACCTGAGTATGGAATTCTGTAAACTAAACTTCCGGAATTACTATTTTCCCCCTTTGGTTTGACGAGGTCAGACATTTTCTTACCTGCGTCACGTGATTTGCCAAAACCTGTGTCTACGAGCTCTCCACTGCATATGCAGGCCAAGCCAGAAGTGGGGAATACTATGTGATTCACCTTGGTCTTTTTAACCTTGGTCTTTGAATCACGTGTTGGACTCGTGATCGACAGCTATTTCCCTCCCGGAAGAGAGCTCAGAGCTCGTATGACCGATCTATGGGTAATGCACACACACACCCAACTCCCCGACCACGAGAATCGGAGTAACGACTCGAAGCGCAGTGATGCTGAAATAATTTCAGCCCTAGGCAGGATTCGAACCAGGTACCACCGTACTGTCAGTCTAGTACTCTACCAACCGCGCCACCTAGTCGTGTTGTTTGTGTCTTGGTCTCTGTTATCATTCCTCTCCCTCACGGCTTTGATTTTCTTCAAGGTTGCGGAGAGAAGACGAACGGGGAAGCCAAGTTACTTTGAAGGTCTCGGCGTCATGATGCAGTTCCTCAGTGAGTAATTCAGGGCTGGATATTCTGAGTGTTCGAAGGTAAGAAACCATCTCAGTCTTGTTGTCGTGAACATTAAGATAATGAACGTAGCCACCTTCGTGGGTGGGTTTCCTATATAAAATTCCAAGTATATAGGAAACGATCCACAAAGATACAAATACATACAAATACATACATATATATACATATATATATATATATATATATATATATATATACATATATATGTATATGTGTATATATATGTATATATATATGTATATGTACATATACATATATATATGCATATACATACACAAACACACACACATATTGAAATAGAGTTGACAATTTAAGTATACTTTGCTTTGGAAAACTCAGAATGATGGCAAAGTTACTTTATTCTTTTTCATTTCGGCTGTATGCCTTCCTCAGAGAGAATGACAGACACAGATTCATCTTCGCCTTATATACATATGCTCCGGGTATTCTGACTCGCTGGTTGTCACGAGGGATTTTGGCTCGTTGGAGGTCTTGTGGGATTATGTCTTGCTGGTTGTCTAGGACAGTCCACACCGTTGCCCGTGCTTACAAAGGATTACAAAGGCGGAACATGCCGAAAAAAATCATAATGATAGTAGATTAATACATATATACATACATACATATACCAAGGCTTTTTCCCCCTTACAAGGGAGGTAGCCATAAAGGAAAAGGCATAAAATCATTCCCACCCATTCCATCCCTGAATACACTCCACACCCCTCCACCCTCCCTCTTATCTTAGCACCTCCTGGATAAATGCATAGGTATAGTTAAATAATAAACAAACAGATAAATAGTAAATAATAATAAATTGGCATGTAACTAAAAATAGATGAGAGTCAAATAGACAAATGATAACAAAACAAAAACAAATAATATAGAATAAATTATAATCATTACAGCATCTTGCTTAGGTGTTTATCTCGTTTTCTGTGTTAGTTATGTTTCCGCTACTAGAACCTTTCCGACTGTTGTGGCTAGGTTGACGAATCATTCCCTATGATTGGTGTTGTCTTCTATGCTGATGTGCGCTGCTTCTACTGATTTTTTTTTTCTATCAAGTCCTTTGTTGATTATTTCCGTGTTATGTAAGTCTGGGAGGTGCCCGTATTTATCTAAATGTACGACCAATGAGTATTGACTTCTGTGGCGTTTGATGTTATTTCTCTGTTCGTAAATGCGTTTGTCTATGCCACGTGTTGACTCGCCAATGTAAACTTAAGGGCATTCCTAACATGGAATCTTGTATATCACGGTGTTTCCGCCACTCTTATTTTCTGTTTTGGGCTTCACCAAGTCTCTAATTTCCTACCTAATGTGTGCGCTACCTTAACACCGGCTATCTGCAAAAGAGTTTCGATGGACTTGGCTTTCTTTGAAAATGGTACTAAGATGTATTCGTTCGTGATTTTATCATCAGTTTTCTCCCTTGTGGCAATTTCAATGGCTTTCCTTTTTAATTTGTGAAGCAATCCTGCCGGGTATTTCAGTTTCTTAAATGTTTCGATGATGTATTCATATTCGCCTTTAATAAACTCCGTACTACATATCCGGATTGC
This sequence comes from Oratosquilla oratoria, assembly GCF_046742065.1. Classification (NCBI taxonomy): domain Eukaryota; kingdom Metazoa; phylum Arthropoda; class Malacostraca; order Stomatopoda; family Squillidae; genus Oratosquilla; species Oratosquilla oratoria. The sequence goes on along the minus strand of NC_134783.1, from coordinate 52,728,466 downwards.
TCTGAGATATAAACCCTATGACTATTGCTCATTTCGTTCTTTCGCTGTGTGCTGACTGATAGTGGATGAAGTCATCTCTGTTGGTTAGATTCTGTAGACTGAATATTTAACAGTGTCGTCTACTCCGTGAATTACGGCTTCCAGAAAAGGAAACTTCTTATCAGCCTCCATCTCTACTGTCAATTCTATGCTGCTGTCCACACTGTCAAGTCTTCCGAGTTTATCGTCTACTCGTGTGTTCCCTGGCATGACGACTAATATGTCATCCATGCACCGCAACCAGGAACTTCACCTTCCCATAATTCGCTTGAAGTGATCCGCTTCAAAACACTTCAGAAACAATGACGACATCACCGCTGATAAAGGAGAACCCATGGGCAAGCCTCGAATCCGTTTGAATTTTTGGTGCTCAAAGGTAAAAGCCTCAAAGTTGACACATGGAGACACTTAATTCAAGTAGTCACGTTTATTTACTGGAATCTCGTCATCGTTGTTATTGTTGATTGCTCGTTTTACCGCGTATTGGAACCCTTCAGTGATATGTATGGGGCAGAAACATGGAACATAAGAGAGGAAGAAAGTTGGAGTTTGAATGTGTTTGAGGTGAAATGCCTGAGAAGTATGGTAAAGGTTACTAGGATGGATAGAGTGAGAAACGAGGAGGTAAGGGGGAGAGCGGGGGTGGAATGGGAGTTGGGAGATAGAGTTGATGAAAGAGTATTGGGATGGTTTGGACACATGGAAAGAAAGAGTGAGGAAATTTTGATAAAATATGTGTGGAAGGTATGAAGGGACGACCAAGGATGAGATAGAGGTGACTTGATACAGGTCTTTAAGATTTTAAAGGGAATTGACAACATCAAAAGTGACTTGATACAGGTCACTTGATACAGGTCTTTAAGATTCTAAAGGGAATTGACAACATCAAAAGTGACCAAATTTTCACATTGAATGAGAATCAGACAAGAAACAATGGTCTCAAACTGTCCGGAAATTGATTCAATTTGGAAGTAGGTAGAAACAACTTTGCCAACCGTGTAGTTAATGAATGGAATAAACTTCCTGCACAGATAGTGCAATGTAGTTCAGTTCGAAGCTTTAAGAATCATTTAGATAAATACCTAAGTAAGATGCTGTAATGATTATAATTTATCTTATATTATTTGTTTTTGTTTTGTTATCATTTGTCTGTCTGATTTTCATTTATTATTAGTTATATGTCAATTTATTATTATTTAC
>NC_134783.1:52682227-52699727 GCF_046742065.1 Oratosquilla oratoria | reverse complement strand
GGATATTTATTCATCTTAACCTCATCCAACCAAGTTAGAAAGTGAGTAGGAGGCTTAGTCGTAGAGAAAGATAGAAAAACTAGATAATATTCCTGTTGTTCTATGTACCAATGAGCTTCTTCAGTTGTCAAACAAGGTATTGGTTCCTAAGCCAATTTAATGTATAGTGAGGTTGATATGTTAGGGGAAACTTGCGGTTTTAAATTTCAGGTCAATGCATTGTTACGAGATTTGTAAAAAAAATCCTGAATGCGTGGTAGACAGAAAATGAAGCCAATTTTCCTAAAGATCATCAAATACAACCCAACAAAGAATATAACAATTACACTTCGTAAGTACCATAATGAGAGACAATGAACTCACCAAAATATTTCATTCTTATCATTTTCTTATATTTCATTGTATGATTATTAACTTTTTCCGTAGATCACTCAGAAAAGACTGGGTCGTAAAAATGTTGTATCGTCATTTTCCTAAGTAAAGATACATATATTAGAACTAGATTAGTCGGTCAGTCAGAACTCCTCCCCCAATTACGATGACGTAGATCCAAAAACATTCGTGATTGGTTATTTTTTATTTTCCTAGCCAATAGAAGAGGCTTTTGACATTACGTCATCAGAAGATGATGGAGGAACGGGTGGAGTCCTGCCTCCATTCACTCCAGACATATTGAGCGAAAACTTTCTTTTCTTATTCTGACGAAGAATTGGTTTCTAATTTCTAATCCTTACACGATATACATTTTTTCCTACTTATTCGTACTAATGTATTCAATTGATAAATTATTCGACTTCAACCTGGAATATAACATATTTCTTTTCATAAGATTTAGACATATTAGGTCTGACACAGGAATGGAATGATTTGATTGAAATATGAATAAGTCTCAAGAGACAAAGAAACAAGAAACTGGGTCGTCTGGAAAAGATAGGAAGACGGTGAGAAAAAAAAAAATCCCCAGGTAAAGAAGTGGGTTAGATAGCGGGGAATACTCATGAGGTAAAGGAAAACCGAGGATCTTCCTTTCTCTAGGTACAAAAAGGTTGTTCAGAGGACAAAGGGATACAGAGAAATGGGCTCTCCACGTTGGGTAAAGAAGAGAAAGTGGCGTTGGGTCTCCGGATAAGGACATAGGTGGTGGGAGGCTCCCCGGTCGCTCGCTGAGGAGTAGAGGTCGGAGGTCAGTGCCTCATGAAAGGTGAGAGCGACAGTGATGACTCCAAAGGGTCGGGGAGTTCCTGTGGGTGGAGCAGGAGGTCATGTAGGGAGTCAACGTTCTCAACAGATTGACACCTTCATTCTATTTGATCTAATGGTAGGTGTGATAGGGTCTGTTCAGTTAGTGAGGGCCACCAACGGGCTCTCTGATGTGCTTTATCATCATACGAGAACCTGTTTCAGTAGATTTAGAGTTATGGGTAACACTGAGTAATAGAAGAATAACCTGTTCCACTTGCAGTCCCCGGTATAGCTTGCCACAGGTCTGTACTTTAACCATAAACTATGACCCACTCTTCAAGTATAGAACATCAACATGAACCACACCAGTTGTACCTTTTCTTAGACTGTCACTGGTTGAATACACAAGGTTTTCTTAAAGATATTGTTTAATGATTGGAGGTTCTTGTGAATAGTTTTTGAAAAGAGCTCCAGTCTGCGTGTTTTAGTTAAAATTTTAATCCTCATCGTTTCGGGACGGAGAATTGATTGTCTGTATACTAACTTGGTTACATCCTGGTCACAATGTTCCGTTGCATTCTTCCGCGTTTCACGAAACTCTACGAAGACTCGTTTAGGAAAACTAAGATGAAACAATTGTTGTTAGTTTAGCGAACTCCAAGATGTGAGAAAAGTATTTTTTTCTTTTAGCTGGTTGAAGTAATAAGGGACCACTAAATGAGTGTTCAGAATGAAATATTTTAAAACAGTTAGATGGTAGACTACCGATAGTAGTTTTGGTTATGGTTTGTTGGTTTGCGTTAGGATTCCAAGGCGTGATTAGTTAGTGCAGTGTTAATCAATGAGTCAATGGAATAGTGCCAATGTCAAGGAGTGCCAATATTGTAATGCTAGATGCTGGACTAGACATGCTTAGAATAAAAAAAAAATAGATAGATAAAAATAACATTTGGGCTACTTCAAGAGTATTGGAAGAATGACGAGTATTCAGGATTATTTCTTCTCATTAAGGTCTTTCAGCTAGGGAGTTGAGGCCTTCTATGAAGGTTTAGGGAGTGGGAAGGAGCTATGGGGATATCAGGGAGTGGAGACTTTTTGGGGCACTAAGGAGCGGCAGGATGTGGGGGTGTTAGGGATTTTTAGGGGAGAAGGTGGAGACTCCCTAAAGGAGTCATGGGTGAGTAATAGGAAGTGAAAGGTTGTGTTGGGCATGGCAGGGGAGCGGTCCTCGAGGGTAGAGAACGATACAACTTGGTAGGCTAAGTAGTGTCTCAGAATAAAAGAATTTGTCTGAAAATATTTCTGGGTAGTGGGGAGTTGCCTATGAGAATATAGAATATTCTGATTTGGGTTAACATTACGAAAGTTTTCCTTATAAGGAGACTAGAATGGTGCCCCTTACAGAGGTCTTTGTAACGTGGAATTTAATGAACCCTCACCAGTGGCAGGGTTCGAACCACCATTCCCTTGATCTTTGTTGTGACTAGTGACACCCTAACCCGCTTGATTAGTGAGCATCCATAAAACAGTAACATTTGTGAATACTGTCTTACAATGGAAGAATTTGGCTAATAACGTCTTGGGATAGGGTTTGGTATGTGAAATCTTAGATTACTGAATTTTGGTACCAAAGTCTCTAAAAAGGATGACAGGTTTTAGAAATAATTTTTAAGTACAATAGAAGTTGGTAACGTTTCATACTGGTAACTAAGTAAATACTCTTTCAAAATATCAGTGTACTTCAGAAAAGGTAACAGGTACTGGTAACCCAGTAAATACCATGTCGAACTCATGAGCAGGTGGTCATGAGTTCGATTCTTGGGACCCTCTGCGTGCTTCTTGCGTTGGTTCCCGACAGCCCTAGCCAGGCGGGGAGGCGACCCAGACATCGGTCAAAAAAAGAAAAAAAAAAGAAAAAAAAAAGAAAAAAAAGCGGCTTGTTGCAACTGACAGCGTTTGCCCTACCAGAGGTTTCTCACTTCCCACCTCGTTGGATGATGAAATGAATGTTACAAACAGCGCTTTTCAGTGTAGAACGGGTAACCAAGGTCTTGGTAGGGTATGAAACACCATAACAAGAAGGAACAATCATTGGTAGTTGATTGTCTGAGGCTGTTGAAGTAACAGCAACAAATGGATGGTAGAGAATGGTTATGCGTAATTGTAGGGATATTGTGAATGGTAGATTATGATAAAAAGAACTGAGTGTTGTGTGGTTAGTTGAGGAATTACAGACGTTAGGAGTAAATAATACCATGAAAAGATGAAATCAGGTGATATAAGATGCAAAGTCTGATCGAAAGGGAGAAAGGCTATTTAAGAGAAGAGAATGGTTAAGGATAAAGGATAATAGTTAATGGAGAAAAGGAATAGTTGGTGAGGGAAGGGAAGGAGAGGGTGTGGAGATAGTTGGCATGGAGAACAATGCAAGGAAGAAAGGAGAGGATGGAAATTACGTAAAAAAAAAAAAAAATGTCGAAGAGGACAGATATCCAGAGATATAAACAACGTCGCTATTATGGAACGCTGTTGATGTTGATGGAGAATCTTATGGTCAACATGGTAATTATGATGTTAATGTGAGTTGGATCTTTTCTTTTTCTGCATGAGGAGACGATGAGGGGAGGGGGGTCGCCGATGAAGTGAAGCGGCCTTGGTGTGGGAGTGCTGTGTCTTGCTGCATTGCATCTGACCCAGGACAGTGGGCGGGATACAGGGATGACCCGTCATCCATGAGGAGGTGAGGGAAATGGGAGGGAATAGCCTCTGACTTGGCTACTTCCCTGATAAGGGGGAAAAAGACTCTTGATATATAGATAGATAGACAGAGTTAGGTTCCTCTTACACTTTGTTATTCTCCTCTTAGATTAATTTTATTTTTCCTCTCCCAGCAGTACCCCGTCCTTCCACGTCTCTCTTCTCCCTCCCTCTCTCTTTCTCTCTCTCTCTTTCTCTCTCTCTCTCTCTCTCTCTCTCTCTCTCTCTCTCTCTCTCTCTCTCTCTCTCTCTCTCTCTCTCTCTCTCGTTCTATCTCTCTCTCTCTCTCTCTCTCTCTCTCTCTCTCTCTCTCTCTCTCTCTCTCTCTCTCTCTCTTTCTCTCTCTCGTTCTATCTCTCTCTCTCTCGTTCTATCTCTCTCTCTCTCGTTCTCTCTCTCTCTCTCTCTCTCTCTCTCTCTCTCTCTCTCTCTCTCTCTCTCTCTCTCTCTCTCTCTCTCTCTTTCTCTCTCGTTTTCTCTCTCTCTTTTTCTTTCCTTTCTCTCTCTCTCTCTCTCTCTCTCTCTCTCTCTCTCTCTCTCTCTCTCTCTCTCTTTGTATATATATATATATATATAAATATAAATATAAATATATATATCTATATATGTATATATATATATGTTTACTGTATATATATATATATATATACATATATATATATATATATATATATATATATATATATATATGTTTGTATAAGATATATAATATGATATAGTATAATATAATACAATATAATATAATATAATATAATATAATATAATATAATATAATATAATATAATATAATATATAATAATATAATATAATATTATATAATATGATATAATATAATACAATGTAATACAGTATAATATAATATAATATAATAATATAATATAATATAATATAATATAATATAATATAATATAATATAATATAATATAATATAATAATATAATATAATATAATATAATATAATATAATATAATATAATATAATAGAATATGATATAATATAATATAATATAATGTAACATCTCGCACCTTTTTTATCCTGTCACTCTTTCTCTCCTCTCCTGTCTCATTTCCATTTTCCGTAAGCCTTCCCACCGGGAGACACTATTGTTCTCCTTTCTCCTGACAAAAAAAGAAAAAAAAAAAAAAAATGCTTATCGAGTTTCTCTCGCTGTTAGTGACATCCTGAAGGACTTAAGCCATTATCATTCCTTCCACACGGCCCAAGATCCTTTCAGTCGTAATTACGTCACTCCACTTGCCTTCAATTTCCTTTAATTGCCTATTCTTCTTCTCTTTGGGTTAGAGTCTGTGGCCTCTTTCGTCACGGATCATCTTTAAGTCATCTTGCTCCCCTTTCTCCTTTCACCTTCCTTGATCTTCTTTGGGCTTTTTCCTCCTCCTCTTTTATACTCTTTTCCTCCCTTTTTTCCTTCTCTTTTTCTTCCATTCTCCATCTCCCCCCTCCTACTTTGTCCCTCTTTTCCCTCTTATCCATTATCTCCCTCCCCCAATCTCCCTCTTCTCTTTCTACCTTTCTCCCTCTTTTCTCCTCTTTTCTCTCCCCTCTCCCTCCTTTCTTCCTTCCTCTTCTTCTCCCTCCTCTTTTCTTCCTCCTCTCCTTCCACCTTTCTCCCTCTTTTCTCCTCCTTTCTCTCTCTTCTCTCTCCTTCTTTCCTCCTCTTCCCCCTCCTCTTTTCTCCCTCCTCTTTTCCCCTTCCTCTTTACTTCCTCCTCTTTCCTACTTCCTCTTTTCTTCTTTTATCCTTTCTTCCTCTTCTCCTCCTCTTTTCTCTCTTTTCTATTCTCTTAATTTTATCTGTTTACTTCCTATTCCTCTTCTCCCTCTTTTCCCTTATTTCCCCTCTTCCTTTCTTCCTCTTTTCTTCCTCATCTCCTTCCTTCTATCTATTTCTTACTCCTCCTCCCTTCCCCCTCTTCTTACCCCTCCTCTCTTTCCTCCTCTTCTCCATCCTCCGTTCTCCCTCCTCTTCCTCCTCCTTTCTTCTTCTTCTTCTCCTCTCCCTTTTCTCCTTCCTCCTTTCTTCCCCTTCTCCCTCTTCCTTCTTCTTCTCCCCTCTTCCTCTTTTTTCTTTTCATATACCCCTCTTCTTCCTCCTCCTTTCTCCCTCTTCTCCTCTTCTTCCTTCTCCCTCTTCTCCTCTCCTCCTTTCTCCTCCTCACATCTCTTCATCACACTCTTCCTCCCTCTTCTCCTCTCCTACTTTACAAAGGATTACAAAGGCGGAGCATACCGACAGGAGACCTTTTGATCCATATCTAGGTCGGATGCGAAAAAAAATCATATTAATAATAAAATAATAAATAAAAACTATGATAATGTAAATAACAAATAAAATACATAAATAAATGCATAGGTATATTTAAATAATAAACAATAATAAATTGACATATAACTAATAATAAATGAAAATCAGACAGACAAATTATAACAAAACAAAAACAAATAATATAAGATAAATTATAATCATTACAGCATCTTACTTAGGTATTTATCTAAATGATTCTTAAAGCTTCGAACTGAACTACATTGCACTACCTGTGCAGGAAGTTTATTCCATTCATTAACTACACGGTTGGCAAAGTTGTTTCTACCTACTTCCAAATTGAATCTATTTCCGGACAGTTTGAGACCATTGTTTCTTGTCTGATTCTCATTCAATGTGAAAATTTGGTCACTTTTGATGTTGTCAATTCCCTTTAAAATCTTAAAGACCTGTATCAAGTCACCTCTGAGTCTACGCTTTTTTAGGGAAAACAGATTCATATGTTTTAGTCGATTTTCGTATGATTTATTTTTGATATTTGGAATCAGTTTTGTGGCTCGCCGTTGTACTTTTTCCAGTCTTTCAATGTCTTTAATGAGATTCGGTGACCATACGGAAACAGCATATTCCAAATGTGGACGAACTAACGATTTATATAGCTTGTTAATGAGTGATGGACTTTTGAAATCAAAAGATCGCGTAATCAGTCCCAGAATCTTATTTGCTTTCTCAGAGGCTGAAATACACTGCTTGGATGATTTGAGGTCGTTACTGATAATTACGCCGAGATCTTTTTCACTATCCACTTTTGTTAACAAATTTCCAAATAACTTGTAATCGTACTTACTGTTATTTTTACCTATGTGCATTACCTTGCATTTACTTGTGTTAAATTTCATTAGCCACTTTTCAGACCATTGCTGTAATTGATCTAAATCTTCTTGAATATCTAATTGGTTTGAGTGATCATTTGCCACTCCGCACAGTTTTGTATCATCAGCAAATTTGGACACAGTAGATTTTAGTCCATGGTCTATATCATTTATATATACTATGAATAGAAGTGGCCCAAGAACGGAACCCTGAGGAACTCCACTTGCAACACTTTTCCATCCAGAAGTTTTTCCATTTAAAACAACTCTCTGTTTTCGACCATTCAACCAATTACTAGTCCAACCTAATAGGCCACCACTTATTCCATGCAAAGCTAGTTTAGTAAGTAGTCTTTCGTGTGGGACGGTATCAAAAGCTTTTGCAAAGTCTAGATATATTAAATCTATATTGTTTCTTTTGTCATAATTCGAGATAACTGTGTTGTAGAATTCGAGTAAGTTAGTCACGCAAGAACGTTTCCGTCTGAAACCATGCTGGCTATCATTTATCAAACGGTTACTTTCTAAATGATGTTCGATAGCATCTCTGATGATAGTTTCCATTATTTTTCCTACGATTGAAGTCAAACTTATAGGCCTATAGTTATTTGGTTTCTTTTTGTCACCTTTTTTGAATATGGGAGTAACGTTAGCTAGCTTCCATTCTCTTGGGACATCTCCGGATATGATGGATTTCTTGAAAATAATTTTTAATGGAACAACAATCTCATTTTTCATTTCCTTTAAGATTCTTGGATGCCAACCGTCAGGTGTTTTATTAACTTTGAGTTTGTCTATACACCTTTTAATTTTTTCTTTTGTTATATTTACCGTAGTGAGTAAGTTTACCCTAGACTTTTCACAGGTTTCAGTTTGGAATTTACCTTGAGGTGTTTCGTTTACGAATACCGAGCTAAAATAATTGTTTAAGATATTACACATTCTTTCATTTGAATATTCAAGTTGACCGTCAGCAGATAATAGTGGACCAATGTGATTCCTAACAATCTTTTTATCTCTAATGTAACTATAGAATTCTTTGGGATTCTCTTTGGACTTATCAGCGATGTTCATTTCGTATTGTCGTTTTCTTTTTCTTATTGTCTTTTTTAAATCTCTCTCGACTTTCATAGTCGTTAGATGCACCCGAGCACTTATATTTCTTATAAGCCTGTCTCTTTTTAGCAATACTTTTTTCAGTTTCTTTGTCGAGCCACTTTAGGCGAGCCTGATTTGGGGGACGTCTGTCCTTAAAAGGAATGTAAGTTTGAATCATCTTAGTGAGCGTATTTTGAAATATTTCCCACATCTGATCTACAGGTCTTTCGTTTAATTTTGCCTCCCAATCTGTAAGCTGAAGCTCCTGACGTAGTCCTATGAACTGAGCTTTACTGAAATCGGGTATTTTAGAAACACAAGTATCTATTCTAAAATTGTTTAGGAGTTTGAATCTAAGTTGTGATCGCTATTTGCAACAGATTCACCGACTTCTACATCAGTTACCATGCTTTCGCGGCTAGTGATCAAAAGATCGAGTAAGTTTCTATATCTTGTGGGCTCTTTTACATGCTGAATTAAGTAATTGTCACCAAGAAAATCAAACAAGCGACTACCTATATGGCCATATTCAAGGGTCATCCAATCAATGTCAGTAAAATTGAAATCACCCATTATCAATAAATCCCGGTTGCAGAAACTAGACAGTTCTTGAAATAACAGTTTGTCGTCTGCTAATGATAATGTCTTTGGCCTATATATTACACCTATATTCATTTTTTGTCCATTTATTTGGGTTAACTCAACCCACAAACTATCATATGCATCCTGTTTCACTTTCTCTAAAACACAAGCATGAACATTGTTTTTAACGTACAATAGAACACCCCCACCTTTCTTGTGGTTTCTATCCTGATGAAAGTGTTTAAATCCCGCAATATTAAATTCAGCTTCGAACTCTGTACCATTTAACCATGTCTCAGTTATTCCTATCATATCAAGATTTTCGCTTTTGACATACGCCTGTATTTCTTGAAATTTGTTCCTAATACTACGAGCATTAAAGTACATGGTTTTAAGAAACTCGTGATTATTTCTTTTTGACACATTTTGAATTTCAATATCATGTCTTACATTATCATTTTGTTTTTCATTTATACCTTGCTCTATATTATCATTTTCACATCTCTTCCTCACATTCTTCCTCTTCTCCTCTCCTCCTCACATCTCTTCCTCACACTCTTCCTCCCTCTTCTCCTTTCTCCCTCTTCTTCTCTCCTTCTTCTCACTTCTCTTCCTCACGCTCTTCCTCCATCTCCTCTCCTCCTCACACCTCTTCCTCACACTCTTCCTCCCTCTTCTCCTTTCTCCCTTTTCTCCTTTCCTCCTTCTCACATCTCCTCCTCACATTCTTCCTCCTTCTCACATCTCCTCCTCACATTCTTCCTCCTTCTTCTCCTCTCCTCCTCGCATCTCTTCCTCACACTCTTCCTCCCTCTTCTCCTCTCCTCCTCACATCTCTTCCTTACACTCTTCCTCCCTCTTCTCCTCTCCTCCTCGCATCTCTTCCTCACACTCTTCCTCCCCCTTCTCCTCTCTTCCTCACACTCTTCCTCCCTCTCCTCGCCCACTCCCGCTCCCCCCCCCCCGAAGACGCCCTCCTTTACACTCCTGACTTATAAACAAACCCTTTCCTACTCTGTCCCCGTTCATCAAGACGAACGTTCCTCAACGGCCACGGACCCCCTTCTCCTCCTCCCGGCTCACCTACCTACCTGGCGCGGGCCCAACCTGACGCTCTCGCGTATGTAGGTCAACGGCGGCTGGCAGGATACCGAGCCCTCTGGTTCACATCCGCCTCGGTGAAGACAACAAGCCTCGCCCGGTTGTCGCACCAAGCGGAGGAGGGCTCGTGGGGGTAGAGGTTAGGGCGGAGGGACACAATGGTCCTCAGTGAAAGTTTCATGGCTAAAAAAAAAAAAAAAAAAAAAAAAAATATATATATATATATTATATATATATATATATATCTATCTATATATCTATCTATATATATATATATATATATATATATATATATATATATATATATATATATATACATATGCTGAAAAACCACTAGGAAAATAGCAGAAAGATGACTGAGCGCTTTCGTATATTCAGACATTTTCATCTTCAAAATGTCTGAATTGACGAAAGCGCTCAGTCTTCTTTCTGTTATTTTCCTAGTGGCTTTTCTGCATCATTAGAATCACGCGTTCAATTGATTTTTTGTGTATATATATATATATATATATATATATGTATATATATGCATATATAAACATAAGGAAAAAACCCAGGCAGTTTCTACAACAAGGCCAGTGTTATGAATGTAGTATACTGACTCAATAGTATTGTCTTCTTTTACATGGCTTTTCAATACTATTCCTATGCTGTTAGTATTGGGTATTATAAACTATTCCGCAATGTGATTGAACGTATAGGAAACGCTTTAGCTGTACTCACGTCCACACACCCACGTGGTGAGTTGAGCAGGATCATGTACACACACATGTACACACACATGTATACATACATATGCACACACATGCACACACACACACACACACACACACACACACACACACACACACACACACACACACACACACACACACACACACACACACACACGCTCACACACACACACATACACACACACACACACACACACACACACACACACACACACACACACACACACACACACACACACACACACACACACACACACACACACACACACGAACATTGACATGCATACATTCACATATACATACATACACGTATACATACATATGTACATACATACACGCATACATACATACATACATACATACATACATACATACATACATACATACATACATACATACATACATACATACATACATACATACATACATGCATAAATACATACATACATACATACATACATACATACATACATACATACATACATACATACATATATATATACATACATACATGCATATATACATACATACATACATACAGTACATACATACATACATACATACATACATACATACATACATACATACATACATACATACATACATACATACATACATACATACATACATACATACACACTTTCATACATACACACATACATACATACATACACACCTAAGCTTGTTGATATGATACCTATAACGAAGAAGAATCATGTCGGGAAGAGGACAAGAAAAGATTATCTACAAGGTTAAGTTATACTTTTGCAGTTTATATATTACCCTCCTCAACACAGTGACCTACTCTATACATTTTGTTCTGTCCAGATAAAGGGACCCCGGGTTGAAAGATGTTCTCTTCATCGAGACCCATTTTTTTTTGTCCTGGACAAGCCCCCCCCCCCCGACCTGTTGAGCTTCCCAAGAAACCTTCATGAATGAAGATCTGGGTGTCAGACGATTCTATTTAGGTTTAATATTATCCTCAGGAGCTTAGGAAAGAACAGTATTGCGTGTGTCATGTGTCCAAGGTTTCCACGAAAAGTAGATGTGAAGAGTCTACGCCAAGAGGCGCTGAGTAGCTGCGGCCTAAGCCGCCACCTTTGCCATATTATGCGCTTTAAGGGTTGTTGTGTTAGGTAAGAGACGTTGCTGGAAATCGAAGAGGAGTGCGGGATTCGAACCCACAACTAAGCGAATGCATATTTAGGCAATTTAACTCGTCTTTTGACAGTGAGGCCTTACGGTGGTATTCTTAAAAAAATCTTTCCTTACATAAATCTTATATAAATCCTTGGAAGGGAAAGATTTATATAAGGAAAGAATTTTTTAAGAATACCATCATAAGATTCTTAAGGTGGTATTCTTAAAAAAAATCTTTCCTTATATAAATCTTTCCCTTCCAAGGATTTATATAAGATTTGTATAAGGAAAGATTTTTTTTTTTTTAAGAATACCACTGTTAGACTCTTTCAGAATATTTCCCCTTAGGACTACACACATGCTTGTTTTAGTGTAATGTGTATTCTTAAAGACAGCAAAATACTCTTGCGTCATCGTTTCCAGCTGCCTCGTAGCGTTCTCCTAAATTTTATCCATTGGCATTTTTTCCTTTTTCCGCGCTGATCTTAGCTTATAAAAGAAAAGAAAAGAAAAGAAAAAGAAAAGAAAAACAAAGAAAGGAAAAGAAACGGGAATCGGAGGAAGCAAACCCGAGCATGAAGGACCTAAGGCGTGTGATGTTTTACCAAAAAACTCTCCACACGATTTGAAGAACGAGCAGGGACATTGTCATAATGAAGTTACCAGCATCCACATGCCTACATCTGTTGACCTTAAAAAAAAAAAAAAAAAAAAGGGAAACCAGAGGGAGAAAGGCCTAGAGCGTGTAATGTTTTGCCAAAAAACTCTCCACACAACTTGAAGAACGAGCAGGGACGTTGTCATAATAAAGTTACCAGCCACCACATCCCCACATCTGTTGACGCTTTTCATCTTTGCATTCCTCTGCCAACGAAGAACTCTGCATTACTTGCAGTTAGAAGAAAATACCCTTCGGTCAGTGATGAGGTTTGATATAATACTGGCAAGTGGTGACAGGTAGCTTCATCATGACAATGCGCCTGCATGTTCTTGATGTCTCGCACAGGGCACCTGGACTGTAGTTTACCAGCTCTTCTATCCTCGTGTGTACTGGGTAGTGGCTGACATCTGTGTATATATGTGCAGGTCGTGAAGAGAATGGGTGAGCTTCAGCCTCAACTGAATAAAGTTAGATGGCATATGACTCAGCAAAAATTGTCTTGACCTACGCTGTTAAGTGAATAGCCCTTTTAATGCAATGACATTTCCTAAACTGAAAAAAGAATCGTCCTGACGTTAGGTACAATGAAATGTATTAAGTACTGCACCATAAGGAAGTGAATTAACAGTAAAAAGAGCCAGATCGCAGTAGAAAAGTTGTATCGATAATCGTCTTAATATATCTGTACGAAAACTGACGATGCATTCAAAATAACAAACATAAGATATGACTAAACTTAGTCTCTATGTAATCACTCTTCAAAAATGTTTAAGTTTCAATTTATTAAAAAATAAAATAATGCCATACATTACATCATCAAGAAATGACTCGTTCACTATTATGATTTTTCTTAAGTTGAATAGATTTATCAAACATCAGTTCTTTGTAGAATACATTAACGCATCGAAGAAGGTAAAGATGCTAATGATATTGATAAAGGTGATGGCACACTAGGCTAGCATGCTACTTGCCTTTGCTACTTCGTTTGGGTAGCAACGACTTTGGTTACAATATTCTAGACTTCCGTAAGAACATCTAAAAAATGTGTCTAACATTCGTATTCTAGGTTTAACGTCTCTTAGTGCGTCATTCAGCTCCTCACTATGTAACGCAAGAATAATTTGACATTTGGAATTTTGAAAAAAAAATCGCAATCGAAGTAACTTAAACTCAAAGAAAATAGCAAAAGCAATTAGCAGGCAAGTAGAATGACCAAAAGGATACAGGGGCTCAGAAATTTACCTTACGAGGATAGGCTAAAATATCTCAATTTACACTGTAGAAAGACGCAGAGTGCGGGTGATCTAATAGATGTGTTTATGTGGATCAAGGACTTTAACAAGGGGGATGCGGGCAAGGTCATCATACTAAGACAACAGAATAGAACTCGCAGTATTAGATTTAAATTAGACAAATATAGATTTAAAAAGGAAATAGGCAAGAACTGATTTACCCATAGAGTAGTTAACGAATGGAATAGACTTAGTAACCATGTAGTGGCTCTGAAACCATCGGTTGTAAAAAAAAAAAAAAAAAAAAAAAAAAGGCTAGACAATTTTATGGATGGCGATGATAGGTGGTAATAAGGCCATGGTGTAGGCCTTATGGTCTCATACAGTCTCCTTCATTCTTATGTTTCTATGCGAGCGAGAAATTATTAGTGTGCCACCAACTTAACGTTGTGGGAACATCATAACCTTGGGAGACATCGTCAGGAGATGTTTGGTACGAGACTGAAAGCAGTTAATAGGTTTCTTCGAAAGCAATGGTATATAATATCTTTTTCTTGGGAACATAAAAGGAAAGTTTAACTCGCGTTCGAATGAGAAGGAAAAGAACGGTAGTGGTCAGAAGTGGAGATTCTTTATTGATGTGGCTCATTCTGTGTTTTTCCAACAACGGAACCATCGATTTATGGCTCACGTTTTTTCCCGAGGAACATGGGGAAATACAAATTACGTGCTTATGTTTGGGAAGATGGAGAGGGTAGGCAGAAGATAATTTTTTTTTTTTTTTTTTTTTTTTTTTTTTAGGATGAGAGCAAAAAAAAAAACAACAACTTTCGAAAGACTATGAGGAATGGATAGGACGCTCACTGACCAAACAAGTTAGGACGTCGTTACTTGCGGCGAAGGTCGAGGGGGTGGTGGTTCGAACCCTGCCACCGGCGAAGTTGTTGTTGTTGTCGTTCCCTAGACTGTCTGTCCGAGCAGTCCCGTCTCCCCAAGGAATGCCATAGCCGAAACTGGGTTTTCCCACAAATCCTTTATAGAGCGTATGTTGTGTTGTTTGCGTGCATGATTGTGTATAATGCAGTCTTCCATTATGTGTTGTATGGTATGGGGTGAAGTGTTACATCCTGGGCAGCTGTTCACAACGCGGTCATCCAGCCTCTTCTGGTAGCTTAGAAGTGCTGGGTGGTGACCGCACCGCAGTCTGGCCAAGTGGACTCTGTCCTTTCGTGGGAGAGAGGATTCAGAAGGGTGGATATCAGGGGGTCTGGCATGCAGCAGTGTGTTGTCTTTCAGTGTGTTAATGGAGCGGTGAGTGATATGATTATGAATGTTTCCGGAGGCTGGTATTTGGTGGTTGTGGAGGAAGAGAAGAGAGTATCTGTGCGTGATAAAGGTCTTTGGGTGTTGTTTTAATGTTTCTTGGTGTGTGTGGGTGTTCTGCTATGTACTGTAGCGGGTGTGATGTGTTTGTGGTGGCTGCGGCAAGTGTTTGTGTGCCTCTCATGTCGAGGTGGTCCTTGACTTTGAGGACTTTTGTTTCATGGTGTAAATGGTCTGTAGGTGTTGTATTTGTGCAGCCTGTAATTGTTTTTAGGGCTTTGTTTTGTATGATTTGAAGGGTGTTGTGGTGTGTCTCACTGAGATTAGGAGCCCATGCAGGACTCGCATAATTCAACACTGAGCGTATGCATTGTTTGTATATCGTTAAATTAGTTTCTTTGTTTTGTCCAAATGTTGTTCCAGTGATTGACTTAAGTGCGTTAAGTCTGGGTGTGCATTTGTTTTTTGTGTTTGTGATGTGTTGTTTGAAAGACATGGATGTATCGTATGTTACACCAAGAATTTTCGGTGTGTTTGTGTGTGGTATAAGAGTGTTGTTGATGTAGAGATGAGGTATGTATTTGTGTTCTTTTGTCCAGTTGGTGAGAAGTGTTGCTGTAGATTTGGTTTGAGCTATTTTGAGTCTGTTTGTGATGAACCATGTGTTGAGTGTGTCAAGGTATGGCTGGATTATTTCTGCAGCTTTGTCTGTGTTACGATGTGTGCATGTGATTGTTATGTCGTCTGCGTAGGAAGAGATTTGTATTTGTGAGGTGTCTGGCGTGGGTAAGTCATGCATGTATAGATTAAATAGTGTGGGGGATAGAACTGAGCCCTGTGGTACTCCGTTCTTTATGTTTCTGATGTGCGATGATTGGCCATTATATGACACGTAAGCATTCCTACCTGCCAGATAATTAGCCAGCCATCTTTTGGTGTTATTGTGCATGTCTGTGTTATATATTTTATTTGTTAGGTTGTGGCGGGGGATAGCATCAAAAGCTTTACTAATGTCTAATGTTATAAGAAGTGTTCTTTGGTGTGTGTGTGTGTGTGTGTGTGTGTGTGTGTGTGTGTGTGTGTGTGTGTGTGTGTGTGTGTGTGTGTGTGTGTGTGTGTGTGTGTGTGTCCGCACTCGTCTTAATTCATTTCTATTTGTCTTTATTCACATATATACATGATTACCTGTCTGCCTCCGTCTATTTCTATCTTTTTCCCTACCTATTCGTCTATTTATTCGTCTCTTTCATTCCTCGTTATCTGAACCATGCCTGTCTTGGCATGGTTAATTTAATTCCACGCTATGAAGTCATCTGTGAGGGGCACCGCCCTAGCCTCCCGATAGGGGGGGGGGAGTTTGTGACGTTAAACCATATCACCATCATAATCATGGGTGGCATATGCACAGACAGACAGACAGACAGACACGACCAGCAGACACAGACTCTCACAAGCAGACACAGACTCACACAGCCAGACACAGACTAGGAGATAGATAGACAGACAAATGAGGAGCATACACCAGGAGGAGCTGAGTAGCTTCGGCCAAAGTAGCAACTTTTGGCTTATTGTGGGCTTAAACTCGTGGGGATGATAACAGTCACTATTAAAAATAAGAGAGGAGTGTGGGATTCGAACCCAAGATAAGGAAGACACAAGACAGGCATGGTTTAGATAACGAGGAATGAAATAGACGAATAGATAGACGAATAGATAGGGAAAAAGATAGAAATAGACGGAGGCAGACAGGTAATCATGGATATATGCGGATAAAGATAAATAGAAATGAATTAAGACGAGTGCAGACACACACACACACACACACACACACACACACACACACACACACACACACACACACACACACACACACACACACACACACACACACACACACACACACACACACACACACACACACACACACACACACACACACACACACACACACACACACACACACACACACACACACACAAACCCACATGCACATATACTCCTTCTCTCTCTCTCTCTCTCTCTCTCTCTCTCTCTCTCTCTCTCTCTCTCTCTCTCTCTCTCTCTCTCTCTCTCTCTCTCTGTCTCTCTCTCTCTCTCTCTCTCTCTCTCTCTCTCTCTCTCTCTCTCTCTCTCTCTCTCTCTCTCTCTCTCTCTCTCTCTCTCTCTCTCTCTCTCTCTCTCTCTCTCTCTCTCTCTCTCTCTCTCTCTCTCTCTCTCTCTCTCATTAACAAGAAGGAAACGGTGCCCCCATACATTGGCAAATGCAGGAAAAGAATAAATCTTTCTCCAAACAATTCTGTTCCATTAAATCTTGTCATTTACTGCAGGGGACAGTAATTATTAATTCATAAGATTTATTTTCCTTCTTCAGCTTAATAGAATCATTCACCGCAGAATTGAGCAGAATAAGCAAGTAAGACGTTTCATCATTACTGTGTTCACTAATAGGAAGCGTGAAAGGAAAATGGCTAATCTACTATCTAGTATGTTCCACAGGGAATTTTATTTTATCTTATTATTTTTTTTATTCT
>NC_134783.1:52662227-52677227 GCF_046742065.1 Oratosquilla oratoria | reverse complement strand
TGCGCAAAGGAAATGTACTTCAAGTTTGCACGTTGAGGAGCAGTGTGTACTCACTGTCTCACTTTGGCCGAAGAAAAAAATAAATTATAAACGAACAAACATAGAAATAAGAAAACAAAATAAGATAAAAGACTGACGGACATTATATTGTATTACTTGAGTGTTTATTAAATTAAATATTAAAGCTTCAATCTGTGTTACATTTTCTGAACTTCGTGGGAGGCTCATTAGATTCATTGACTGCACGACTTGTGAAATTGCTCTTATCTACACCAATGCTACGTCTGCGTCCTGAGAAATTGAAGCCATTATTTTCCTTGGGGTTAGTGTTTATTGTGAAAGTATTTTCATTTCTAAGATCATCAATTTCGTTAAGATCTTGGGGACCTAAACACATTTCTCCAAGTCCCCATTGCTTATGGTAAAAGAGATTAAAAGGTTTTAGGCATTTTCCGTATGATTTGTTTCGCGTTTCTTCGATGTAACCTTTCCAGAGAACCAATATATATTAACATTTGGCTACCGTGCGGGAACAGTGAATGACTAATGATGGCATATTTATGATCTGTACGCTCTGTTGAAGTCAGAAAATCAGCTATCAGTCCTAGAATCTAATTTTCTTGTCCTAAAACAGAAATGCTTAGATAATTTCAGGACGCTACTGATAATTACACATAGATCCTTTTTACTCACATTTATCTATGCTCATAATTTCAGACTGGGTTTGGTTTAATTTTATTAGCCGCATTTTAGACCATTGTTTAGATTTATCTGAATTATCTTGAATATTTGATTGATTCGAGAGATCATTTGGAATTCCGCTCAGCTTAGAAGAAGTAGCTTTCAGTCCATTTTCTGCCACTGAACCCTGAGGGACTCCACTCATAACATGTTTCAAGGCATATGCTATCTATGATTGATCAACAAACTACTGAACGTCAATTGCATTTTTCTGTACGTTAATTGCCATACAGTAAAAAGTTGTTTTCAACTTAAACATGAAGTTGCAAGAAAGCGCCGGAATCCTAACTCGTCAGTCCTGTGACGTCCATTCACCTGAATAAAATCGTCTGAAAGCAAACAAGATGGAATTTTTATCAAACGTCATTACGGCGAAGGAATTAAAGTTATGTTTGCGTTGTTGGAGTTAATATTTCTATCAAGTTTAAATTGAACCTTGTACGCAAACGCATCCAAGCATAACAGCTTGGCAAGGCCGTTCTCTCATCCCAGCTTGGACGAGCAAAGGACACTCGTATATCCCAGCACGCAAACACACAAAACTCTTGTATCCCAGCACAGAGATGTACTCGAGGAGAATGAACCCATACAAGGGCATATTATATCCAAGCCTGCATACACAAGGGTTTGGATGGCAGTATATCCTAGCAAGTGGATGAACGTAGGACCGGATGTATGCAGAGTACAATCAGAGCAAAAGATAGGATGCCTAGTTCCTCTGTATATATTTGTTTATTCCCAAGAATAAAAGCGAACTTTCTAGATTCCATAAAAAATTGTATTATTGTATAATTTATTCTTGGGGTGATACATGTCTGGTATCTATTGATCAAAGGGCCCGATCACGTTGATGTTCGTTCTTCAGGTCCTTGATGGAAGATCCATCGTAGCTTCAGTTCCCAGGTGGACATCCGGGCCTGCTGACGGAGAGGCAAGCAAGGACCCGGAACGAGTGTAGACGACGAGCCAACTTTCACCAGGAACTTCGAAGGATCTGATTGGTCGACGCCGCCATCCCCTCCCTCCTCCCGTCCCCTCCCTCCTCTCCTCTCCTCACCTCCCCTCCCCTCTCTCTCTCTCTCTCTCTCTCTCTCTCTCTCTCTCTCTCTCCTATCCGTCTTCTCTTCAAACAAACCCACATGAGGCTTGCACGGGTCTGTCTTGCCTCAACGTACATAAGCTATTGCACACGTAAACGCCTTTTCATTTTATGTTATACTTTATATGGGGTTATGTTCACATGGATACGTACATGCATCAATGTGTACGTATATGTGTATACTGAAAAGAGAGCTTGGCGCGGACGCACACACACGCACACACACACACACACACACACACACACACACACACACACACACACACACACACACACACACACACACACACACACACACACACACACACACAGACACACACACACAGACACACACACACACACACACACACACACACACACACACACACACACACACACACACACACACACACACACACACACACACACACACACACACACACACAAACAAACATACATACAAACACACATACAGTTGCATCTACACGCACACCTACACGCACTTACACACACACACACACACACACACACACACACACACACACACACACACACACACACACACACACACACACACACACACACACACACACACACACACGTACGCACACAGTATCTGCAACTTTCCTCCTGCTCTAATTCATGACACTTTCTTCGTTTTTCCTGTTTTTTTTCCTTCCTTCACTTTTATTACTTTAACTTTATTACATTACATTCGTTCTTTGCTCCAATGATGAGAACTCGCTCTTCTGTCCTTCCTACCTTTATTGAGAGAAAAAAAAAATTCTGTTTTATCTCTCCTTCCTTTGTTTCTCTTAATCTTCCCGCGTTTCATGAATAGGTCTTTATGCACCGCGCCTCCATCCCATTTCCCCCCCTCCCCCCTCCCCCCTCCCCCAAAGCGCCCGAACCTGCCGTTGGCGTGGTCCTCGAGCCCCCTTCGAAGACCTTGCTCCCCCCCCACGGCCCCCACGCCCCCCCACACCCCTGACGCGGATGTACGCGTTCACAGAAAGAGAAAGTTGAGGATGACGTCACTGAAATCCTGATGACGTCAGAGCTCCTTTGTGTCCTTTGGAGAGGCGCCGTCGTCTATGGAGTTGGAATGGTGGGAGGGGGGGAGGATAATCCCTCCCGGTTCTTTCCTGACTCCTCCCTTTCCCTCCTCCATATTCTGGAGGACTCCATATTCTGGTTCTTGATGCATTCCACTCTCTAGAAACTCCAAGATTTGGTGTCTAAGACGAACTCCACCCTTGCATTTATCGAAAGTCTTACGTGATGTATGTGGAGGAAAGTTTGTGAGAATCAACACCGTGTGAGATCGAAACCTTTATTGGTACGACGTTTCGCTTGTTTCAGCTTTTTCAAGTACGAAACGTCGTACCAATAAAGGTTTCGATCTCACACGGTGTTGATTCTCACAGTCTTGTCAGCTTTTGCCTTTGTGTTTCAACAGAGGAAAGTTTCTTGAAAAAGGGCGAGGAAGAGATGAAGAGAGACTGTCAATCAAATATGATGATGATGATGATGATGATGATGATGATGATGATGATGATGATGATCACGATGATGATGATGATGATGACGACGGTGATGATGATGATGATGATGATGATGATGATGATCACGATGATGATGATGATGATGACGACGGTGATGATGATGATGATGATAATGATGATGATGATGATGATGATGATGATGATGATGATGATGATGATGATGATGATGATGATGATGATGATGATGATGATGTGATGATGATGATGATGATGATGATGATGATGATGATGATGATGATGATGATGATGATGATGATGATGATGATGATGATGATGATGATGATGATGATGATGATGATGATGATGATGATGATGATGATGATGATGATGATGATGATGATGATGATGATGATGATGATGAATGAATGAAGAATGATAATGATAATACGACTACAACGAGTACCTTACCATAGTAACGGTACTGAAAGTGAGAAATGATGATAACGGTGATGTACTGAGATATGAGATTATGACTAAGATGATGATAACTACGGTAACTGTGATGACTACGGCGATTATGATGACAAACAATGACTAACAATGACAACGATTACTACGATATTGCTGTCGTCGTCGTCGTCGTCGTCGTCGTCGTCGTCGTCCTCGTTTTCGTCTTCTTCGTCGTCGTCGTCGTCGATCTAGATGATGCAGGAAAGGCAAAGGTAGGAATCACAATGGAACAAGTGGAGGTACTTTAGGAAACGACAAATATAATTGAGAAGCACAGGAGGCAGGGGAAATGGGTAGAAACCAGAAGAAGATGTCGAGAATCCTACCCAGGAGTCGCGTAGCTGGTCTGGTCACCTTTGTGTTATGCAAGCATTTCCCAATATTTTCCGACTCTAAGGGCATCGCCTCTAAGTCAGGCCTAATGTTCTTATTTCTAAAAGGATAAAGGAAAAAGTATGTGTGTATTGCTTCCCAGGTCATTCTAGGATTGGTTTCAGGACTCCCAAGGAGTGTTGGAACCCAATGTTAGGAAACGATCCCCTATGCGCTTGGACTTCTGGGTCATGTGACATACATTCCCTGCTGGGAATTGGAGAGGAGTGTGGGACTCGAACCCACAACCAAGCGAATGCGAGACCAGCACGCCACCGTTAACGCCACCAGCTGTATACAGAAGTAGAGGGCGCAAGATGCGCTCCAAGTGTCTGGAGGAGGAACGTGAGGTTGAGTCTGACCGACTGAAGAGGCACAGATGGGAGGATCTTGTAGGAGGGAGGAGGGGCAGGTAAAGAGGGAGAACCCAGGAGGGACGGGGTGGGTGGGGGTGGGGGGCAAGGGGGGGTGTAAGTAGGCCCATGATAAAATAGGAAAGGCTCCGTGATAGTACAGTTGTACAGGACTATCGGACCCTCCTCAAATACGGTGTCTGAAGAACCTGAGATCGGTTCTACGAACTAGTGTTGTGGTTCTTATTCTTCTTCAGTGCCCGTCCTCCTTGATATCTCACGATAATTTTCTCGTATCACAATCCAATACAAACACAATGCAAACATAGGAAAAGGATTAGTGATACAAACCTTGCTTTGCTTTATAATTGTAAATGTACTGTACCATGCACTGGCTACTATGTCTCGTACCCCCATCCAATACAAATACAATGCAAACATATGAAAAGGATTAGTGATACAAACCTTGTTTTGCTTTATAATTGTAAATGTACAGTACCATGCACTGGCTATCATGTCTCGTACCCCCAGGTTCAAGGTACAGGTACCTCAGGTTAAGAACCACTGGCCTAGTGGATGGATTGAGGGGTATATGAATTGAGGGGTAGATTTGGGACCCGAATTAACGAGGAGGGGGAGAGGTGGGGGGTGGGAGGTTGCTGTCCAGTAAGAACGAGGGCAGCGCCATCTTTAAGTCGTTCTCGAGTCTCTTAGTACTTCGGAGTTAAGAGGTCGAAGGAGAGAAAGTTCGGCTGAAGAACAGCAAACGGAGTGGCGTTCAGGGAAGTCCCCGCCGACTCAGTGATCAGTGAGTTCTTTTTTCCCTAATCTACTTGCTTATCTGTTTTTCTTTATATTTCTTATCTTTTGTAAATATTTATCAAATATTTGAGTTTTATCAGTTGTTTTAAGAAACGATTAGACAGCTTTATGGATGGGGATGACAGGTGGTGATGGATACGGAGCTGCCTAGTGTAGGCCTTATGGTCTCTTGCAGTCTCCTTCATTCTTATGTTCTTATACTCTTATGTATAGTGTCTGGTAATTTATTTGTGATTTTACTTATTAATTTATTTGTTCATTTATGTATTCATATATTTATTTAGTCATTTATTTACTTATTTATTTACCTATTTATTTATTTATATGTTTATTTATTTATTTATTTGTCTATTCACCTAGTTATTCATTCATTTATCTATTTCTTTCTTTCTTTATTCGTTTATTTATTTGTTTATTTATTTCTGATTATATATCTATATGTACACATTATTAGGTTTTCATTATATATTTGTTCATTTACGAATTAGTTTACTATTTAATCTATTAAGGTTTATAGTAATCTATTAATTTCTTATTTACGTATCTACGAATTTTTTCTAATGTTTCCATAACATATATTTCTTTTTCTATTTCTTCCTGCAGAAAAAGTTTTGTAAGAGTAGTTTCGTGTCTTGATCTACAAATAATGATATTCATAATAACAATGATGGTAATGATGATAATAATAATAATAATAATTGATGATGATGATGATGATGATGATGATGATGATGATGATGATGATGATGATGATGATGATGATGATGATGATGATGATGATGATGATGATGATGATATTAATAACAACAACAATAACAATAGTAATAATAATAATAATAATGATACTACTACTACTACTACTACTACTACTACTACTACTACTACTACTACTACTACTACTACTACTACTACTAATAATAATAATAATAATAACAATAACAATAATAATATTAATAGTAATAATAATAATAATGATGATGATGATGATGATGATGATGATGATGATGATGATGATGATGATGATGATGATGATGATGATGATGATGATGATGATGATGATGATAGTAATAATGATAATAATAATAACAATAATAATATTAATAGTAATAATAATAATAATAATAATAATAATAATAATAATAATAATAATAATAATAATAATAATAATAATAATAATAATAATAATAATAATAATAATAATAATAATAATAATAATGATAATGATAATGATAATAATAATAATAATAATAGTAATAATAGTGATAATAATAATAATAGAAAAAATAAACATAAACAAATCGCTACCAGGGGACTGAGAGATAAATACAAAAAAAAGAAAAAAAAATAATAATAATAATAATAATTATGCGTTCAGATGATTTGGTTTGTTTTATAAATCTCTTGGTCATGATTACCTTTATTGATTTTATAATCACATTTGTCTTTACTTCCTACGGGTGATGCTATTAAGCTAAGATGTTCTGTCACTACTGCCCACCAAAGGAAGTGTTGATAAAAAAAAATAGTCGATGGCTACAGTATAGCACTAAATAATCTACATAAACTATATCACGTGTTGAAATTGTACGCATAGATCCCAAATATAGGACACGTCACAAGGGTACACACAAGGGAAATAACGATAAAAAGATCTTTGGAAAGATACGTATGTGTTCTTACTAAGTTACACTAACTTATCTGGAGTGCGTTAATTTGTCTTGTCATAACCTTCATATTACATTGTGTTCCATCTAATTGGATCGAGAGCATGGTAATGTCCTGTTGTCTTGCTATTTGTTACGTTCAGACGGTTATGTATCCACGTAGAAGCTGGGAGAATTTATCTAACTTCTTCGTCTTTGTCTTGTTGTTGTTGTTGTTATTGTTGTTGTTGTTGTTGTTGTTCTTGTTGTTGTTCTTGTTCTTCTTGTTATTCTTGTTCTTCTAATCGTTCTTCTTCTTGTTCTTCTACTTGTTCTTCTGTTTGTTCTTCTTGTTATTTTTGTTCTTCTTGTTCTTGTTCTACTTGTTCTTCTTCTAGTTCTTGTTCTTGTTCTTCTTCTTCTTCTTCTTCTTCTTCTTCCTCTTCCTCTTCCTCTTCCTCTTCCTCTTCCTCTTCTTCTTCTTCTTCTTCTTCTTCTTCTTCACCTTTCCATCAAGAAGAGGAAGAGAGGGAGAGTGAAGAAGATGGGAGGAGAGGGAGAGATATATGAAGGGAGGGGTAGGGAGGGAGATTGAAATAGACGGAGGGAGAGATGAGGGGAAGGGGAGAGGGAGAGAGAAATGGAAGGAGAAGGAAAGAAAGGTGGGAAGGAGAGCGAAAGAGAGTGAGAAGGGAGAGAGAAGGAGTGAGTGAGCATATTATTGTGGCAAAGTAGCATGCAGTTGATACTTTAGGGTCTTATGGGGCGCCCCAACAGACCAGAGTAACACATAATTTTTTCTGTGATAGAGGAAAACTCTGTTCATAGAGAAATTATGACACTTTTATACTACGACTGTCCCTCCGTTATGATGTCCCCCAACCCCTTGTTACTGTCCTGTACCATTTCTCTGAGTATTCATTTCCTTTTTTCGCCTACCCTGTAGTGGGGGAAAAGAATGATATCACCAAGTCTTCCTATTTGAGTGGTAAGAGGCGAAAAAAAAAAACGGGACGGGGGATGGGATTAGGAGTCCTACTACCTCTAGCCCCAAACGGGACATTCCTAAAGAAGTGAAGGCATAAAAGGGTCTGGGAGTTTTCCAACAAGCACCCTAAGGTTTGGGTCTTTTAATGTGCATGAATGTGGTACAGATGAGAGTAAAAGGGAAGAGGTAGGCAGTATGTTTGTGAGAAGAAAGATGGATGTATTGGCTTTGAGTGAAACTAAAATGAAAGGGAGGAGCGAGTGTGAGTTTGGGAGTGTAGTTGGGAAGTGCTCAGGAGTGAAGAGGGCACGAGGGAGAGAAGGGGTGGTTATACTAGTAAGTGAAGAGATAGGTAAGCGTGTAGTGGAGTGGAAGGAGGCTTCTTCAAGGTTGATGTGGATGAAGGTGAAGCTGTGAAGGGAGTTGTGGGTTTTTGTAAGTGCGTATGGGCCTGGTAGGGAGAAGAGCGTAGAGGAAATGGAGTTTTTTTTTGTAGATTTAAACGAGTGTATAGAGAGAATGGGGAGAAATGTCTATGTAGTTGTATTGGGAGACCTTAATGCTAGGGTAGGAAACGAATCAATAGACGGAGTGATTGGTATGGAGTTCCAGGTAAAAATCGTAGTGGAGAATTGATGGTGGAGGTATGTCTTGAAAAAGAGTTGATGATAGCAAATAAATTGTTTAGGAAGAAAGTCAAGCATAAGTACACATGGGAGAGGGTGGTGGATGGAAAGGTGGTAGATAGAGCGTTAATGGACTATATAGTGGTGACCAGAAGTATGATAGGAAGAGTTAAGGATGTCCATTTCCTAAGGGGACAGAGTGGGGGGAATATCAGATCATTTCCTGGTAGAAGGTAAATTGAGAGTGGAGAAGAAGTGGAGAAAGAGGAAAAGGGCAGAAGGTAGGGAGGTACTTAGAGTGAACTGTTTAAATGAGAAAGAAAATGAGAAGGAGTATAAGAAGAAGCTGAGAGAGGAGTGGGAGGGAGTGAAGGATAGAGTAGAACTAGGAGTGGAGGAGGAATGGGGATATTTCAAGGAGGGAGTCATGGGGTGTGCAAAGATGGTGTGCGGAACAAGGAGGGCGGGAGGAAATAGAAGGAAGGGTAGTGAGTGGTGGGATGAGGAAGCAAAGAAATGTATAGAAGAGAAGAAGCAGGCTTTCATAGATTGGCTACAAATTAGGACGAGGGAATCATATGATAGGTACAAAGTAAAGAGAAGGGAAGTTAAGCATAAGATAAAGGAAGCAAAGAGGAGAGCAGATGTGAAATGGGGTAAGGGTATGACAGAAAATTTTGAAAGTAATGAAATTTTTTTTTTGAAAGAAATTAAAAGAGGAAGAGGAGGCGAATCGAGTGGAGAAAAAAAGGTAAAAGGTGCAGATGGAGAGATGATAATGGAAGAGAAGGCAGTGAGAGGAAGGTGGGCAGAGTATTTTAGGGAGTTACTAAATGTGGAGAAAGATAGGGAGGGAAAAGTAGTTACAGTGGGAAGCGCTAAGAAAATGAGAGTAATGAGTGAGGAAAATGGAGGAGAAATAGGGAAAGATGAAGTGAAAGCAGCTGTTAAGATGATGAGAACAGGTAAGGCACCTGGGTTGGATGGATGCCATGCAGAATGTGAAAAAAGGAGGTACAGTTATGGTGGACTGGCTGGTGAGGTTATTTAATATTGTTTAAGAGAGGGTAGAGTGCCGGAGGACTGGAGGAGTGCCTGTATAGTTCCGGTTTACAAAGGAAAGGGGGACAAGTGTGAGTGTAGTAGTTTCAGAGGGATCAGCTTGTTGAGTGTAGTTGGGAAGTCTTATGAGAGGGTCTTGATTGAGAGGATTAGGAGAGGAACAGAGGGAGTAATTGGTTAGGAACAGTGTGGTTTTAGGACAAGTAGGGGTTGTGTAGATTTTTGTGGTAAGATAGATATGTGAGAAAGGTAAGGATGTTTTTGGTGTTTTTATGGATTTGGAAAAGCTTACGACAGGGTAGACAGGAAGGCAGTGTTGGAGGTACTGCAGATATATGGGATAGGAGGAAAGCTGTTAAGAGCAGTCATGAGTTTTTATGAGAGTAGTAGAGCTTGTGTTAGGATTAGAAATGGAGAGAGTGAATGGTTTGAGGTAAAGGTGGGACTTCGTCAGGGATGTGTTATGTCGCCCTGGCTGTTCAATCTATACATGGATGGGGTGGTGCGAGAGGTAAATGCAAGGGTGGTGGGTCAGGGGTTGGAGATGGTTAAAGAAAATGGAGTAAAGGTGGAAATAAGCCAGTTGTTGTTTGCTGACGACACTACGCTTGTAGCAGGATCAGAGGAGGGACTGGGGAAGTTAGTGACAGAGTTTGAGAAGGTGTGTGAAAGAAGGAAGCTGAAGATAAATGTGGGCAAAAGTAAGGTGATGAGATGTACAAGGGGAGAGAGTAACAGCAGGCTGGAAGTGAGTATTAAGGGAGAGAGACTGGAGGAAGTGGATAGTTTTAGATACGGCAGGGAAGGGAGGAGTGGGGGTGGAGGTAGAATGTAGATTGAGAGAAGCGAGTAAATACCTTGGTGGATAAAAAATGTAATGGGAAATAGACATCTGGGAATAGATGCTAAGAGGAGGTTATATGAATGAGTGATTGTGCCGACAGCATGGAACATGAGAGAGGAAGAAAGAAGGAGTTTGAATGTGTTTGAGATGAAATGTCTGAGAAGTATGATAGGGGTTACTAGGCTAGATAGAGTGAGAAATGAGGAGGCGAGGAGAAAAATAGGGATAGAAAGGGAGTTGGGAGATAGGGTTGATGAAAAAGCATTAGGATGGTTTGGACACATGGAAACAATGAGTGAAGGAAGATTAGTAAAAGAGGTGTGGAAGGGAGAGGTGGATGGAGTGAATATGAGGGGGCGTCCTAGGATGAGATGGATGGATGGGGTAAAAGGGGCATTGCAAAAGAGAGGAATGTCTGTTGAGGAAGGACGGGAAAAGACAGAAGATAGGGGTGAATGGAGAAGGGTTGTGTATGGATGATGCTGTGATGCATGAGGGGGAGTGGGTGGGGGATGGGGGTGAGGAAGTATGTATTAGAAGTAATTTGACGCAGCCCTAAGGGATTTCTCCCCGTCTTCTCCTTTTCTGCATGAGGGGATGGAAAGGGGGGGGGGTCGCCGAATTAATGAATCGGCCTTGCTGTGGATGTGCTGTGTCTTGCGACACTGCTTCTGACCCAGGACAGTGGACAGGATGCAGGGATGACCCGTCATCCAGGAGGTGCCAAGATGAGAGGGAGGGAGGAGGGTGGAGAGGAGTGGAATATGTAGGGGATGGAATGGGTGGGAGTGGTTTCTATGCCTTTTTCTTTTTGGTTACCCCCCGTGTAAAGGGAAAAAAGCCTTTGGTATATGTATATATGTATGTACCTTTGAAAGCAACAGAGAATTCTGATCGATAAGCACAAAGTTGAAAACAGATACAAAGTAAAATCATAAACGACATTCTCCATGTTTGCAAACATGGCGAACCTCATCGAGTGGTCAAGACCACATTCTTGCAGGAAAAGACTTCTGTAAGGTCGGAAGCGTGGAGGAGATAATAAACTCAACCCTGAAGGGGCGGGGGGGGGGGTGATGGAGGAGGGGGGTGGTGAGTTAGGGAGTGAGGGAGTTAGGGAGTGAGGGAATTAGGGAGTGAGTGAGTATGGGAGAGGGTGAGGAAGGGAGTGAGACAGGTAGTGAGGGAGTTAGGGAGTGAAGGACTGAGTGAGTGAACGAGTGAGGGAGGGAGTGAGGGAGTGAGGGAGTGAGTGAGGGAGTAAGAGAGTGAGTGGGGGAGTGAGTGAGTTAGGGAATGAGTGATTGAGGGAGTTAGGGAGGGGGTTAGGGAATGGGGGGTGAGGGAGTGAGTGAACAAGTTAGAGAGGGAGTTAGGGAATGAGTGAATGAGTGACTGAGTGAGTGAGAAAGTGAGGGAATGAGTGAGTGAGTGAGTGAGTGAGTGAGGGAGGGAGGAAGGGAGTGAGTGAATGATTGATCGAGTGAGTGAGGGAGGGAGGGAGGGAGTAAGTGAGTGAGTGAGTGATTGAGTGAGTAAGTGAGTGAGTGAGGGAGGGAGGAATGAGTGAGTGAGTGATTGAGTGCGTGAGTGAGTGAGTGAGTGAAGGAGGGAGGGAGGGGAATGAGTGAGTGAAGGAAGAAGGGAGTCAGTGAGTGAGTAAGGGAGGGAGGGAGGGAGGGAGGGAGGGAGGAAGGGAATGAGTGAGTGAGTGAGTGAGTGAGTGAGTGAGTGAGTGAGTGAGTGAGTGAGTGAGTGAGTGAGTGAGTGAGTAAGTAAGTGAGGGAGGGAGAGAGGAACGAGTGAATGAGTAATTTAGTGAGTGAGTGAGGGAGTGAGTGAGTGAGGGAGGGAGGGAGGGAGGAAGGGAGTGAGTGAGGGAATGAGTGAGTGAGGGAGAAAGGGAGTGAGTGAGTGAGTGAGTGAGTGAGTGACTGAAGGAGGAAGGGAGGGAGTGAGAGACTGAGTGAGTGAGGAATGAAGGGAGTGAGTGAGTGAGTGAGTGAGTGAGTGAATGAGTGAGTGAGTGAGTGAGTGAGTGAGTGAGTGACTGAGGGAGGAAGGGAGGGAGTGAGGGAATGATTGAGTGAGGGAGGAAGGGAGGGAGTGAGGGAATGATTGAGTGAGGGAGGAAGGGAGTGAGTGAGTGAGTGAGTGACTGAGTGAGTGAGTGAGGGAATTAGGCAGTCCAAAAAAAGTGGCTTTCAGCGTACACGGCGAATCCAAAAGAAGTCTGCACGAAAGTTGAAATAAAAACCAGGACTCGTTCTTGTGAGACAAAGAAACCCACATCAGCTTCATTCGAACCTAAACAAAGAAGCACGGACGAGTCTATTTAGCACTTAACTCTTCCAGGACCGCTGGAAGCGTCAAGCGATTTAATTCGTGTCTGGGATTAACCCCGGACCGAGCGTGGCCGGGAGATCCGAAAGTATAGTGTGTACGTGTGCTTGAATACAAAAATACTCAGAAACACGGACGAGTCTCACTTAACTATTCCAGGACCGCTGGAAGCGTCAGGCGATTTAATTCGTGTGTGGTTTTAACCCCGAACCGAGCGTGGCCGGGAGATCCGAAAGTATAGTGTGTGCGTGTGCTTAAATACAAAAAATACTCAGAAACACGGACGAGTCTATTTTGCACTTAACTCTTCCAGGACTGCTGGAAGCGTCAAGCGATTTAATTCGTGTCTGGGTTTAATCCCGGACCGAACGTGACCAGGAGATCCAAAAGTATTGTGTATACGTGTGCTTGAATACAAAGATACTCAAACATGAGCCACCGAACACACGAACGCGAGGAATGATGATATTAAGTTAGGAAATTCTTATCTGAATACAAGGCATTCACCTTTGCCCTTTGAACTAGGACAGCCTGGTTAAATGGTGATACCCGGCACCTGTAAGTGACCAAACCTGGATATATTCTTGAATGAGCACAAGTAATTTGTATGCAGATTTTTGTGAGCGTATGTAAACATGCAAGATAGTGGGAGCTTCTGGAAACGAAGAACCCAAACTAGTTATGAGGAAATCTAAGAAACGTTGGCGTATTAAAGAAATCATAAACCGAGAACGCCGTAAGCTAGAGGAAAGTTCAAGAATCTGAAGATCATAAACTGATCAGAGAGACACACAAACGTTGACACAGAAACCCGCATAAGAACGTGTGAACGACGCCATGTGAACGGAAAGAAAAATAAAACATCCAACAAGACAAGCAAGTTGACTCGTTCTGCTTCGAAAAATCCTCCAGATTCCGAAACTCGATCACTGTGACATAGCCAAAGTTGAATAAAATCATCTGCCGCCAATCGAAATAAACTTCGTAGAGAAGATCAATGTTGTGAATGGATTCTTGGTTATAGTAATGTTCTTCTGAGATGATAAAAATCGTCTGGCGTTAGAATAAAAGCTTTAGAGTGATTCCTTATAATTTAAGAAAGGCGTTGTAATATAAGGAAAACAAGAGAATAAAATATATCCTTCCATACAGGGTACCACTTTATCCTCTACCGTCTTCATGTTACCCTCTCCGTAGAGGGAGTTGTTGTCGATGTTGCTTAAAACAAAAGATTAATAAGGGAGAGCTCCAAATGTAACAGAAATATGAGAACACGCAACAGACATAATTTATGGAAACGCGGGGAAAGAGTGTATATTACAAAACTGTGAGAAAACTACATTCGAGCACAACAATGGAAAACACGGTGAGCACATAAACAAAAAGAATATTATGTGTTTTCTTCCAAATATACAATATACTCCGGCTTGGTTCCACACTGTGGAAAAAGATAAAAGATTCGGAAATATAGACTCATGCATTTTATTACCAAATGTGATGTTAGTTGTATATTAAACAACAAAAGCCTTTTAGAAATACGTCGTTTATCTGATCGTAAAATGGGAAGCTAGGATTTACAAAAAAAATATTTAATGAGAAATGTATACGTGAAATGCAACGGCTTTGTACAACTGTTTCCATTTGCAAGAACTTTAGTAAATAATATTTTCTATAGAGATGAGAGTACCGTATATCTCATGACATAGATGAGTATTTTACGACATAGCAGAATTATTTTCATTATGATTGTCTAGTATAAACAAATACACAAATACGCAGAAAAAGATGATTATTGGAATATCTATGAATGTAGTCAATTGTGCATCCCTCACCAGCTCGTGTAGGATTGTCAGTGAAGGATAGAGGCTGTTAAAATAAGATCAGATCCTACACAATTAAAGTGCAAAAGCAAACACAAACACGTCCCCAATTGAGTACCTCCACCTCAACTTTCTTTCCCTTAACTTCCGTCTGCTGGCGAACGAAGCATTTAGGTCAACCGAGATTCCACTGCGTTTCGTCTCTGTCTTAGTCACAGTGAACAGGTACACCATAAGATTATACTCACCCCTACCTTTATCACTTATCATTTGTATTTCGAAGTCTCGGTGGT
>NC_134783.1:52654727-52657227 GCF_046742065.1 Oratosquilla oratoria | reverse complement strand
AGCAAGCAACAATAAGACTATGCACCTCTTCATCCATAGAGAGCAAATCTATATTTCGGTCACATACATATATGTTACTCATATGTAAGAATGTATATGTTCATGCTATGAACATGTTATTTGTATAACTGTGTATGTGTATATATGCTTATACATAAGTATATGTACGTGTTCATAAACCTGTGCAAGTTCGTGTTCATGTATGTGTAAATGCATGTGTACATGTAGCGTGTATGTGTATGTACGTGTACATGTACGTTCACACGACCACGACCACGTGTGAAAGACTCCATAGACACCCGTAGTTATTTGAGAGCACGACGTCGTGTCGTGGACGGTACACGGCGAAAAGTCGATACGTGTGAAACTAGCCTTTCCAGTACACTGACGGCTTACTGGATGTTACCTCTGGTTCTTCCATTCAAGTAAATTTTGTGCATTTAGAATAACTCGAGTCACGAATATGAAGGTACCTAATTGAATTCGTGATACCTTAATGGCTGTATCACAGTACACTACGAGCAGTTGCTATCTCTTGGTGAAATGATTTTCCATCCACAGCCGGAGGTCATTGCGAAGAAATATCATGACTGTAATGAGTAGATTAAAGAGTCTAAATGCAAACATATCACGTGACACGAAGAACGCTACGTTACGGTACTCAATGCTTGGGTGTAGTATTGTCTCATTCTGTAGTTTCTTGAGCTGTTGCCTAGATAGGCATATGTATGCCGCTCGATGTTCTGAGGATTAGTGCTGATGGACTCACATCATTGGGTATTGTATCGCCAAGTAAAAAAGACTGTCGTGTTGAGTACGTTGTATTCAATAAAATGAGATTGATCTAATCATTTTTTGTCAGAGCTGGGCGCGTTCCTCGGTGCGTTTTGCTTTAGTTTGGCCGCGGTTAGCGCTCCCAAGCTTAAGAGTTAGGTTTATACCGAAATAAAAGTCTACATAAAAAAAAAAAAAAATCTTAAGCCACCACATCCAAAAGGTAGGCCACATACTATACCGGCAGCTATATTGCATTAATACTTTATAGATAAATAAATAGAAAGATAACTTGATAAAGAGATCAACAAGTTAATAAATAAATAGATAAAATGAATAAGTATAACTAGACAAATAGAATAAATAGATAAACAAATATAATTAGATTTATAAACAGATAGATAGATAAACGAATAGATTGACAGGTGAATAGATAAATAGTTAAATAGGTAGAAATATAAATGGATGAATAGATCAACAAACAAATAGATAAAACAAGTATACGTAGATAGAGATTTGAATAAATAGGTAAATGAATATGATCAGATTTACAAATGAATATTTGTGTAAAAAATCCAGCTTCCTTTAGTAATGCAGCTCGTCTAAATGAAAACATCAAACTTTAGCATATTTTTTTTTATAACGGTGAAAGTAACGAAGAAGTCAGTTGATTAATCTCACCACTAAAGGTGACTCGAGTGTTTTATTCTGGGCGCCGTCAGGCGATTTTATTCAATTGGGAGAAACTTGTGGTCACTGGAAGGATCTCCTCTTGGCACAGGAACCAACTCTCGCGTGTTATTTTCCAGAAGAAAAATTGTGAATTGTGTCACCCACCCCTGAAGAGCTCGAAGCGTTCTTCAGCAAAAAAAAAAAAAAAAAAAAAAAGTGCAGAGTTGGAGGATGTCCACTTTACAGTACAGTCAGGAAAACAAGTTGCTCGACGATTTCTATTTTGCATAAAAAGCATTTGACAATGAAGGAAATGGTAGACTTCTGTAATAACTGAGAGAACGAAGAAATTGGTTTGCTGTTGAAAATCAAGTTTGTTTTGTATTCAGCAATCTCTATCTCAGAACCCCATTTTGATGTCAATACACGTTGATCGAAATAACTTGTTCCCTTATTTTTAGTGTAAAAAAACGTTTCTCTACTCTTCCCCAACTTGCCTCCTGGGAAATAGGATTTATGAAATGAGGACTTGTCTTTCGAAGACAGTCTTCGTCTCTTTTCCATACGACAGTTTCCAGCATGGTCTTACGTTCTGAATTTCTTCGACGACAATTCCAGCTAACATTAATTTCCATGTCGAAGTGACCTCTTTTGGTGGGTCCGGAGCTTTGGATAAAAAAAAAATAATAAAAATAGAAAAAAAAAAATATATATATATATATATATATATATATATACATATATATATATATATATATATGTATATACATATATATATATATACATATATAGACAAAGGAAGTCCATAGTTTAGTTTGTTGACCAAATCACAGTATACAACATACAAAGGATTACAAAGGAGGAACATGCCGACAGGAGATCATTTGGTCTTTAACTAGGTCGGATGCAAAAAACAAAAACAAAACAAAAACATAATAATGATAAATAGATAAATAAAGAGATAGAAATTGTAATAACATAAATATAAATAATAACAAATAAAATAAATAAATAGATGCATGACACAATTTGCTTAAAGCTAGTATAGTCCACC
>NC_134783.1:52622227-52627227 GCF_046742065.1 Oratosquilla oratoria | reverse complement strand
ACGCGCGTCATGAACGCGCAAGTTCAGAGATGGTCGATACATATGCCAACCTTTGTCGCCAACGAACTGCGCGACACGTCGGAATTGTGAAATGGAATGTCGGGGCTTGATGTCGTGCTGGGCGCCACTTGTCTGATTTATCGTCTTGGATGTATGTCGGAGACGGATTTGCGCCACGGCGACGGAGGCAGAATGATGGAAAAGTTTGGATGAAATTCGACTTCGGAGTTTGGCAATAGTGACGCTGATCCACTGTGGTGTGGCTTTGGTTACTGCAAGATATAATTAGCCTATTATTTTGCGGGAAACGAGTATACAATTTGGGTGATCGCACTCACTCGCACGCGCACGCACACACACACACACACACACACACACACACACACACACACACACACACACACACACACACACACACACACACACACACACACACACACACACACACACACACACACACACACACACACACACACACACATACACACACACACAAACTTAAGTATTTCTATCTGCATATATCTATCGTTAGATAAAATAATTTGTATTAGAAAATTTCTTTATTCTTTCTAGATAAATTAGGATTACACTGTAAATCCTGACACAAATGTCTCAGCTATAAAGTATTTCATTGCAAATTTTCCATATTCGTGATAAACTTGAAATCAACAAAATTGGCGTAGATGCCCCTCTGTTTCTTGACGACTCATTTGGACTTAGGAATATATGTCTTAAGGTATGGCCGGCCTCGCAAAGAAATTCTATTATGGTACAAAAGATTCCAGTATTGGGAATATCTGATATACGAAAATTTCCAGTATTCGGAAGGGAATCATACACATATACATACATACATACATACATACATACATACATACATACATACATACATACATACATACATACATACATACATACATACATACATACAGTCATACATACATACATACATACATACATACATACATACATACATACATACATACATACATACATACATACATACATACATACATACATACATACATACATACATACATGCATGCATATTTCCAGTATTCGGAAGGGAATCATGCACATATACATACATACAGTCATACATACATACATACAGTCATACATACATACATACATACATACATACATACACACATACATACATACATACATACATACATACATACATACATACATACATACATGCATACATACATACATGTATATGTACATGCATGTATACATATATACATACATAGATGCATATATGCACATATGTATATATACATGCATGTATACATATATACAGACATACATACACACATATATGCATACATACGCACATACATACACAAATACATGTATACATGCACACATACATGCATGCATACATACATGCACACATATACACATAGGCCTACATACACACATGCATACATACACACATGCATACATACACACATACATACATGCACACATACATACATACACACATACATACATGCACACATACATACATACATACATACATTCATACATACATACATACATACATACATGCACACCTACACACACACACATGCATAAAGACACACTGTACACTCATACATGTTTTTCTATAAGAAGACTTGGGACAAATTGGGGTCTTCGTCCAGAATAGATACAAATAAAATAAAACAAAATAAAATATCGTATTACGTAACCTCTAGATTTCGAAACTTTTTGTTCCCAATACTAGAGAGTTTTTAAAGTTAGATGTCTGTAATAGAGAGAGTTATCTGTTCGTTGAGGTTGGATATATTTACAAGGTCGAAAGAATGCAGATCTTGCGGCGCCATCAGCCGAGGATGTCTTGAACCAGTTGTCGAAATTTGGAATGTGGCTGGACACGACAAGGAATTTGTGACGTCAGCAGAGGCCTTCTTAAACTCGTCTAAGAACCCTTACTCCCCCTCAAAAAAAAAAAAAAAAAAAAAAAAAATCTTGTGCTGGGGCAAGCGATAGTGTTTCTAAAAACTATTCATCTTCCAGCAGAAATGAAATAATAAAGTAAAATAAAATAGAATAAATAAAAATGAAATAAAATAAAATAATATAAGATAAATTAAAACAAAATAAAATAAAATAAAACAAAATAAAAAATAATAAATAAATAAATATATAAAATAAAATAAAAATAAAATAGAAATAAGAAATACATGAAATTCAAATTATAAAAAGAATAAGACAAAATAATGCTATCTACCCTAAATTAGAACAAATTTAGTAGATGAGCCCACGGGATTGAGGGCGCAAGAATATCATCACAGATATCTAATGCACTGAAAATGATAAGCTCCATCAAAGCCTTTACGCACTGTATATACTTGATTCAGTTGCATTGCCATTCGATTTTTGGTATGAAGCGTGGACCTTATCCTGAACACGCTCTCAAACAATGAAGATCCCGTTGTAGTCACCAGTTTGCTGAATAGAATAGCGTCTAGGGTCCTCAAAGAAAAAGAAAGAAGAAAAAAAAAAAAAATATATATATATATATATATATATATATATATATATATATATATATATATATATATATAAAAGACGTCACCGTGTTGGATGCGCCAAAAGTAATTAATTGAGTAGTCACCACGGGCAGAGACAATTACTTAACGTTAGATGACAACATTCATTACCAAGAAAATAATCTCCTTTCCTCTACTCACTTTCTCTCTCTCTCTCTCTCTCCCTCTCTCTCTCTCTCTCTCTCTCTTCTCTCTTTTATAGTGTCTCTGCACACACAAATTGTGCAGCCATTCATACGAGTTGTTGGGGGTTGATTATGTTGGACATTGAAATTACATTTGCAAACTCTATTTAATGACTATTTTGTCTGTACATGTAACTCGAGTAAATATCACATTAATAAACATCTTTTATCTGCCTGCCCCACCTCACTCTCACTCTCTCTCCTTCTCTCTCTCTCTCTCTCTCTCTCTCTCTCTCTCTCTCTCTCTCTCTCTCTCTCTCTCTCTCTCTCTCTCTCTCTCTCTCTCTCTCTCTCTCTCTCTCTCTCTCTCTCTCTCTCTCTCTCTCTCTTCCCTCTCTCTCTTCATTTCCTCCTCTCTCTCCATATCCTACTTCCTCCCACACTCCCCTCTCCCTTTCCTTTTGTCTCTCCCTCTTCCTTCCTCCCTCCCCCTCCTCCTCTCCACCTCCCCTTCTCCACCTCTTCTCCTCCCCTTTACTCATTCTCGTATTTCTTCTCCCTCTTCCTCTAAGCTCGACGCTTGCAGAAGTCTCTGATCTCCGTAATCTTGGCGTAAATATTTGGCCTCGCGTCTCGACTTCGTAACTTGAAACTGGACTTGACATGAGCGGCTCTGGAAAGAAAGGAGACGATGTTTGGAAGGAAGCACAGCTTCGGTCTCTCGAGGAGGACGACAGTGAAAGAAAAGGAAACTGGAACAAGAGACTTGCTTCAAGTCCATTTGAAACACTATGTCTTCGTGTTGGTGGTCGTGTATGCATGTGTAACTGCGTGTACATGATCCCGCGCGCGTACACAAACACACACACACACACACACACACACACACACACACACACACACACACACACACACACACACACACACACACACACACACACACACACACACACACACAAACACACAAACACACACACACACACACACACACACACACACACACACACACACACACACCACACACGCTCACACACACACACACACACACACACACACACACACACACACCACACACACACACACACACACACACACACACACACACACACACACACACACACACACACACACACACACACACACACACACACACACACACACACACACACACACACACACACACACACACACACACACACACACACACACACACACACTCACTCACTCACTCACTCCTATAGTGATCTCCAGTATCAGGTCTGGTGGCGTGAGGTCTAGAAAGCGTGTCCCCCGTCACGGAGTCCTAGGCTGGCGCCTCCGCCCCGTCGCGGGTTGCCCAATTCGCAGTGCTGTCGCCGGCGCCACCGCCGCCGTCGCCACCGCCGCCGCAACCGCCACTTTCGTGGCGGTTGCGTCTACGATAGACTTGGGGCTTGGTAGGACTTGGAGGAGCAGGGTTTGTAGGAAGAGGAGGAGGAAGAGAAGGGTTTGGAGGAGGAAGAGAAGGGTTTGGAGGAGGAAGAGAAAGGTTCGAAGGAAGAGGAAGAGGAGATTTTGGAGGGAGGAAGAGAAAGGTTTGGAGGAGGACGAG
Source organism: Oratosquilla oratoria (assembly GCF_046742065.1). Taxonomy (NCBI): domain Eukaryota; kingdom Metazoa; phylum Arthropoda; class Malacostraca; order Stomatopoda; family Squillidae; genus Oratosquilla; species Oratosquilla oratoria. Next base: position 52,622,947 of record NC_134783.1, on the reverse strand, counting down.
GAAGAGGAGGGTTTGGAGGAGGAGCAAAAGGAGAGTTTGGAAGAGTAGAAGGAAGAGGAGGGTTTGGAGGAGGAACTATAGATGAAGGACTAGGAAGAGATGGAGGAGGAGGAGGAGTTGGAGGAGGATGAAGAAGAGTTGGAGAAGAAGGAGAGGAGTTGGAGGAGGAGCTGGAGGACGATGAAGAAAAGTTGGAGAAGGAGCTGTAGAGGAGGATGAAGAAGAGTTGGAAGAGGAGGAGAGGAGTTGGAAGAGGAGGAAGAGGAGGAGAAGAGTTGGAGGAGGAGCTGGAGGAGGAGTTGGAGGAGATGGGAGAGGAGGAGGAGTTCTAGGAGGAAGAAGAGGAGTTGATGGATGATGATGATGAGGAGGAGGAGGAGGAGATGGAGGAGGAGGAGAATGAGGAGGAGGAGAAGTAGGAAGAGGAGGAGGAGAATGAAGAGGAGGAGAATGAAGAGGAGGAGAAGTAGGAAGAGGAGGAGGGGGAGGAGGAGGAGTTAGAGGAGGAATTGGAAGAGGAGGATGAGGATGAGGATGAGGAGTAGGAAGAGGATGCGGATGAGGATGAGGAGGAGTAGGAAGAGGAGGAGGAGGAGGAGGAGGAGGAGGGGAGGAAGAAGAGGAGGAAGATAGGGAGGTGAAGGACGAGGAGTAGGAAAAGGAGGAGGAGGAGGAGGAGGAGGAGGAGGAGGAGTCGTAGGAAAAGGAGGAGGAGGAGGA
>NC_134783.1:52607227-52612227 GCF_046742065.1 Oratosquilla oratoria | reverse complement strand
GAGGAATGGGGAAGAGAAGGGGGGATGGGAGGTAGAATAGGAGGGGGAGATGGGAGACAGGGAGGGGAGAGGGGGTGGAAGGTGGGAGGGGAGAGGTTGATGGGGAGAGGGGGTGGAAGGTGGGAGGGGAGAGGTTGATGGGGAGGGGGAGGGGGAAAGGTGGGAGAGGGAAAGTGGGGGAAGGGAGAAGGGGAGATGGGAGATAGGGAGTAGGGTCAGGGAGGGGGAGAGATGGGAGAGGGAGATGGAGAGGGAGAGGAGGAGAGATAGGAAAGGGTAAGAGAGGGAAAGGGGAAGGGGTGGGTGGGGAGAGGGGGAGAGATGGGAGAGGGAGAAAGGGAGCAGGAGAGGTGGAGAGGGAGAGGGAGAGATAGAGAGATGGGGGAGGGGGAGCTGTGAGAGGAAGAGATGGAGAGATAAGAAGGGGAATAGGAGGGAGATTTGGGAGAGAGAGTGGAAGGGAAAGATGGGAGAGGGAGAGAGATGGGAGGGGGAGAAAGGGAGAAGGAGAGGTGGAGAGGGGGAGGGAGAGATAGAGAGATGGGGGAGGGGGAGGTGTGAGAGGAAGAGGTGGGGAGATAAGAGAGGGAGTGGGAGGGAGATATGGGAGGGAGAGTGGAAGGGAAAGATGGGAGAGAGAGAGAGAGATGGGAGAAGGAGAAAGGGAGGAGAGATGGAGAGGGGGAGGGAGAGATGGAGAGATGGGGAGGGAGAGGTGGAGAGATAAGAGAGGGAGTGGGAGGGAGATATGGGAGGGAGAGCGGAAGGTAAAGATGGGAGAGGGAGAAAGGGAGAAGGAGAGGTGGAGAGGGGGAGGGAGAGATAGAGAGATGGAGGAGGGAGAGGTGTGAGAGGAAGAGGTAGAGAGATAAGAGAGGGAGTGGGAGGGAGATATGGGAGAGAGAGTGGAAGGGAAAGATGGGAGAGGGAGAGAGATGGGAGAGGGAGAGAGATTGTGTCAGGTTTGAAAGCTTTTGTAAAATCCTGATGGCGAGTTTAGTCCAGGTGACCATGGGTGTGGTCAGACAGACAGGTAGGCAAAACGGTGGATAGACAAACAGGACGGCAAACATATACGCAAAAAAAAGGAGACAAAGACGGACGGACGGACGGACGGACGGACGGACGGACAGACAGACAGACAGACAGACAGACAGACAGACAGACAGACAGACAGACAGACAGACAGACAGACAGACAGACAGACAGACAGACAGACAGACAGACAGACAGACAGACAGACAGACAGGTTAACAGACAGGTATCCAGATAAATAGACAGACAGACAGGGTGAACGTAGAGAATGACGTATAATATATACAGAAATATACAACCTGGGCAACAAACAAACAGAAAAATAGATTTGCAGGTAGACAGTCTGACCGGTAGGTAAGTAGGTAAGGTGGCAGACAGACAGACAAATACAGACAGGCGGATAGATAGTCAGGCAGAAAAATAGACACAAACAGACCAGACAGTTATTCATCAAATGAGACATTTTATACAGAGAAACAAAACCCACTTTTTCTGTTTTCGTAAACAGCGTGGCATAAGCAGTCTTACTGTTCTAGCTGATTCGTTGTCACCCTATAGCAAGGCTCAAGTTGGCCCTATCTGATGGGGACTGTTCATCAATTCCACCACGTACGATCACTTTACTCATTTCGTCATCTTTACGCATCATTTACAGTCACGAGTACTAAAAGACAAAATCTGGAAACGTTATGTACTTTGGTTTACTGACCGCGATGTTCCAGCTTCTTGATGAGTCGAGCTCTTGAGAGACGACACCACGTCACCCGTCAAGCAGTTTCAACTTTCCCTCATCAGACGAAACCGTTACTTCTGATCTTAAACGCGGTGACGCCCTGAACAGTTTCTTTTGTGGCAGATATCAGGTGATTTTATTCATATGAGGATCTTAACTTTCGTAAAATTAGCCTTGGTATCTAGAGTTCTCTTGAGTTTTTCCTTTAGCTAGATAAAATAGTTTGGCGTCTGCCTGTAAAAGAAGAAGAAGAAGAAATGCGACACGTTACCGTGCTGAGGAGGTTAAGTGGTGGTATGAAGAAAGAATCGACATTGGAAATATTGTCTGTATTGCCCAACAGTATTGACAATATAGGTAAAGTATTGACGATATAGGTAAAGTATTGACAATATAGGTAAATTATTGACAATATAGGTAAAGCATTGAGAATATAGGTAAATTATTGACAATATAGGTAAAGTATTGACAATATAGGTAAAGTATTGACAACATAGGTAAAGTGTTGCCAATATAGGTAAAGTATTGACAGAACCATATAGGGGCGGGGCAATAGCATCGAGTACCTATATAGCAGCGTTTCTCAACCTTTTTACCCTTGCGTAACCTTTAAAATAAATTGCGTCTCAAGGAACCCCTGAAAAAAAAAACTCATATACCATATCTTTCTCATTTTATTTTTATCGTAATGATAGGTTAGATAGGATGATGGCTATATTATATTATTACAATCACCAAGAATATGTCGTGCGTGTTTAATTATATTACGTATATGGAATTAAATAAAAATCAAAAGTGCATTAGCTTATCTCACTTGTTCTCGCGGAACCCTTAGGGACCTTTTGCGGAACCTTAGGGTTCCGGGGGAACCCTAGTTGAGAAACGCTGCTATATAGTATCAATAATACTGATTATATAGAGGCTGGTTTAAGGTCCTCAAAGACGAGAAAATCGAACTCGGGTTCTGTAGTTACGAGGTGAGTGCGATTCCCAACGCGCAACGAAGACACGCAGACGGCTTCAAGAGTAGGAGAATGTTTTCTTATTTCTTGGGGTCTTGAGTCCTTTGCACTGGTTTCTTTTCTTCGTGTAGCTTCTGAGGGTATAAAGACCAAATGAGTTTTCATGAGGATCCGTTGTAAAATGTACCCCTTGATTATCTCAAAAAAAGAAAGAAAGAAAAAAATTCTACCCCCCATCCTATGTAAATACAATGCAAACACATGAAAAGAATTAATGATACAAACCTTGTTGAGAAATGATTAGATTATATCTAATTACTGAACAAAGGAACTTTTTTATTTCAAATTAGAAATGTCAATTAGTAGGTTACATTGAATGCACATTATGCTTTCTCATGGTAAATGTACAGTACCATTACACTGGCTATCATGTCTCGTAACCCCAGGATTAAGGTTTCGAGCCCCGTACAGGTATCCTAGATTAAGAACCACTGATCTAGTGTAAGAGTGAGACACTATCACTTACACTCTGAGGTCCTTGGTCCTTCACTTCGGGCCTCGTCTCTTTCCCTCACGTAGCCTCTGACTTTTCCGAAGAATAAGATAAACTTTTACGGAAAACTTGTCGCAAAAGTAAAAACCAGACACGTGTCGCCCGGAAGGTCTCCGCACCTTTTGGCCTTGAGGTCTTTGTTCCATGAAGTCTTCGGCGGGGGTGGGGAAGGAGGCCTTTCCCTCGCGTAGCCCCTGAGGTCTGGAAGGCCAGACAAGGGTTCCCTCTCTCCAGGAAACCCTGGATTGTTACTCCACGCTTTCGTCAGTCCCTGCCGGAACTCTCCGCTCCAACAGAGCAAGGCGTTCGGGACGTTATGCGCTTTTCTTCATCTCGAGTGAACCGCGACGGTTTCCACATTCAGACTGAATACCAGGTCAAATTATATTTTATCACAGGACTGTAACCACATCCTCGTTACTACACAAGTAAACATTTTGCGTTAGATTCCTCTCCTTCCGCTGTTGTTGTCCTTGTTCTTGCAAATCCTGTTGTTGCTGTAGTTTCTCTTGTACATGTGGTTGCAGTTGATGATCGTTTAGGTTTTTTTGTTTTTACTGTTGTTGCTGTTGTTACCACTGTTGCCCATGTTGTTGTTGCTGTTGATGCTGATGCTGTTTATGCTGCCGATGCTGCCGATGCTCATGCTATCGGTACTGATACTGTCGGTACTGATGCTGTCGGTACTGAAGCTAATACTAATACTCTCTTTAGTAATGCTGTCTATACTAATTTTGTCTTTACCAATGCTGTTTTTATTAATGCTGTCTTTACTAATGTTGTCTTTACTAATGCTGTCTTTACAAATACTGTCTTTACTAATGCTCTCTTTACTAATGCTGTCTTTACTAATGCTATCTTTACTAATGCTGTCTTTACTAATACTGTCTTCACTAATACCATCTTACTAATGCAGTCTTTACTAATGCTGTCTTTACTAAAGCTGACTATGTATATGCTGCCTTTGCTAATGCTGTATTTACTAATGCTGTCTTTACTAATCCTGTCTTTACTAATGCTACCTTTACTAATACAGTCTTTACTAATGCTGTCTTTACTAAAGCTGCCTATGTATATATGCTGCCTTTGCTAATGCTGTCTTTACTAATGCTGTCTTTACTAATGCTGTCTTTACTAGTGCTACCTTTACTAATGCAGTCTTTACTAATGCTGTCTTTACTAAAGCTGCCTATGTATATATGCTGCCTTTGCTAATGCTGTCTTTACTAATGCTGTCTTTACTAATGCTACCTTTACCAATGCAGTCTTTACTAATGGTGTCTTTACTAAAGCTGCCTATGTATATATGCTGCCTTTGCTAATGCTGTCTTTACTAATGCTACCTTTACCAATGCAGTCTTTACTAATGGTGTCTTTACTAAAGCTGCCTATGTATATATGCTGCCTTTGCTAATGCTGTCTTTACTAATGCTGACATTGATGATGCTGTATTCGGTAATGCTGCTGTTTCTGACAGCATTGAGGGCGGTCACTCCTGACCCAGCTGTTTTCGGCTGATACACCGCACATTCCACCGGAACTGGAAACGCGTCTGGGCATCTGCCCTTATTTGGGAATCCAGATCATCTGCCCTTATTTGGGAATCCAGATCATCTGCCCTTATTTGGAGATTCGTCTCGCGTACGCACTCCGGAAAGACGCCGAATTAATGCGGGGTTGATCTAATAGAGGTGTTCAAGTGGATCAAAGGCTTTAA
>NC_134783.1:52599727-52602227 GCF_046742065.1 Oratosquilla oratoria | reverse complement strand
AGAACTGGTGCTTTATGTCGTTAGATTTCCGCAAAATGTTAAAAAAAATCTCAAACAGGTCGAGATTAAACCCCAATATAATGGTAATACAGGATTAATCCACCTTAAGAATAAGGATGTTTGTCTCCTTCTGCTGATTCCATAGATATCAAAATTGAAAAAAAGAAGAGGGGCATTTTTGGAGTTAATGAGTTCTGCCTTTTTACGGCAGAGCTCCTAGAGGAGTTACTCGAGGGAGCTATGCACTCGCCGCGAATCAACTTACAAAGGATTACAAAGGCGGAGAATGCCGACAGGAAACCCTTTGGTCCATATCTAGGTCGGATGCGAAAATAATAATAATAATAACAATAAATAAAAACTATAATAATGTAAATATCAAATAAATGCATAGGTATAGTTAAATAATAAACAAACAGTGGTTCTCTCAGGACCCTCCACAGTGTGCTTTTGACCACTGACCTCAAGGGTTGTGTAATAACCAACCTTTCTGGACCGCAGAGTGTCCTATTCTTCTTAGGGTGGGTGGGTATAGGGTTTTTGGGGTTAGCGTCAGATTCTGTGGTCTATTTGAAGGATGTTAGTGGGCCGTAGACAAGAACTACCTAGTGGATGCTTAGAATTACCACTTCTATGCGGCTTAGAAGACTTCTGTTGCGAAAAATGGAAACATTGATGGAAACGAGCACAACTAAACATGACTTACAGTTTTCGTTATTTTTTGTGTCTTCTATCTCTGTACCATAGAATACATTTACTACAATTTACAAGCGTAGATCCTGGATATAGCCTTAGTGTGTAATTGGTTTCCAGAACCCATCCACATCACTGGTAGAGACTTCTTATTGGTATCTCAAGATCTCTTCAGAAACGAGCTGTAAGAACTTATCTTCCTAATGGTCTGTGGTTTTGCCTGAAGTATGAAAGAAAGACGGGAAGATTACTTCTATACAGATCATATCAATACTATCTCAGGCTGTATGTGACTGAAGTGAAATGTAGGAGCACCTGGATACATACACGAGGACTACTTTTCTCCTGTGGGCTTCGCGAGCCAAAACCACCACCAGAAGAAGGCTACGAAAACTAAATCCCTGGGCTTCTGGGAGGGGAGAATGGAGGGAACTGGTGGAAGGAGGAGGAGGATGGGGCACCAGCAACACCAGAGGTCGACGCTAGAACCCTGAATGGCAGGTTAGTCTTGTTGGCACACGTTCAAAGGTCCTGGCTTGATCTCGAGCTCTCGGCTTCTTAAGTGTGTCACGAGGAGGGTCTCTCTTGCTTGGCCGGGGTTCGAGTTCAGTATTCTCTTCGTGTGGCTTCTACGAGCTGCAGACCTCTTCTCAGTTCTGGAAAGCAAACTCTCTTGGGGGATGACGCAATCTTTGTTGTTTATTCTTCATACGCACTCCGTCGTCCTTTTTTATTATTAATTTCTTAGGTCATGTTTTTCTTCTATGTTTTCGCTTTCCTTTTTCTTTTCTTTTTCTTCATCTTTTCCTCTCTTTCTATTATTTCTTCGTATTTTTATCTTTCTTTATATATTACTTTCCTTCTTTCTTTTATTTTCTTTTTCTTTTTCTTCTGATCTTCCTTCTCCATTTTAATCATAATTTTCCCCCTTTCTCTTTTCCCCCCTTCTTTCTCCTCTTTCTCTTTCTTTTCTTCCACCTCCTCTTCCTCCTCGTCTTTCTTTTCCTCTTCCTCCTCCTCCTCTTCCACCTATTCCTCCTCCTCTTTCTCCTTCTTTTCCTCCTATTCCTCCTCTTCCTCCTCCTCCTCTTCCTCCTCCTCCTCCTCCTCTTCCACCTTCTCCCTCTCCTCTTCCTCCTTCTCCTCCTCCTCCTCCTCCTCCTCCTCTTCCTTTACCACCTTCTACTCCCTCTTACCTTCCTCCTTCTCCTCCCCCTCTTCCTCTCCTTTTCCTGCTTCTCTTCCTTTTGTCCCTTTTCCCCTCCTCCTCCTCTTCCTCCTTCTATTCCTATTCCTCTCCCCTTTTCCCTCCTCTTCCTTCGCTTCCCCCTCCCATCCCCCTCCCCCATTTCCCCCTCCTCCTATCCCCCCTCCCTATCCTTCTCCTCCTCCTCTTCCCCATCCTCTAACTCCTCACATTCCTTTTCCCCTTCTAGTACTCCACCTTTTTTTTCTCTCCATGATTCTCCTCCTCCTTCTTCTCCTCCTCTTCCCCTCCTCTTCCTCCTTCTCTTCCTCCTCCTCTTGCTCCTCGTCTTCCTCCTCCTCGTCTTCTTCCTCCTCATCTTCTTCCTCCTCCTCCTCTTCCTCCTCTTCCTCCTTCTCTTCTTCCTCCTTTTGCTGCTCGTTTTCCTCCTCCTCTTCTTCCTTTTCATCTTCTTCCTCCTCCTCTTCCTCCTCTTCCTTCCATTCCTCCCGAACCCCGCCCCACCTCCACCGACTCCCGTCCAGCCCCGCCCAGTCTTGAAGACGAAAATGATCAAAGGAATCGTGGTGGGAGTCTCCCCTTTCCTGTCCATTTCCCCCC
>NC_134783.1:52587227-52594727 GCF_046742065.1 Oratosquilla oratoria | reverse complement strand
GAAGAACGTCGTCGAGTGTCTGCGACATCGAGGGGCGAAAAGGGAAAGGCGTTGGAGACATCGCCGATGCCTTCGACGGTACATTCTTGAGGCTTGGTGGAGGAGTCATACCCGGATACTCTCCCCCGTCCACGCCCGTAACCCACTTCTGCCCGTAGTTCGCCCACAGACAGATTTCGTGAACCTTTCCTCTACCCCCCCCACCACCACCACCACCTCGGCTTTTGCCGAAACTCGGTTTTCTGTAGATCGTTCCTCAGGTTAACTGAAGATATTTTTTCCTTCAAGTTGTCTGTTCTTATTTTTTGATTACTTTAGTATGAAGTTGAAATGAGTCCTTTAGCGTTAGCCAGGACAAATGTTACGAGGGTCGTCATCATAAGGAGTGAGTTAGTTGAGATGATCTTAACTTTGAGGTTTTGACCTAAGAATCCGATCATTTGACTCTAGTCCAGTGGTTCTCAACCTCCCTTTTTCTGGCCAAGCCCCACCTAATCACCTAATCCTTGATGTCCCCCATGTGGTGATATACAATTCTTATCATTTGAAAAAAAAAACTCCCCCTTCAGCCGAAAAAGCATAAAAACTTGGTTTAAAACCAGTTCAAAAGAGCAAAGCATCAATGGAAAATAAAAACAATTTTTTTTTAATAAAATAAAAATAAAGAATGTTGACCCAGACTTCTTCAGTTGCCCTCAATTGCCTCTTTAAAACTTACATTGCCCACCTGAAAAACTGAATTGCCCATCTGAAGAACCTAATTGCCCCCCTGTGGGGTGCACGCCCCACGTTGGGAAACATTGCTTTAGCCAAAACAAAATATGTAACGAGTATCTTCGTAGTAACTGAAACGTACTCGTAGTGGCTTTAAGAAATTTGAAAAAAAGTCACTGGACCAGAGGGCTCAACGATGAGAGCCTTGGTTTCTTTATTATGGATCAGCGTTTCTCAACCAGGGTTCCCCAGAACCCTAAGGTTCCCCGGAACCCTAAGGTTCCGCAAAAGGTCCCTAAGGGTTCCGCGAGAACAAGTGAGATATGCTAATTCACTTTTGATTTTTGATTTAATTTCATATACGTAAGATAATTAAACACGCACGACATATTCTTGGTTATTGTAATAATGGAATATAGACATCATCCTATCTAACCTATAATTACGATGAAGATAAAATGAGAAAGATATGGTAAATATTTGTTTTTTTTTGCGGAGGTGGTTCCTTGAGACATGCAATTTATTCTAAAGGTTACGCAAGGGTAAAAAGGTTGAGGAACGCTGTTCTGGAGGCTGGTCTGAAGTTGCATGACACAAGAACTGAACAAAACAGAACTTAAGAGGTTTCTCAACAGATAAATCAAATATCTCGATGAAACTTCCTATCACCCCTCTACATGTGGAACCAAAACTGACACAATTAATTACTAAGTTGCGTCTGAAGACAGACGATTTAATTTATCCCCTTTGTACTCCGAGGTCTCAAAGGAGGCCAACCTCAGCGCAAGGCAGGCAGGCAGGTTAGTAGGGCCTTGTGAAGGCCGTCTGTCGGTTGAGGGGCGGGCCAAGAAGAACGAAGCCGACCAAGACATCGGAGACCCTCTTTTTTTGCCTCAGGGCGATTCTCCATGACCTGTTTCACTTCACCGTTGGCTTCGATCTCGTCCCGTGGTCTCACCAGATCCGGTTTAGTCCTCTGCGGTCATTAATGACGGCTACTTGGTGTGGCTGACCGAGCACAAAGGGCAAAGGTTGTAACTTCGGCTGTAGCTAAACATTGGCCTTTGTTACTTGACTATGTCCTCTAGCATCAATACGACACAACGCCAAGTGTAGCTTCAACAGCTTCCATCGTTTCTACATATGAACATAAGCGTGAAGGAGATTACAAGAGACCATAAGGCCTACACAAGGCAGTTCCACGTCCCTTCACCATAAAGTTATCCAGTTTTCTCCTAAAACAATCAATTGCTTTAGCGCTCACGACATAGTTACTAAGTCTTGACTTGATACAGGTCTTTAAGATTCTAAAGGGAATTGACAACATCAAAAGTGACAAAATTTTCACATTGAATGAGAATCAGACAAGAAACAATGGTCTCGAACTGTCCGGAAATAGATTCAATTTGGAAGTAGGTAGAAACAACTTTGCCAACCGTGTAGTTAATGAATGGAATAAACTTCCTGCACAGGTAGTGCAATGTAGTTCAGTTCGAAGCTTTAAGAATCATTTAGATAAACACTTAAGCAAGATGCTGTAATGATTATAATCTATTTTATATTATTTGTTTTTGTTTTGTTATCATTTGTCTGTTTGATTTTCATTTATTATTAGTTATATGTCAATTTATTATTATTTACTATTTACCTGTTTGTTTATTATTCAACTATACCTATGCATTTATTTATGTATTTTATTTGTTTTTCACATTATTATAGTTTTTATTTATTATTTTATTATTATTATTTTTTTCTCATCCGACCTAGATATGGGCCAAAAGGTCTCCTGTCGGCATGCTCCGCCTTTGTAATCCTTTGTAATCCTTATTCCATTGGTTGATCGCTGATAAACCAGTTTTTGCCTATTTCCGTCTTAAACCTGAAGACTTTAGTGTCTGAATGTACAGTTCATGAGAATCTAATGTAGTCCAAAGCAGTAGATTTTCTACAGTTCGTGAATGTGTACTCTAAACCGATAGTAAATGTTCTGGAAAGCTCTTGTAGACGTGATATGGCCGAAATAGTGTTTTCGTAACGGATGTAGATTTTCAAAATAGAAGATGAGTTTTAGTTGCCACATGTTGGACTTTCTTCACGAACTTTCTCCCCTTTTTTATATTTACCGAGTTTTTTCGTAAGATCAATGTATTAACACACAAATGAAAGCAAGATAATGATAGGAACAGTAAACTACAATAGCACATTTAACTTTCTAAAATGGCTGAACACTGATATGGCAATATCGGTGTGTATCTAGACCAGGGTATTTCAAACAAAAAGGAGGTGCATTTAAAGACAATTAGATTTCATTAAAGTAACCTATTCTGGCTGTCATAGTACCTAGGGTTAAGGTGACCGCTTGGATGTTGTAAGGTTACCATAGGTTTAGCCGAAATTGCTCTTTAACAATAATTTTGATAAATGAAAATTTAGATTATAAAGATGAATTTGGAAACATACACACGCATACGTACATGCACACACACGCACACGTACACACACACACACACACACACACACACACACACACACACACACACACACACACACACACACACACACACACACACACACACACACACACACACACACACACACACACACACACACACACACACACACACACACACACAGCGTCCTTGAACATAAGGATCACATTACAAGAGGATGAAAGACCCGGATGGAAAAGTCGCCTCGCATTTAGGCCTTGAAGACGTAGATTTAGGCTTAGGCCTACTGACCTTATTAGACAGTGACAAAGTCGTCAAGACACAAGGATTTGATAAGGGTGGTGGTGAGAAAGCTACGCCAGGAGGCGCTGAGGAGCTGCAGACGTAGCCATCATCTTTACCCTATGCGCTTGGACCGATGGGGCATGTAGCAGTTACAGCTGGGAATCGGAGAGGAGCGCGGGATTCGAACCCAGAACTCAGTGAATTTGAGACCAGCACACTTCTGATTGGTCGAGAGCCTAGCACATTATCTTGATTTTTTTTTTTTTTTTACATTCACTAAACTCAGGAGTATGTGTTCGGTGCCACCATGGTTTATGTGGCCTTCTTATTTTTATTCTTTTTTTTTTTTGTAAAGAAGATTACAAGATGATTTTTTTTAGAGAGGTTGCTGCGTAACTGCAGATAGTTTTCTAATGGAAACTTGTAATAAAAAAAATCCAGATACCAGAAGTATTTTTGATAACCTAATCAATTTTCCAAAGACGCCTTTGGTTCCGAGTCTTTGAGATTTCCAAAGTCTAGAGATTCCCATCAGAGAGGAGTGCGGGATTCGAACTCTTTCACATCAGAACATTTCTGCTACAAAGTGGAAAAACGTTTAAGAAGAGTCATAAAACAAATAAATACAATAATACTTTTCATAGAATGTGAAAACTTACACATTCGGCCATAGACTTACAGAAGTTGATAATTGTAAGAACAATGCATAGATCCTAAAAAATAATAATAATGTTACGATTTAACATAATAAACTCCCCCCTATCAGAAGGCTAGGACTACAGAGGACTTTGTAGCGTGGAATTTAATGACCCATGCCCTTGGTTCAACTTTGCCGGTGGCAGGGTTTGAACCGCCACACCCTCGACCTTCGCCGCAAGTAACGACGCCTGAACCCTCAAACATAAATTTCCCTTCATCTAAACAAGATCAAATGACGTCAGAAAAAAAAAAAAAAAAGAATAAGTAGGAAGAAGGAGAAAAAATTGGATTCCAGGTTAGGAAATGAAAGTCTTCTCAGGTACATTACCTGGACTCCCTGCCTCCCCAGAAAGCAAATGTTTTACAAACAGTTGTTGAAAGGTTGTTACGTATTAGCATGCATACTTTCAACAAACCTACCATACCTTTTTCTTTAAGGTATTTCAGATAAATATTCACACAGATCATACATAAAGAACGCTGTCTATATATTTTTAGGCATTTTATTTATACTTGAGATAAAAGAGTACTTTTTCTTTCAAATTTTGTCAAAAGTTTGTTTAAAGTTCGTATTGCATACTTAGCATCACATAGCAAGAGAATTTTTTTAATACAATTATTTTATTTTGTTACTGTATTTGACTTTACATTAATAGATTTCCAATATTGCATTTATTACACAAACATACTTTTCACATATCTTTAAAAAACGTTTGCTAAAAGTACACAACCATTGATTTCTGGGGGCCTGGGTTCCTGTGGATTTCTTGATTTCTGGAAATGAGCTATCCCTGATGGACCTTGCAAGCGTTGTGTGCAGTCTGCTGTTGTTGACCCGTTGTGTTTCCAAGACACTGTGGGTTTCTTCAAAGGCTCTCGAGGTCTTCAACCCTTCACATTCCAGTCAAAAAAAAAAAAAAAAAAAAAAAAATCATCTTCAGTTTCCTTGCGGGAAGATTGTTCCATTCAGGATGAATAAAATCGTCTGGCGGTATTTTTTTTTCTTCAGGTGGACAATATGATTTTTAAGGGGGGCACTTGAATGCAACTGAAGAAGTCTGGGTAAATTTATTTTTATTTTAATAAACATATTTTGTTGAAGGTGATGCTGTTTTCTGCATAAATAATTTTTCTTTCAGATACTTTCTAAAGGTCTCACTAATCGCCATGTTGCAGGGTCTAAACTCTATAGAACTTGTGCGTAGGTGGTCATAATCTCCTACTCGGGTTTTGCCTCAGCTGAGCCTTCTTCAGGGAGTGTGTCTAGTATCAACTAAGAGTGACTTACAAAATCTATAGAAACAGGTCATTGAAAATTTATTAATAGTTTATACTATTTTCCATATCCACAGGAGCCTTCGTGGAGGAGTGGGCAGAGGTCCTACCTCTAGAGTTGGAGACACGAGTTCCATCCCCGGGAGGTATTCGGCATTTGTTAATGGCAACGTCCGGACCATAGAGGTGCAGTATACCAACGTTTCATTTCGGTGTTGACACCTAATCACTGTGATCGAGCTGATGGAGCATTGGTTTCATACTCCACAGCTATAATCACTCCAATTGTATGTAGGTATAAGTGTCAGAAGAAAAGAGACGCAAACGATATTGGCCAATATAATTTAAGGAAATACAAAGCTGAATTATATGATCCTTGCTTGAAGCAGGAGGAAATGTGGAAGATATTTTTAACAGTAGTTTAAGAGTCGTGAGAAAAGTTGGAGAAACCTCTTGACCCTTTTTACATGTATCTAGGTCTGTATATATATATATATATATATATATATATATATGTATATATATATATATATATATATATGTATATATATGTATATATATATGTATATATATACATATATATATATATATATATATATATATATATATATATATATATATGTTTATATATATTTGTGTCCTTATGACATTTGAACATAAACTCTCCTACTGGCGTGACGGTACGGTTTTCGTCTTATAAATAGAAAGCCGCTCAGGCGAGGGTTCAAATCCCAGTAGGAGAGTTTATTTCCACACACACACACACACACACACACACACACACACACACACACACACACACACACACACACACACACACACACACACACACACACACACACACACACACACACACACACACACACACACACACACACACACACACACACACACACACACACACACACACACACATACACACACACACACAATATATTATATATATATATATATATATATATATATATATATATATATATATATATATATATATGTATATATATATGTATATATATATATATATATATATATATATATATATTGTGTGTGTGTGTGTGTGCTTGTTAGTGAGTGTGTGTTTGTGTTTGTATTTGCGTATGTGTATTTGACACGTACGAATATAAGATCTACACAAAACCATACACCCATTCACACGTTCACTTTCTACAACATTCGACGGCAGCCGTGATTACCTTTTAAATTATTCTTGTTGCGAGAGGGAAAAGCAGAAAATGTGACGCTGATGAAGACATATGGATGTTATCTTCGCCCGTGTGGGGAACTCAGACTCGGCTCCACTTATCATGAAAAATTAATGAAGTCACAGAAAGCAGAACCAGGATGTTTGTCAGATGAAATCTGCTTCACAGGACCCTCGGAAAAGTTCCTTTCTGGGAAAGTGTTTAGTTTGGCACATAGAAATTGAGATGAAATAGAAAGTTAGGTACTCGTACATTATATAACTTGTTATTTCCTCAACATTGATTTTAATAGTTACAACCAAAGAGGCTACTAGATATTTTGGATCCTGATATATCAAAAGACCTATAAATAGATATCTAAGTAAACTATAAATAGATATCTAGGTAAACAAATAAATACATGAAAACATTTATCAATGACTTAACATGGAAATCAATAAATGTATAGAAAAATAAAAAGTAAAATCTCACGTCGAAATGTCAAAAAAAAAAAAAAAAACTAAGAAATTAACTGAAACCTAGACAAACCTAGTCTCTCCGTCCCAGCATCCGGGAACATGAAGATGACCACACATCACCCAATACAAGACTTCTGATTAAAAAAAAAAAAAAAAAAAATTGCGTCACCAAACGTATAACGCAACCTCCCCACACACTCCACCCCCGGAACTCCTGAAGTGAAAGTTCCCATCCCGGACACAGCCCGGAGAGCGGCCGGCGTCTCGCCTGAGCTTCCGGAGGCCGTGTGGACGCTTCGAAGACTCGAACAGGAAATTCGCGTCGAGAAATCCCTACAAGTGAGAAGCGGAGGCTAGAGAGGAATGTGGAAAAATGTGGAGGGAAGGGTATGTGGAGTTGGGGAGTAGTGAAAGTGA
>NC_134783.1:52579727-52582227 GCF_046742065.1 Oratosquilla oratoria | reverse complement strand
TACGTACATTCATGGTCTCCTCCTCCTTCTCCTCTTTCTCTTCCTCCTCCTCTTCCTCTTCCTCCTCCTTTTCCTAACGTCTTCCTTCCACTTGCTTTGTCGATGTGAATATCTACGTCATGTTACAGTGAAATGGAAGGAGGTGTTACACTGACAGTATAATTTGCACAAGTATTTTCAAAAGCTATCTTCTTCACAGGGGAAATAGGGGAAAGTAGGGGCAAATGAGGGCAAATAGGGGCAAATGGGGGGCAAATAGGGGCAAACAGGGGCAAATAGGGGCAAGGGTTTCTACAAAAACTTTTTTTAAACTGAACAAGTTTCATTTGTCGTTAACCAGGAAGAATCACTATAAAAGAACATTAAGCTCAAATGGTTTAGTTAATCGAGATTAGTTAACCGCTCTTAGCAGTAGATATTTTTCTAAGCTAAACATAATTACCTAACATTATTTAGAAAAGAACGAAGACTGAGTTTAAATCGATTAATTCTTTTAATCAGATGGTATACTTAACACGATTTATTTTTGTCAGTTCTTTATTGTTCATGACAAAAGAGTTTAAATTTAATATGAATAAATCCCTTGAAATTATATTAAACGTCATGAGTACTGTTCAGCTTAACATTAGATATTACACTTCAGCCGAGATTTATCTCCAGAATGAAAACGCAGTCGAGGTAATGAGGCATTATAGTCCTTGGGAGCTCATCTTAAATCTCCAAAGTCAGACAAAGCCCGATCCTTCCACTCTCATTCCACGATTTCTATGGCCTCTTTGTTGGTGCTCTGACTGTCGAAAGTTTCTCCCATTTACTCACATTCTCTCTCTCTCTCTCTCTCTCTCTCTCTCTCTCTCTCTCTCTCTCTCTCTCTCTCTCTCTCTCTCTCTCTCTCTCTCTCTCTCTCTCTCTCTCTCTCTCTCTCTCTCTCTCTCTCTCTCTCTCTATATATATATATATATATATATATATATATATATATATATATATACATATATATATATCCTTCTCTCTCTCTATCTCTTTTTATCTCTCTCTATCTCTACCTCTATCTCTATCTCTATCTCTATCTCTATCTCTATCTCTATCTCTATCTCTATCTCTATCTTTATCTCTATCTCCTTCTCTCTCTCCTTCTCTCTCTCTCTCTCTCTCTCTCTCTCTCTCTCTCTCTCTCTCTCTCTCTCTCTCTCTCTCTCTCTCTCTCTCTCTCTCTCTCTCTCTCTCTCTCTCTCTCTCTCTCTCTCTCTCTCTCTCTCTCTCTCTCTCTCTCTCTCTCTCTCTCTCAGGCTGATAAACTCCCCGTGTGTTCATTTTTGCAAGTCACGTCAACCCATAGTTATTACATCTGTAACAAAGTTTTCTTCTCAACTCATCTCGACAGCGTTCAGAAAGCGTAGGAAAGAGATACACATACGTTTTTGTATGTGTGTGTGTGTGTGTGCGTTTGTGTGCGTGTGCGGTCGGGCGTAGGTACATGTGTGTTTGTGTGTTTGTGGGTTTGTGTTCCTGTGTATGCTTGTAATATGTAATGCACATATATAAATATACATATACATATATATGTACATATACATATACATATACATATACATATACATATACATATACATATACAAATACATATACATATACATATACATATGCATATAAATATACATATATACATATATATATATATATATATATATATATATATATACATATGCATATGTAATTGATGTGTGTATTAATGTATATGTATATGTATATGTATATGTATATGCATATGTATATGTATATGTATATGTATATGTATATGTATATGTATATGTATATGTATATGTATATGTATATGTATATGTATATATAAATGTATATGTATATGTATATGGACGAAGAAGAAAGAGCGAGTGAGAATAAGAGAGAATTGACCACAGGAGCCCTTACCGATGTTCAATGAATAATTGGTACATGATCTGGTCCCCTCTGTGGTTTGTATCTCTTGACCCCATTTACCTTCTTTCTTTCCCTTCCCTCCCTCCCTCCCCACTCCCTCCCTCCCTACTTACCTCCCTTATTCTTTATGTTTTCATATAAGTCACCCGGAAGCCCCTATCATAATCACTCCTTAAGGTGTGCGTATTATCTTAAGATTTCGTTCCTAGTGCCGGGTTGTCTTACCATCAGTTGGTACCATGAGATCGTTGCTCTATTATCACTATCTATCATACAACCTCGTGGTGTTGTGTTTTCTTAGTATCGAATGGATTACTAACATTCATCACACTCGCTTTACTCAAGTCAAGGACCACTTACCTCTTGTCACCACAGTACCCTGTCATCACTAGGAGTCGATTACAATATTACAATCTCTCCAAGGCATCCGCCCGTCGTATCAGGTACCCGGCCGAGATCAAAGCAACCTCAGCGGGTGGGAGCAACGTCGAATCTCATCATCAAAGCATAACCGCATCATCTCGACATCCAATACCGGGAAGAGAATTCCTGGCGTTCGACA
>NC_134783.1:52554727-52569727 GCF_046742065.1 Oratosquilla oratoria | reverse complement strand
CTAATTACTAATTCCGACTTCCTCCACTTGCACTCATCCCACATCTTCCACATAACACGTCCCAAATACATGAATAACGATCCCTCATACTACTCCACATGTGTGCGACATCACCCCCCCCCGGCCCCTCACCTCCCGTCCCCGGCCACCTATGTACACAGTGGACTCGACAACACTCCCCCACCCTTGTGACACATTCCAGAGCTCCTATAAGACAATTTTCGTGAATGCGCGTCACATGAAAGTTTCCGCCGTTTCGCCAGTGACCACCAGCCCCCCAAATAACCCCGACCTCGGAAATGATAATGAAATTCCCGAGGGAAGAGAAAACAAGGAAGGGGACCAGCCGAGCTTGACAATAAAGACTGTCATTTTTATTTCACGAAAAAAGGAGGACGCGAATTCTTATTTGCGTCTTCGTTATTCGAACTTACTATATCGGAAGTGAAATCGGCTGCAACCGATTGGGAGTTCTTTGTTGTTGTTGTTGTTGTTGTTGTTGTTGTTGTTGTTGTTGTTGTTGTTGTTGTTGTTGTTGTTGTTGTTGTTGTTGTTGTTGTTGTTGTTGTTGTTGTTGTTGTTGTTGTTGTTGTTGTTGTTGTTGTTGTTGTTGTTGTTGTTGTTGTTGTTGTTGTTGTTGTTGTTGTTTTGGGTCTCGTCTGCCCTCCGGCTCTGAACAGGGTCAAAGCAAACTGAAACGCGAAGTTGGGCAGCTTAGATCTTGCCCTCAAGATACAGAGGGTAATTGGCTCTGCCCAATTTAAAGGAAAAAAAGAAAATCCCCAGGAATTCGCCCTATCTATTCCTTTGCTTGTATCTTCGTGTGCCGGCTCCCGCATTCCTTGAGTTGTGGGTTCGAATCCCGCACGTCTCTCCAGTTCCTAGCAGTGATTCTTACTTGTCCCCAACATTCCACGCAAATGGGGTAAAGGTGACGGCTTCGGCTGCAGTTACGCGACTCCTGGCGTAGGCTCCTAAACGTCTTCGTCTTGTATATTTAATGCTGGCGCCGCAGATACCGGATCTCGTTATTTGCATCGCTCTCTTTGCTGCTTGATTGGATATGCAGACCAACTGTTTTTTCCCACGTAAAGAATTGAAGAAGAAAAAAAATGTTTTGGGGTTTCCTGCTGAATTACTTTGATATCTGCTATCTCACTGAGCATAATGGCTAAAATACCATGATCACAGCAATGATTATAGACCTTATAGCCATTTTTTTTTTTTTTTTTTTTTTTTTAATGGACTGGCCCACCCAGAGGCGGATATAAAACACACACAGTTCTCTCTATGGGGAACTTCTAGAATAACCTCAAGTATTCAGAACGAAAACTTCCAAAATCTAGGAAGTTCCGGATTCCAGAATCACTCTCTAATATAGGGATATATCATTTCCAAATTCTAGAGATTCCAGGTTGGGAGAAAACAGACCCAATACACACCCGCTCGAGTTTGAGCGCAGAGTAAAGAGTGTTATTCCGAGACGCAGCGAAGCCAATTTTGTTCTTCTTTTCGAGGTCTTCCAGGTCCACGTCTGCGTGTCACAAACATCACCTTCTTCAGGAGCCAGTCTCCGAAGGGAACCGACAAAGGGGGGCCGAGAGAATTACATGTCAACAGCGTCTGCAATTGCGAAGGTGCAAAACCCAATTACTCTGACTGACCTACATTTTCTTCTGGGGGGGGGGGGAGTTCTGTAAACTTCTGCGTCCCGTTTGGAGTGGACTCCAAGAAGGACGCGTTGTTATAGTGATGGGTGGAGACGAAGGCGATGATGACGGTAGTGGGGTGTAATTGTGTGGACGATAGGTGG
Source organism: Oratosquilla oratoria (assembly GCF_046742065.1). NCBI lineage: Eukaryota > Metazoa > Arthropoda > Malacostraca > Stomatopoda > Squillidae > Oratosquilla > Oratosquilla oratoria. Next base: position 52,567,914 of record NC_134783.1, on the reverse strand, counting down.
AGAAAAGTATGGTTGTGTTGATTTCGAGGGAGCGTGGGGGGTTTGGGGGGGGAGCGAACGAGTAGAAAGACGACATAATGACAGGGTTGTGTAATTGGCTAGAGGCGTTAGACAAGAAAGCTCTGAGAAATACTGTCTGAGTGCATTTCTACGATGTTATGGTCTTTGGTCTCTGCGATGTGACGTCATGTCGACTTCATATACGAGACAAAAGACACTGCATTTACAATTTACACCCTCGTCATCCTTTATTCAAATGCAAGTTCCCATAAGAAGTAGATGATATTATTATCTGTATATTGTCTTACAATGAAAAGAATTTTTGTAAACTTCATTATATTAATACAAAATGGTCTAAGGATTATATTTGAATAAATTCAAAATGGGAGCCACTATTTTTGGTTTTCAATATTCTTAAAGCTGAGGATATTTACTTTTGTGCTGGTGTTTTTGAAACCAGGATTATCTCAATAAACTAAATATTTATCTAAATACATTCATTTGTAGAAAATAAGAATATTAATTAAAATCAAATCAGTGGGTTATTCTTACGTTACACGTGTACAATTTCATACGTTTATACACACACACACACACACACACACACACACACACACACACACACACACACACACACACACACACACACACACACACACACACACACACACACACACACACACACACACACACACACACACACACACACACACACACACACACATATATATATATATATATATATATACAAATACACACACGCACATACACGTACGCGCGCGCGCACGCAGACACGCACGCTCCAACATGAATGCGTACTTCCATCGAGAAGAGAAAGCTTCTTCGATCGAGCCCTGAGCTCACGGCATCATGGCTTACCAATCCAGTTTTCTTTGTGCTCAGGTCCCTTCCCCGTCGCCTGATCAGCACCACGCTCCAAGACCCAATCGCCCCCAAAGGCCTCCCCATATTTCCTTATACTTTAAGAAACCCTTCCGGTTTCCAACTAAGCCCCAAAATCGTCTTTACTTTAAGGGAATTGTGACCTTTATGGGTTTTGGTAAAATGGAGTTTTGGTGATCAGTATGGTGCTCAGTTTTTTGCATCACGGAAGTGTTCGATGAAGGACTCGGGGGTTCAAAGTTCGTCGTGCACGTTGTTGGGTGGCTACCATCCTTGCAACAGCGGGTACGGCCGAAGTAACCAGTACTGAGAGTAATCATGCAAATTACCCCGTTACCTGGGTGAGTTGCGTGATTTATTCACTGGCCAAAAAAATATGCACAGTCACCAGGTTTGTAAATATATATTTATATATACATATATATATACATATGTATTTATATATATATATATGTATATATATATATATATATATATATATATATGTGTGTGTGTGTGTGTCTGTGTGTCTGTGTGTGTGTGTGTGTGTGTGTGTGTGTGTGTGTGTGTGTGTGTGTGTGTGTGTGTGTGTGTGTGTGTGTATAAAGGTAAAACTTACGAGTGGAAAATCGAAATGTTAACATATGTGTTCTTGATTCCACACATGTTTTCCTAATTTCTTATATATATATATATATATACATATATATATATATGTATATATATATATACATATATATATATATATACATGCATGTACATATATATACATATACATATACATATACATATACATATACATATACATATACATATACATATACATATACATATACATATATATATACATATACATACACACATGTAAAACCATCAGGGAAAACAAAGCTGGTTTATGATCTTAGGAGTAAATCAAGAAGACTTACGCTATACAGAAGCTCCACCAGTTATTTATGCGAAACATTTTGAAACCGAGAGCGATGCTTTCTGGGAATTTGTAAACCCGCCCTATAAAGAAATTTCTTTTACCCATTGTGAACGGAAATATAAGAGAATCTAATTTGTGATCGCAAGCCAACGTGGTGTAGATGATTTTCACGGAATTGATGTTTAATGAATAAACTGCATTACAGGAACTTTCTTCTGTAATGTAATTGAACCTCTTTTGTATTTTTTTTTTTCAAAAGAGGTCAACGTCAATGGAGCAGATAGACATTCTTTTATTTTTAATTTTCTTCGTTAGTTGTTATGTAGTACACGAATTGTAAATTTAGTTTTTGTACATTTATGTGAGTGCCAGAACATATTTCATCTCTGCAGAAGAGTTTTCTGAGTTGAATAGAATCTGATGGAAACAAATTAAATAAAACTAGATTTAGAAACATTATACTTCTAAGCTTAGATGACTCCACTGAGCTTCTGACCAATCTAGAAGGGAATCTTGGTCCGTCTATGAAAAAAATGAAGTTATGATATTCAAAACTTAATCTGATCCTCCCTTGGCCATGAGTGACCCGTTCCACAGGACGAAACTAAGCTTAGATAGAAATCTACGAAAGTTATGTCAACGATTTGCATAGAAATAGCAGTAGCCCACTTGTCAGGCCTTGCATTGTCGACTTTCGAATATCTCCCTGGTTCCATTTTCTGTTTGTTTTTTCTGATCTTACGTTTTCTTTGCGAAGGGGGGTAGCTACCCTTGGGGTCACGACCCTTTCCCTCAGCTTTCAATGTTGTGGTCATCAACGCTTCCTCTTCAGTGGACCAAGTCCTAAGAATAAGACGACATCATGTTGAACTGATTCTGAGCTTTTGCAACATAGTCCTTCTGTTTCCACCCTCTCATGATGAGTGAAATTTTGACGCGAATGTGGCTACGTGTATATAGAGGGACGGTGTGTGTGTGTGTGTGTGTGTGTGTGTGTGTGTGTGTGTGTGTGTGTGTGTGTGTGTGTGTGTGTGTGTGTGTGTGTGTGTGTGTGTGCGTGCGTGTGTGTGTGTGTGTGTGTGCGTGCGTGTGCGTGTGTGTGTGTGTATGTGTGTGTGTGTGTGTGTGTGTGTGTGTGTGTGTGTGTGTGTGTGTGTGTGTGTGTGTGTGTGTGTGTGTGTGTGTGTGTGTGTGTGCGTGTCTGTGGCCGGACTTCAATGACGTAATGCAAGAAAAGAAATGAGCACAGGGAATGCCACGATGCCCCGTGCTATAGAGTAATGGATCGTAAAAGAGAATCATAAACACATTCTGTGTTACGAGGTTACTGTATCGTCCGGGGGCGATTTGCGGCCCTCCTCTGACCACGGGAATCATCTCCACTACCTCCTCCTCCTCCTCCTCCTCCTCCTCCTCCTCCTCCTCCTCCTCCTCCTCCTCCTCTTCCTCCTCCTCCTCCTCCTCCTCCTCCTCCTCCTCCTCCTCCTCCTCCTCCTCCTCCTCCTTCTCTCCTCCTCCTCCTCCTCCTCCTCCTCCTCCTCCTCCTCTTCCTCCTCCTCCTCCTCCTCCTCCTCCTCCTCCTCCCCTTTCTCCTCCTCACCACCTCCTCCGTCCTCCCACTCTCCTCCTCCTACCAATACTCCTACTTCCTCTTCTTCACTTTTAGCTCTTTAAGTTATGATTTCCGTCCATCCCTTTCTTCTTCTTCTTCTTCCTCCCTTCGTCCCTCCCTTTCTTCTTCTTCTTCTTCTTCCTCCCTTTCCCCCACCTCTCTCCTTCCTCTCTTTCTCTCTTCCTTGCTGCTTTCAACTCTTACTGCCTCCCTCCTTCATCTCCTCTGTCCTCCCTTCCTTTCGTCATTCCCTTCCTTTCTTTCCTTTTCTTCATATTTCCTTTCCTTTTCTCTCCCTCCCTTTCTCTTTTCCACTCTTCCTTCCTTTCCTTCCCTCTCCTTCCCATTCTCTCTTCCACTTCTCCACTCCTCCTCTCTTCCTCCCTTCTTCTCTACCTCTCTTCCTCTCTTCCTCTCTTCTTTTCTTCCTCTCCTTCTCTCCACCTCTCTTCATCTCTTCCTCTCTTCCTTTCTTCCTCTCCTTCTCTCCTCCTCTCCTCCTCTCGTCCTCTGACCACCCTTCCACTCATATATATATATATGTATATATATATATATATATATATATATATATATATATATATATATATATATATATATATATATATATATATAAATGGACGTAAACTGAGAGACACATAAGCACAAGACGTTTACGTGTACTTGCTTGTACTGCATTGAAGTAAACGTGTCTCTACTTCCATGTATGTGTTTGTGTGTGTGCTTGTGTTGACGTGTTTACCTGTGTGTGTGTGTGTGTGTGTGTGTGTATGTATGTGTGTGTGTGTGTGTGTGTGTGTGTGTGTGTGTGTGTGTGTGTGTGTGTGTGTGTGTGTGTGTGTGTGTGTGTGTCTTTGTGTGTGTGCTTGTTTATGCGTGTGTATGTCTGTGTTTGGATATGCATGTATGTTTCTTGTTATGTAGTTGCCCCCCGCCAGGCACACCATTGTGTACACATTGTGTACACATTATGTACACATTGTGTTTATAGTGTGTACACAAATACGTGCGACCGTGTGTGTCCATTTCTGTTTCACGGTGAACAATGCATGCGTACAAGTTTCAAGGGAATGGAGTCAGTCTGTTCATGGGGTCATTGCATACATAGTTTCGTCATATGCAAGTTTATTCATGAGTTTTGAATATATAAACACACACACACGCACGCACACACACACACACACACACACACACACACACACACACACACACACACACACACACACACACACACACACACACACACACACACACACACACACACACACACGACTCGTGGAGCAGTGGTAGAGTTTCCGCTCGCCTCTACGGAGGTCCAGGTTCGAATCCCGCCCAGGGCTGAAATGATTTCAGTATCGCTGTGCTGAGAGTCGTTACTCCAATTCTCGTTGGGTGTGTGTATGTGCGTGTAAGGTCACAGCATTACCCATAGATCGGTCATATATGAACTGTGAGCTCTCTTCGATCCCGAGTCTAACACGTGATTCAAGACCATGGTGAATCACTCACACACACACACACACACACACACACACACACACACACACACACACACACACACACACACACACACACACACACACACACACACGCACACACACACACATATGTATGTATACTGTATATATATATATATATATGCTTATGCATACTTGCACATATATAACATATACTTCCGCTTCGGTATTCGAACACAGACAATGTACACACATGTCCACGTGTCAGGCATCATGACCACATACCAGAGTAATAAGCACATGATAATCGCAGGCCCATTACAGCCATTAAAAATCGAAAATTGCATAATACGGACCATCTGCTGACACCGTTGCTATTAAACCCCTCCAGGTTTTTAATAACTGTGCATGTCTGTGTGTCCTGTCCCACACGCGAGCAGAAGCGTCTTCGCGTTCCACAAAGACGTCGAGAAGACAACGGCCGGAGCCACCTGATAATGACGCCGGCATCAAAGGCAATTTGTGGGAATACTAATAAAGAAATGTAGTGCTTATTGCCCCTTCCTCCCCCCCTCTCTGCATAAGGACTGTGATTATCGATGTTTTTGTCCCGCGTGATTGACGCTAATTTGTATTAAGTAGAGCAGTGAAATGTGAAATAGTATTCATGCATTTATACAGTACATATATATATATGTATATATATATATATATATATATATATATATATATATGTGTGTGTGTGTGTGTGTGTGTGTATGTACATATACATATACATATACATATACATATACATATATATATATGTATATATACATATATATACATATTCATATATATATATGCATATATACATATATATATATATATATATATATATGTGTGTGTGTGTGTGTGTGTGTGTGTGTGTGTGTGTGTGTGTGTATTCACTTGGTCTTTTTGGTGTGTTTGTATCACGTGTTCGACTCGTGATCGACAGCTATTTCCACACATATATAAACACACACACACACGCACACACACACACACACACACACACACACACACACACACACACACACACACACGCACACACACACACACACACATATAACACACACACACACACACACACACACACACACACACACACCACACACACACACACACACACACACACACACACACACACACACACACACACACACACACACACACACACACACACACACACACACACAGAACACACACACTGTCACATCGTATGGCATATTGATTGCATATATTTTAAGAACTCATACCTTAGGAACTTTAGTGGCACCCCAACGGCTCATAGTCACGCAGTATCCTCTTAGTACAATTGGAGAATAAAATCACTCAAAAGAATTTTGACAACTCTTATAACATCTATTCCTACGTTCTGCTGTCTTTTTAATATTTTCTGTAGTACTACATCGCCCTCTGCAATATTGTCTCCAAGGATAGAAACGCTAGTTAATGCGACGGTATAATGTGGATGTGAAGAGAATTATGAATGGATGAGGGTGTGTGTGTGTGTGTGTGTGTGTGTGTGTGTGTGTGTGTGTGTGTGTGTGTGTGTGTGTGTGTGTGTGTGTGTGTGTGTGTGTGTGTGTGTGTGTGTGTGTGTGTGTGTGTGTGTGTGTGTGTGTGTGCGTGTGTGCGTGCATAGATTTACGTAGATACATGCACTATACTCATCACAAACATATACGCTTTCCTGTGCTTATTCTATTACAGCAAATTCCCTCGAATATTACACACGAAACCCACTGAAACAAGTCTCATACTACTCCTCACCTCCTCCTCACCTCCTCCTCACCTCCTCCTCCCTCGTGCACTCCACTACTCCAGGTACTCTCCCTCCTCCTCCTCTTCCTCTTCCTCCACCTCCTCTTCCTCCTCCATCTCCTCCTCCTTCACTGACAAGTTGACCTACATCTTGGCGTCGTACATTGAGTTCGCTCTAATAGTGAACGACCCCCGGTGGGTTCTTCTTGTGCCAGTGAGGAGGAGCCTTTCTTGAACGTTCGGCCTCGAACGTTCGGCCTCGAACGTTCGGCCTTGAACGTTAGGCCTCGAATGTTCGGCCTCGAAGGCTCGGCCTCTAACATTCGGCCTCTAACGTTCGGCCTCGAACGTTCGATCTGGAACGTTCGGCCTCTGACGTTCAACCTCTAACGTTCGGCTTGAAACGTTCGGCCTCAAACGTTCGGCCTCTAATGTTCTGCCTTAAACGTTAGGCCTCGAACGTTCGGAATTGAACGTTAGGCTTCGAAGGCTCGGCCTCTAACGTTCGGCCTCGAAGGCTCGGCCTCTAACGTTCGTCCTCTAACGTTCGGCCTCGAACCTTGAGCGTACTCTGAAGGCCTAGCAAGGACGCCCTGTGACCAAGGGTTGATTGATGTATTTATCTGTTTATCTATATCGAACTGTACTCTTATCAATGTATATATGGCCTTGTATGTATACCTCTGTCTATGTCTGTCTATGTCTGTCTTTCTCTTTATATGTGACTGAATCATATATTAATTTTTCTACCTATTTATTCATTTGTTATTGTTATTCACATATTTTTTTTATTTTTATATATTTCTAATCGTTTCCTTATTCGTTTATCTATACACTTATCTATTCATTCGTCTAATCATTTATCTATTCATTTATTTATTTATTTGTTTATTTATTTACTTATCTATTATTTATTTATTTATTTATTTGTTTATTCGTTTATTTATCAATCTGTTTTTTGGATAGATTTGTACGTAGAACCATCAGTCTGTATAAAACAGTTATACCTTAGCCATAATCAAATATATACACAAAGTCCATTTAGCAAAAGGGTCGATACAGTCAGAATAAAATCTTTAAAGGGAGGATTAGAGCGTCACTACCTGTAGCGGATGTTGGGGTAACGACAGGTCGAGCCCTGCCGCCAGCGAGTTGTACTAAGGTCATGGTTCATTAAATTCCACAATACAAAGTCTTTTGTAAGGAGTACCATTTTAGCTCCCTGATTGGGGGAATTTGTGAAGTTTCATCTCACCCTAACCTAAGTAGTCTAACCTAACCTAACCTAACCTAATTAACCTAATCTACCTTACCTACCTAATCTACCTAACCTAACCCAACCTACCTAGCCTACCTAACCTATCTAACCTAATTAATCTAACCTACCTAACCTACCTAACCTACCTAACCTAACCTAACCTAACCTAACCTAACCTAACCTAACCTAACCTAACCTAACCTAACCTGACCTACTTAACCTGCCTAACCTAACCTACTTAACCTAACCTAATCTAACAAACCTACCTAACCTAACCTACCTAATCTAACCTACCTAACCTAACCTAACCTACCTAACCTACCTAACCTACCTAACCTACCCAACCTACCTAACCTACCTAACCTACCTAACCTACCTAACCTACCTAACCTACCTAACCTAACCTAACCTAACCTAACCTAACCTAACCTAACCTACCTAACCTACCTAACCTACCTAACCTACCTAACCTACCTAACCTACCTAACCTACCTAACCTACCTAACCTACCTAACCTACCTAACCTACCTAACCTAACTTACCTAGCCTACCTAACCTAACCTAACCTGCCTAACCTACCTAACCTAACTTAATCTAACCTAACCTAACCTGACCTACCTAACCTGCCTAACCTAACTTACCTAACCTAACCTAATCTAACAAACCTACCTAACCTAACCTACCTAACTTACCTAACCTACCTAACCTACCTAACCTACCTAACCTACCTAACCTACCTAACCTACCTAACCTACCTAACCTACCTAACCTACCTAACCTACCTAACCTACCTAACCTACCTAACCTACCTAACCTAACCTAACCTAACCTAACCTACTTAACCTAACTAACCTAACCTAAACTAAACTAACAAATTGCTGTGCGAGCGGGTGAGACAAAAATTCACAAATACCGAACAATCATCATCATAAACACAGGATCAGTGTTATTGTGGATCCCTTTGGAGTTAAATTGATTTCCGAAATGATCTGGCCTGACCCCGCAGAACACCAGTCACTAGTACAATATCATTGGGGTCATGTGATGCGTGTCTTTCCAAGTTCTTCTTATCGATACTTATCGATTAACTGAAGAGGACCGCAGAGGATGGTCGTAATATACAGACTTTTTTTTTTTTTTTTTTTAGATAGATAGATCGGGAACCAGATAAAAAAAAGTGCCACTCGGTTAAAAATGGGTTAATTTAGATCTGAATGAAATAGCCTGGTTTTAGCCAAAATAATGTTGTTACGTGCTAACTGACGCGAACGTGGTCAAGAAGGTACACAGCTTCTTGTGAAAAAGATTATATCTAAAAACGGGTCTCCATTACATATATTTACAACGATGTTATCTTTTTTTCCTGATGTCTACACCATTTCTCCATCGAATTGTTTTCATAATAATGTCGAGAATTTAGGTCGTCTAGTTCGCTTCTGGCTAAGTTGAGGAAATCGACAAATGAATTTCTTGAATGTCATCCAAGAAGAGCGTCAACGAGATGAAAAACCGATGTGGAATAAAAAAAAAAAAAAATCTAAGAAGAATTGTATTATTTAAAATCACGTTTGGTTTTCGTAAAAGTGTTTTTAGTTTTTCGTTGTTTAAGTTGATTGAGTTAGGATATAAGAACAACTATATGCTAAATATCGATATCAATGGAACAATGATTGATAATACATACATATATATATATATATATATATATATATATATATATGTATATATATATATTTATATATATATATATATATATATATATATATATATATATATATACATACTGTATATATATATGTGTATAAGATGAAACTATAATCCACTATCGGAGGAAAATGTTGAAGAGAATAAAAGATAGTGGTCGAAATATACAGCTATCTCTGTATCTCTGCTCTTATCTTCTCCAATAGTGGGTTGGAGTTTCATTCTATTCAAATGCTACTATATCATCTTACTCTAATACACACACACACACACACACACACACACACACACACACACACACACACACACACACACACATACATACACACGCATACATACACACATACATACGTGTACATATAACTTGTGACTACGCTCCACTGAAGTATAATGTAAACGTAAATACAACACGTATGGGCGTAATGTCAACACAGACTACATTGTGATTGAATGTCATGTCATCAAGACCAGATGTTTTCGATATCAGTTGTCAACAAAACTTCCACTCATCTTGGTTACAATAAATATTGAGGCCGCTACATCTGCGGACATCTAAATCTGACCCATCAGACATAAAAAGAGGTAGACACATCTTCGATTATGCCTCGGTGCCGTTTTGTGAATAAAGATAATTCTTACAATGAGTAAACTATTGTATATAGAAAATACTGAACATTCGACAACGACAACTTTATTTACATGTGATATATGATGAGTCAAATTCGAATGTTTTCTAGTATGGACCAATATCAATAATACTACATTGTACACAAGCATGAACTTAACCAGGCGATCCAGGATGACAGGATAATGTATCGAGTACGCTATCTGATGCCATGGTGCGTTTGACCAACAGAGCCACCTTTCTAAGGCCACGGTGTGTTTGGGTACAACGCTAACGGGGACGCACCTTGAGAGATGATGGATGGAACGTAAAGTTCTTCTCTAATATAAACAAAGCTGAGGACCGGCGGAGCCGAACGCGCGAGGAGAAAGCTGAACAGAAAGAGAAACCCAGGTGGCAAGTCGAGGTGGGGGGGGGGGAGACGTCGGGAGGGGCGGGGAGAGGCAAAGGGGGGCAAAGGGAGAGCTGGGAGAGCTGGGAGAGAGGTAAGATCTGATATGGAGAGGAGGATAATCATTGCAAAGATTCTGGAACCCATACCTGATAAGAACTTTGAAGTATGAAGAAAATTGGGAAGCTGTTTCCTTACTCAGCTTTCTTCTGGCAGTTAATCCAACTTCGCACAGATAGGAGGAATATATGTCTCCTTTATGCGTATGAATATATACGCATATATATATATATATATATATATATGTATATATATATATATATATGTGTGTGTGTGTGTGTGTAAAACGTGTGTGTGTGTGTGTATGCATACAATCGTGTACACATGTATAAGATTATTCACAAGTATGCAGCATTTCTATGTTTCCTTAATATATTCATCATTACGTATGGATGTCTGTATGTGCCATTGTTGAGGTTGTTCTGATTTTTTTAATTACTCGTACACTTAAGGTTATGACAGGTAAAGGAATATTGAAATTAATGTAATTTAGCCCAAATGATTCAATACTTTGTCGTATCATCGTACTATATCTCGGTCGAGACTCCTTAGTTTGAAACAGAAAAAAAATCTTTCTGAAAACACAAACCACAAAAGAAAAAAAGACAGCGATTTCTGGTTGTGAGTAGACAGGTGGAATAGACGGGTTGACGAAGGAAGAAAAAGAGGAACGAAGAAAGAAGCGAAAGAAGGAAGAAAGGAAAGAAGAAGAAGAAGAAAAAAAAACGTGTTAAGGTCATGGAAATAACCTGCACTCGAGCTTTCGTGTAACCTGAAGAAGTTGTCGCCAAGAAGAGTTTCATGAGTGAGGCCAACAGCCGTGGCGGGAAGGAGTAGATCATTTCCGGAGAGTCTGCCTTCGTCAAACTAACAAGACAAAACAAAAAAGTGGGGAAGGTTTTCGAGAACTCAAAGTAAAGGGAAGAAAGAGAAAAAGAAAGAGAAAAAGAAGGAGGAGGAGGAGGAGGAAAAAGAGGAGGAGGTGAAGGTGTGTGTATGTGTGTGGGGGGTGGAGGGTGATCAGGAGGGAGGAGGGAGGAGGTGGGGAGGGGAACGGGGAGTGGAGGGAGAGGGCTAGCCTACACGCATTGTGGACCACGCTATCGCCAGTTGCTCACGCGGCGTCGTTCTGCGCAAGTCGTTTCGCGCACCTGGGGGAAGAGTTGTTGCCCTGAGCGCAGCGTGAGGGTTGTGTACTAGTGTGTTCGTGTCGCGACGGTAAAGCGGACTGATTTCTGGGATTAATATCTTTACCATCATCCTGGTAACTCTGGTGTGTGTGTTGGATTCGGATCCATTTAGTGTGAATGTACGTTTAAAGTTTGGGAGACTTCAACGCCGGAAGAACGAATTGAGGTGAGTAAGCTGGACTTTATGTAGGGCAACCCAGTGCAACTTCTGGTATACACAAAAATGCAAAAATGGGACATATACGTTAACATATACACGCATATAAACACACGCATGCACATCAAATATTCTCTAACAAACTCAAACACACATTCATAGTCACTTCTTGTTTCTCATTTTCTTTCTCTTTTTCTTTGGTTCTTTTTCTCCTCTCCCTTTCTCTTTTTTGTGCGGTAATGTCCCTGATTCTTTCTCTTATTTCCTCTTTTATTCTCTCTCTCTCTTTCTCTCTCTCTCTCTCTCTCTCTCTCTCTCTCTCTCTCTCTCTCTCTCTCTCTCTCTCTCTCTCTCACACACACACACACACTCACACTCACACACACACACACACACACACACACACACACACACACACACACACACACACACACACACACACACACACACACACACACACACACACACACACACACACACACACACACACACACACACACACACACACACACACACACACACACAAACACACACACACACTCGTTACCTGTATTTACCTAAATGCATAAACATATATACTTTCATAAATACTTACATGAGCTCATCCATGTATCCATTCATCTATCCATCCATACATCCAAAGGTACATACATCCACCCATGCATACATTGGCCCATACATGTATCCATCCATACATTCATCTACCCATACATACATACATACATACATACATACATACATACATACATACATACATACATACATACATACATACATACATACATACATACATATTGTACATACATACATCCACACATGCATACATACATACATACATACATACATACATACATACATACATACATACATACATACATACATACATACATACATACATTTATACACATACATACATACATACATACATACATACATACATACACACACACACATACATACATACATATACATATACATACATACATACATGTATACATACATACACACATACATACATACATACATACATACATACATACATACATACATACATACATACATACATACATACATACATGCATACATACACACATACATACAAGTGCATTCATTCCACTTAATCTCTCGAGCCATT
>NC_134783.1:52537227-52539727 GCF_046742065.1 Oratosquilla oratoria | reverse complement strand
AACCACACCAAACCCGAATCCGCTTCTCCTCACAACCTCGGACTTAGCTTACATTGCTCACATATTCACACCATGTCTTGCTTACTTCGTGCTGGCTTTCTCGACCGCCTCTATTGCGGGTTGATTGTGTACCGATACGCGTGTTTGCTGGTTGAAGATTACGTTACAGAAGCCTTAGCTCATCTCCAGATTCTTTTCGAGGTGGCGTGTCTGGCGGTGTGCATGACGCGGGAAGCTTTGATTGTCATGCAAATGAAGGGGAGTAGGAAGGAGAAGGTTAAATGATGAAAGGTAAATATGAGAAGAAAGGGAATAGCTGAAGCTGTGGGGTTTATACGGACTTTTCATCATATATATATATATATATATATATATATATATATATATATATATATATATATATATATATATACAGTATATATATTGTGCCGCTCAGCACTAACACAGACACTTGAAGCCGGGAGTAAGCAGTGAAGAGAGACAGGCAGACATAGACAGGCAGACACAGACATTGAAGCACAGAGGAACAGACAGAAACAGACAAGCGGATAAGCAGACAGACACGCTGACACACACAGAGAAACACAGACAAACAAACACAGGCAGACAGACACAGGCAAAAAGACACAGACAAAACAGAGACAGGCAGAAAGACACAAGCATACACAGACAAACAGACATACAAAGTCGCATAGACAGAGAGATACACAGACAGACAGACAGACATACACAGTCGTATTGAGAGACAGACACATAGACAGAGAAATGGACAGAGACTGACTGACAGACAAACTGACTAGGATGGAGACCAGGGCAGAAGATGAAATGTGGGAAGAGGAGGAAGAGGAAGAAGAGGAGGAGGAAGTGGTGGGGGGGAGGGGCAGGAAGGAAGGAGTTGGGGGAGAAATGAATGCACGGAAGATGAAAGCAGAAAGAAGTGGAGGAGGAAGTGGAGGAGGAAGTGGAGGTGGTGGAGGAGGAAAAGGTGGAGGTAGTTGTGAGGGAGGGGGTAGGGGTGGGGAGAAGGAAGAGGAAAAGTTGAAAATCCAGAAGGAATAGGAAGATGTGAAGGTGAAGAAAGAAAAGGAGGAGATGGAAGAGGACTAGTGAAGAACTGCATAATAGGAGGGGAGGAGGAGGAAGGGAGGGAGGAGGAGGAAGAGGAGAAGAAGGAGAAGAAGGAGAAGAAGGAGAAGGAGGAGAAGAACGAAGAGCAGAAGAAGGAGGAGTAGAAGAAGGAGGAGGAAAAGGAAGATGAGGAGGAGAAGGAGGAGGAGGAGAAGTAGGAGTGGGAGTAGGAGGAAGAGGAAGAGGAGGAACAGAAGAAGTTGAAAAATGAGAAGTTTGCGTGAGTTTGACCTCCGGCTTTCTGACTCTTCATATCTTCTCCAAAGTTCCTCCTTATTTCAACCTTCTAATCGTCACTACATCTTGCTGGTGTAATGGTAATGTTCTCGACTGCTAAATCAACCGTTTGAGTTCGAGGCTCCGCCCAGAGCTGAAAAGCGTTACGGTCTGGGACTCCAGCACTGGTGGGCAAAGATTTTTTATTATTATTATTTTTTTAATGTGTAGGTGTGTGTGTCTGCATCTCTCTCTGTGTGTGTGTGTGTGTGTGTGTGTGTCTGTGTATATGTGCATGTGTGTGTGTACGTACGTACGTCTGTATCTGTGTCTGTGTAAGGTCACAGCATTACCCATAGATCGGGCCATGTACAAGATTTGATCTCTCATCCGGGAGAGTAAAAGCTGTCGATCACGAGTCAGTCACGATATCCAAGACAATGGCAACTCAATTGTGAGGTTTTTCTTCTTCTACCCAAAATCTCACGACATCCTTCCATCTCAACTTCCCATTCCCACTTGTCATTTCAACCTCCGTTGAAAGTTCTTAATTCAACTTTCTATTCTAATCTATTGCAGCGTCATACTTCATCCATTCATTGAAATTTCCTCTTCAACTTTCTATTGTGATATTCTATTGGGGCTTCTGAATGCAACAGCTTTCTGAAACGTGATGCAACCTTTCTCTTCAACTTTCCATATCAATTTTCCTTTTAAATCTATTGTTGTACCTTTCCTTTGCAACTTCTAGTTCCAGGTTTAAGTTATAGCCTTGTAATACTGTCACCTCCATTCCAGTATGAAAATACCTTTAATCTTCTGTAACGTTTAAATTTCTAATTCTATTTTTTTCTTTTACCTTTTTTCAGTTCCTTGAACATGATGGTATGTGTATTATAGAAATAAAAGTAATTATCTTAATTAGAGATTTAATGGTTAGTGGTCACTTTATAGAATTTGGTTCTTTCCTGGCGCCAAATTATTTCGTTCAACTAATCGGAGATTACGCGACGAAATGTGAAATAAAATGAAAATTCAGACGAGTTTAATGGAATCGTCTAGAGTTACTAGACCTAAGCGAACAAATACAAGGTATTCTTTACCAAGGAGCGATACTTTACATATTTTCTTCAACCTTTTCCAAGACAACTTTAAT
>NC_134783.1:52522227-52532227 GCF_046742065.1 Oratosquilla oratoria | reverse complement strand
TTCTATATTTGCATACGTGTGTGCGTGTATGTTTACGTGTGCCTGTGTATGTGTGCATGAGTAATTGCCTGTTTGCCCGTTTGCTTGTGTGTGTGTGTGTGTGTGTGTGTGTGTGTGTGTGTGTGTGTGTGTGTGTGTGTGTGTGTGTGTGTGTGTGTGTGTGTGTGTGTGTGTGCGTGTGTGTGTGTGTGTGTGTTGAATCGGAGGTGAAAATGGAGGCGAGAGAGAGGAGGTACGTGTGAGAACAAATCTCTTGATACACAAGATCCAGTTTCCAGAACCGATATCGATCTGGATAATTGAGACTTCAAGACGGACCCCTTCTGCAAGAAGGGCAAAGAAATTAAACAGAACACTGACCATGTCCTAAACTCGTGTCCGCTTTAAACCAATTCAACAGGGCTGAGCGCGTTCCTTCCTGCGTTTCTATATGCGTTCCTCGTTGCGTTCCGCTATAGTTTGGCCGCGATTAGCGCTCCCAAAGTATTAAAGCAATATAGGTGCCGGTATAGTATGTGGCCTATGTTTTGGATGTGGCCTACGAAAGTTTTCTTTGGTATAGTATGTGGTCTACCTGACTTTTATTTCGGTATGAACCCGTCTCTTCAGCTTTAACAGTTTGGGAGCGCTAACCGCGGCCAAACTAAAGAGGAACGCACCGAGGAACGCATATAGGAACACACCGAGGAACGCGCCCAGCTTTGCAATTAAGCCAACACCGATCTGATCAAAATTAACCCAAGAACACTTGAATGGCCGGCTGTCCGGCGTGACAAGGTATGATGACGTTTGTAATTATGATTTTACGTTTTTGAGGATTGTTGACATGTACACGATGCAATTAACGTTGACGTCAGCAATCAACGTATGTTAACGTTCGGGGAGAAAGGATTGCCAGGTATGATTCTAAAGATAAGCTGAGAGATCTTATCATATATACAGATACAATGGTCGGTGTCGAAAGAGGTGGTCATTGTGTGTATGTGTGTGTGTGTGTGTGTGTGTGTGTGTGTGTGTGTGTGTGTGTGTGTGTGTGTGTGTGTGTGTGCGTGCGCGCGCGTGCGTCTGTGTGTGTGTGTGTGTGTGTGTGTGCTGATTATTGTGGTTGCCATGGTGATACAATATTTGTCGAAAAAAAATTCCACATCAAACACATATCTCCTGTGCAATAAGGGCGATCGTGCAGTGCGTAATGTATTACACTCTCGCCCTTATGGTACAGAAGGCGAGGGTCATACCAGTGACTGTGAAGAAGTTATTCAAAGTCTTACTCTTCTGGATCCGTTTTATCTTTGAATAAAATCACCTGACGGCAGCCAAGAACAAAGGTCAAGGACCGTCCTTGATCTTAATGAAATAGTTTAATGATAACCAGAATGAAGGTCATAAAGAAGGTCACTTTGTTGATAGAGACGGGAACAAAACTCTTTCGTTTGCTTGAGATTTGATTACAACAAGTGTCAGTGCTTGTGGTTGTGGAGAAAATGGTGGTGGTGGAGATAATGGTGGTGGTGGAGATAATGGTGGTGGTGGAGATAATGTTGGTAGTGGAGATAATGGTGGTGGTGGAGATAATGGTGGTGGTGGAGATAACGGTGATGGTGGAGATAATGGTGTGGTGGTGGAGGTAATGGTGGTGGAGATAATGGTGGTGGTGGAGATAATGGTGGTGGTGGAGATAATAGTGGTGATGGTGGAGATAATGGTGGTGGTGGAGATAACGGTGATGGTGGAAGTAACGGTGATGGTGGAGATAATGGTGGTGGTGGAGATAATGATGGTGGTAGAGATAATGGTGGTGGTGGAGATAATGGTGGTGGTGGTGGAGATAATGGTGGTGGTGGAGATAATGGTGGCGGTGGAGATAATGGTGGTGGTGGAGATTATGGTGGTGGTGGAAATGGTGGAGATGGTGATGGTGGAGATTATGGTGGTGGTAGAGATGGTGGTGGTCGTGGAGATGGTGGTGGTGGAGATTATGGTGGCGTTAGAGATGGTGGTGGTGGAGATGGTGTTGGAGATGATGGTGGAGATATCGAATTGACGGATTCGTAAATGTCTCCAGGCTATGTGGTGACCCTTACAGTCGTAATACCTCCACGCATACACATACACACACGCACACACGCACACACACACACATGACAACACGTACACACACGCAATCCTACACGCGCAGGGAGGAACTAGAATGAGCACGCGCACATAGTGGCCATCCATCCAAACCCAAGATGCACAAAATCGACCTTACGTGACTGATGAAATCTCAAGATTTAATTCCAACGCGTAATGATGTGCACACATTGAGTCAGAGGTCCGAGCAGATACACGAAGTGGAAATCTATATTCAGCTATGTTGGAGTCACATTTTCATAGCTATACTTCTATATATGGCAATAAGAACACGGGTACGTGTGTTCACTTATGCAAAGTAGACCACTATATATATATATATATATATATATATATATATATATATATATATATATATATATATATATATATATATATATATATATATATATATATACATATAATGTATACATATGCATATATACATACGAACATATACATAAACATATACATATACATATACATATATACATATACATATACATATACATATACATATGCACATGTTATATATATGTACATGTAAATATACACATATAATGCATATGTAGATGGACATATACACATGATGTATATGTACATGTACATATACACATGATGCACATGTACATGTACACATACATAAACATATCATAAAAGCATACATGAAGAACGGACAGAAGTTGACGCCTGTTCTCTATTGCGAAGACTATTTTTTAGTTATATATTTTCTCTCCAATCCATTCTGCATACACCTTACAGCATCGTAAGTAATGTCGTCACTGAGTCTGTCAAACGAGCGAAATCGTTCTTGACAATACCTGTAGGTCTTGTTCTCCTTTCCCTCTATATCAGCGCTTTTCAACCTGGGGCTGCTGAAATCAATCATAGAGAATTGATGCACACAGAAAATCACATTGATATATGTATCATTGATTACCTAGTTGTGCATATTTGACTTATTTCCATGCTATTTTATTTTTCTTGGGTGTTCTTATTTCTTCTACAAACAGTATTGTCAATTTGTTTCAGTTCTAAGGAATCAAGGAAATAAATCATCAAGCAGTACACTTCACTTTCTTTTATCCTTCTAATAACAAGATAGGGGTGCTGGACTGCTTAGACATGACAACAGGGGATGCTATGGTCGGAAAAGTTTGGGAAACGCTGCTCTGTATTGACCTGTCCCCATTCCTTCCTCCCAAAATCCCTCCCTCCGTCCCTCCTTCCCTCCCTCCCTCCTTCCCACCCTCCATCTCCCTCTCCCTCCCTCCTTCCTTCCCTACCTCCCTCCTCCCCACCCTCCTCCCCTCTCTCCCTCCTCTCTTCCCTACCTCCCTCCTCCCCACCCTCCTCCTTCCCTCTCTCCCTTCTTCCCACCCTCCCTCCCCTCCTCCCCACCCTCTCTCCCTCTCCCTCCCTCCTTCCTTCCCTCCCTCCCTCCTCCCCACCCTCCTCCTTCCCTCTCTCCCTCCTTCCTTCCCTCCCTCCCTCCTCCCCACCCTCCTCCTTCCTTCCCTCCCTCCTTCCTACCCTCCCTCCGTCCTCCCCACCCTCCTTCCTTCCCTCCCTCCCTCCTTCCCACCCTCCCTCCCTCTCCCTCCCTCCTTCCCTCCCTCCCTCCCTCCCTCCTCCCCACCCTCCTCCTTCCTTCCCTCCCTCCTCCTCCTCCTTCTTCCTTCCCTCCCCCCTCCCCACCCTCCCTCTCCCACCTTCTTTCTTCAGTCATTGTATTCTCTTTTCCTTCTCTATATTCTTTACTTGCTCTCTATCTTCCCTTTCTTGCTCTCTTACCTTATCCTCCATCCGTTTACTCATTTGTTTTTTCTCTTTTTCTCTCTTCGCATGTCTCTCTTTTTATCTCTCTCTGGTGTTCTTTCCTTTTCCTTTTATTTATTTTCATTTTTATTATTATTTTTTTGTATTTGGTTGACTTACGTATTCGCCTTCCTTTCTTCTTGCCTTTCTTTCATAGTACATCCTTTCATCACTTTTTCCTCCTCTTTTCTTCCTCTTTCCCAATCTATCATGCTTTCCTGCTTCTCTCTCTCCCTATCTCTTTCTTTCTCTTTCTCTTTCTTTTTCTCTTTCTCTTTCTCTTTCTCTTTCTTCTCCTTCTCCTTCTCTTTCTCCTTCTTCTCCTTCTTCTCCTTCTCTTTCTCTTTCCCTTTCTCTTTCTCTTTCTCTTTCTTTTTCTCTTTCTCCTTCTCCTTCTCCTTCTCCTTCTCCTTCTCCTTCTCCTTCTCCTTCTCCTTCTTCTCCTTCTCCTTCTCCTTCTCCTTCTCCTTCTCCTTCTCCTTCTCCTTCTCCTTCTCCGTCTTCTCCTTCTCCTTCTCCTTCTCCTTCTCTTTCTCTTTCTCTTCCTGTTTTTCTTTCTCCTTAGCTAATTATAAATTTCTTTATCCAAATATTTTTTAACTTCTTTAATCTTTCTTCTTCTATCACTTGTTCTCTCGATTTTACAGTATTTTAGATATATTTCATATCATTTTTGTTATATGTTTTTCTCATTTCTTATTTTTCTTTTCCACCTCACGTTTCCAATTTCTTTGCATTTTTTTCAGTTTTCTTCGATGTCTATATGAATCCAGTTTATATTTTCGTCTCAAACTTTCCTCTAAAACTCTGAGTTCTTAATAATCTTCCACAATGTTTCGCTCATCTTCATTTGTTTTTCTGCCCGTAATTTCGTCGATCAATGTTTCTTAATCATTCGCTCGTGTTCTGTTTCACAATTATTCGCTCGGTTCATCTGTTCCAAGACTTAACTGAATCAAATCTTCAGGTCTTTGTTAGACGAAAGGATTAATGTATATCACTAAATTAGAGAAATTTGTCAAAATATTTCGAACATTTTCCATCTAAGGTCATCACTGAAAACCGAACCAAAATGGTCCAACTATCGTTGACTTGTTTACTTGTTTTTGGACACAGCGAACTGTTTATCATTTTCATCTTCGTTTCGATCTATCTCATCTTCGTTCACACGTATTCCTTTCGTTAGGATGAAACACTTTAATGAATTTGTTCATGTTGACGCCAGGTGATTTTATTTACTTCTTCACTTTGATCGCGGCCGTTCAGCAATAAATAAATAAGTAAAAAATAAATAAATAAATAAAAAATAAATAAATGAATAAATAAAAAAATTATGATAATAATAATAATAATAATAATAATAATAATAATAATAATAATAATAATAATAATAATAATAATAATAATAATAATAATAATAATAATAATAATAATGATAATAATAATAATGATAATAATAATAATATTTATAATAATAATAATAATGATAATGATAATAATAATAATAATAATATTTATAATAATAATAATGATAATAACAATAATAATAATAATAATAGTTATAATAATAATGATAATAATAATGATAATAATAATAATAATAATAATAATAATAATATTCGTCAAACATTAGCAAAAATAAAATCTCTGAAGAATGTCATCATACTGAAAGGTCTCAAACGTCATTCTCAGAATCGACAATATCAAATCTCATTCCGCCTTTTCATTAAGTTATGCCTATATTCTGTGCTACTTCTTTGTCTTCTTCATTATTCTCAAGAATTCTCTTATTTTTACATTCATGGTTGATATATTAGAGGATTATTTTACTTCGGAAAAAAACTATGACGTCATAAGGAGATGAGCAAGGCTGCTTCGCGTCATGATAACAAGACTAAAGGAATAGATAAGGCAAATTAGTCAACTGTTAAAGCCTATAACATCAGTTCTATTTGTCTATTTATTATCATTATTATTATGGCCATTATCTTTATTATTATTATTGTCATTATCTTTATTATTATTATTATTGTCATTATTTTTATTATTATTGTCATTATTATTGTCATTATTATTATTATTATAATTATTACTATTATTATTATTATTATTATTATTATTATTATTATTATTATTATTATTATTATTATTATTATTATTATTATTATTATTATTATTATTATTATTATTATTATTATCATTACTATTATCATTATTGTTAATTCATTTCATTTCATTTCATTTCATTTCAGTTTAGTTTAGTTTTTGTTAATTTAGTTTAATTTAATTTAGTTTAATTTAATTAATTTAATTTAATTTAATTTGATTTAATTTAATCTGATTTAATCTGATTTAATCTAATTTAATCTAATTTAATCTAATTTAATCTAGTTTATTCTAATTTATTTTAGTTTAATCTAGTTTAATCTAGTTTAATCTTGTTTAATTGAGTTTAATCTAGTTTAGATTAATTATTTATATACCGGTATATATTTTTTTCTTTACTGAACCGACCTGGTGTTACCCAGAACTCGTTCATGATTTCGGATGTAATCTCTCTAAGCATTGCGTCTGCTTACGGTCGAAAATTCATCTGTAATCATCCGGATATTATTTGTCATCCTCCACGAGACCCATTGTTGGCCTCTTAACCTCGCCTCACCTCTTCTTCCTCTGATTTATCATTCTCTTCCTCAGATCCAACATCACAATTCTTCAAACCTGGTGTGTCTTCCCTCTGATCATCTCCCTCAATATAACTCTGTATTCATTTTCTCTAAGTAATCACTCTGTCTTTTTTTTTGTATTCATATCCTGTAAGTTGGCATTTGTTTCCTGTAAGTCGGCATTTGTCTCCTGTAAGTCGGCATTTGTTTCCTGTAACTCGGCATTTGTCTTCTGTAACTCGGCATTTGTTTCCTGTAACTCGGCATTTGTCTCCTGTAACTCGGCATTTGTTTCCTGTAACTCGGCATTTGTCTCCTGTAATTCGGCATTTGTTTCCTGTAACTCGGCATTTGTTTTCTTTAATTCGGCATTTGTCTCCTATAACCCGGTATTTTTCTCCTGTAACTCGGCATTTGTTTCCTGTAACTCGGCATTTGTCTCCTGTAACTCGGCATTTGTCTCCTGTAATTCGGCATTTGTTTCCTGTAACTCGGCATTTGTTTCCTTTAATTCGGCATTTGTCTCCTGTAACTCGGCCTTTGTTTCCTGTAACCCGGTATTTGTCTCTTGTAACCCGGTATTTGTCTCCTGTAACTCTGCATTTGTTTGCCGTAATTCGGCTCTCGACTTCCCAAGTTCGAAATGACTCTTCAGATTCACATCGGAACCCTTTTACAAGTCGTCATTCAACATCTGTTTCAACTCTTCCCTCCAGTAATAATCCATCTAACCCGATACTCACCTTCCATTATCCTCCACCTTCCGTAGTATTCGTACTCACACCGATTTTCCAGTCGCTTCCCTTAAACTTTACGACCGGATTCCACACGTGCCCCTCGACGACCTCACTCGTTCGCTCTCCACCTCCCTCCTCCTTCAGCTCCTAACCCAGTGCCTGCCTTCAGAAGCTCCCCCTTGCCCTCCGACTCCTTCGGCAGAAGCCCTGAGGGCACAAGAACGCCACGCGTGTCACGAGAAGGGATCATTAGACAACCGCGATGAGAACAACGGTACCCAAACGTCACGAGGCACTGGTGGGATGGGAGGAGGGGGGGGGGTGAGAGGGGGGAAGATGAAGATGAGAGAGGGGAGGAGGGGGAGTAGGGCAATAGATGGTATGGGGACGGGTCAGGGGGAGGAGGAAGAGGAGGAGGAGGAGGAGGTGGAGGAGGTGGAGGACGGAGAACGTTTGAACGAGTGCATATGAATAGGTGAAGGAGGAGAAGAGAACAAGAACGAGGAGGAAGATAGAGGAGGAAGAGGAGGAGGAGGAGGAGGAGGAGAAGGTGGAGGAGGAGGGGAAGATGAGGTGAATAAGGTGATTAAGTAGGAGGAGCAAGTGGAGGAAGAGAAAGAAGAGGAGGGCTGGAAACGATATAAGAGTGAAAAAGAGTAAAGAGAGGAGAGAAGATAAGAGAGGTAACTGTGTCAAGTGTTGACGGAGCAGCATATGATCGTATCATAAAAATAATGATCGAATAAATAAAGAGATGAATAAGTGAATGAATGAATAAATTGATAAGTGAACTAATGAGTAAATGAATGAATTGATTAACTGATGATTAGATGAATAAATAAATAAATAGATAATAAAGAAATAAGAAAAATGAAGAAATAAATAGATAAATGAAGAAATAAAGAAAAGGGCAGACATCCTAAACAGAACCACATAAGTTGAAGGCTTTTAGATATTATGTGAAGTGAAACAATCAGCACGAAAGAACAGACAAATATAGTCACAGTCATTTTGAATCAAAATTGTCAAACTCTCTCTCTCATCAAATGTAATTAAAACAATTATATTAATGAAATCTGCTCGCCTTCTGGAGATGGGAATGGGTGTTGAATCCACACACAAACACACACACACACACACACACACACACACACACACACACACACACACACACACACACACACACACACACACACACACACACACACACACACACACACACACACACACACACACACACACACACACACACACACACACACACACACACACACACACACACACGTTAACTATAGCCAAGGGGTGCACGGAGTCAGCCAATCAGATTGCGAATTGGGCTCTAATTGTTGTGACGTCACATCCCATCCAATTAACGAGTAGTTCCAGTACACGTTAGAGGAGAAGTTTTTCTCAAGACAGCCACTGTGATTAATCTATCTTATCCGGGGACCATCTTCCAGACGAATTGCTTTTTGTGTCTACTTTTTGCCAAAATAGATTAAACTATTCTAGTGGGGAACAGAAACGCTGATAAGTTACAGTCAAAAAGAACAACAGCAAAAGTAATCAAATTATTAACAGGAACAACAGCATCAATACCAATTGCAGCATCGACACCAACAACATGTGAAATGCAAAGGCCAAATTACCCTCCAAGGGATAGCCCGGTCTTGCAATGAACCACTAAGGCCAAAGTTTATTTGACAAAGTTATAATTGAGATAGTTCAAATTTTTCGCTCGGTGATCACCGCTTAACCGAATAGAATAACTTGGTTTTAAAAGATTAAGTCCATAACTCTTCTCATTATTGTTAACGAAGTTCATGAGATTTAATTTTATTTATTTATCAATTTCTTTTAATCGTCATTATTTCTTCTTTAAACCCCTGAAAGAACACTTTACACATAGAATTGATAATATCACGATCAAGATAATTTTATTGGAATCACGTTTATGTATTGTATTGTGGTTGTCGCGAGTTTGGGAAAACTTTCGTGGGATAAGGCTCAACCACTTTAGTATAAAGACAAACTTTACAGATATTCTTCTGGCTAACGCCACATGAGGGACTAACTTCTTAGAAAACGGGCCCTCGATTTAGAATTCCCAAAGCTTCCTCAGAAACGCTCACTCAAAAGAAGTACAGCCTTGAATGAAAGTTTTGCCCCATGTTACAATTTTCACAACACCAGTACGTCGAGTGTGTGATATATTTTCATATATAGTATTTACTTTACAATCAAGTAGTTTTCTTGATTTCAAAAAATGTCAGACAAAGAATTTGAGTTTCGTAGTTTGGAAAAATCTAGATGGGTAAAAAAATTTGGTTGTGACTGTTTATGATTAACTGGTTGAAGAGGATGTTGATGTTTCCAGAAATAACGACCACATAAAATCTAGGCATTCAATACCCAATACCGTGTGTTAGCTAGAACTGTATATCATCTAAGGGCATCACAAAGTTCAATAAGTTAAACCAATGTTTCTTCCTTGTCGACGAATAGAAAAAAGAAAAAGAAAAAAAGAGACAAACGAATATACCACTGTGACACAATAATGGTAGGGCCTGGAGTAGTCGTGAGCCCGAACTACCTACCACTGGTAGTTTGTCATGAGAGGAAACGTAATTGGTAAGCGTGGGTATTAACCATCCGGTTGGATGGGTA
>NC_134783.1:52512227-52514727 GCF_046742065.1 Oratosquilla oratoria | reverse complement strand
GTAGAAGTTTGAGTTCGCTCGATCAAAGAAATTGTTTGGATTGGTCGTGTCGTTGTTGAACTCAAAGGAGGGTCTCCTTGGCTGAGCCTATAGCCCGAGGGAGATATCGAAGCAGTATTATTACGCCATCTAGTGCTTTGGATGGGAAGATCTATTGCACCGGTTTTGCACTCGGAGGGTAAAAGTGACTTCAGCTGACGAGTTCATGGTTTGACACGGAAAAGTTACATTCTAGCAACGCTGAAGTAACAGAAAAGGCTTCCAGTGTCAATTACTCATCGAAGAAATTATTCTAACAATGGTATTTGAGGACACCGTAAATAAAAAGAGAAATGTGTATGTATGTGTGTCTATGTGTGTGTGTGTGTGTGTGTGTGTGTGTGTGTGTGTGTGTGTGTGTGTGTGTGTGTGTGTGTGTGTGTGTGTGTGTGTGTGTGTGTGTGTGTGTGTGTGTGTGTGTGTGTGTGTGTGTGTGTATCTGGCACATACTACCACTCACAAGCTAGTTCCTACCTCATTTGTCTCCTTAAATGATCTCACTTCCTCAGTGACACCCACCTCGTTCCACTGTATAGGGAAGGTGGTTATGAAATACTGTTGAATGGATCCTTTAATGGCCGATGGATTTTGTGGTTTTCGTTTTCATTTACTCGATGTTCTGGTGGTCTTCACCTATTTAGCTTCTACTCCATCCTCCACTCCCTCCCTCCACTCCCTTCCTCCACTCCCTTCCTCCACTCCCTTCCTCCACTCCTTCCATCCCATCTCCCTCCCTCCCTCCTTCTCTCTCAACTCCCTCTATCGCGTCTCCTCCTACCGATCTCCAGTTGCAAGTAGGACAGTACGCTATCGAACTGTTTGGGTGATGGATGTATGGGCCGTTCCTGAAGAGGCTCTTTATTCACGAAGAAAATCCGGCCATCGACCGATATAAAAAAACATTTGTGAATATATCATGTTTAGGAGGTTCTTCCGGATTCATTGTTCTGACTAGGAATTGTTTTCCTATAAAAAATGAAATAAACTAAACTAATCAACTTGTAAACCGTGGATGCACATAACATGTAGAACACAACAAACATGAAGAAAATAATGTAACATGCGATTTGATCATCAGGAACGTTTTGTACGTATAAAGTCCCTGGAACGTCTTCCGCGTTTACCACGTCTTCGTTGCCTCAAAAAAAAAAAAAAAAAAAAAAACCGCCCTTCACGTCCAGAGTACCTTCCACACTGCTAATGGACTGACCAAGTTCTCTCTACACTTTTGTCGAACTGGAAACTTTACACATTTGTCGAACTGGAAACTAACTGGCACTGTGTTGATGTCTCAGGAAAGACTAACGAATTTCTGTTGTCTTGTTCATGTACTTTGGACGGTTTGTAGTAACTACAGATTGTCGTTAGTTCCAAAACAAGTTCTGCGCGCGCGCGCGCGCGCGTATGTGTGTGTGTGTGTACTGTATGTATACATATGAACATATGTATATATGTATATACATACGTATACACACACACACACACACACACACACACACACACACACACACACACACACACACACACACACACACATATATATATATATATATATATATATGCACTATATATTATTCATGCATTCCCATCACATATGAGTATAAAAAAGATATATGCAAATGTTTCCAGGGCAGTGGGCGTGTGAGGAAACGCGCGTCCACGAGGAAGAAACGAGTGTCCGCCGACGGCGGCGGCGTTTGCAGACCCTTGGTGTCCCCCATTAGCTTTGATTACAGCAATAATAGCGCACCTCCTTCCCCCGCCCGTCGCACAAGGGTGCCGCTTGCGAAATCCCCAAACACTATCGAGCTTCGCCCAGAAAGCGGGAATTGTTCCGTGGCCTCTCTTCGTCCACGTTCCCCTCCAGCCGGGTGCCAGGATTGGCCCGGTACCGTCGCCAGCGCCGCTGGGGCGGTGATCCGCTGAGCCATCTCGACTCGGCCTGACCGGGCTCTGACGTCACACTTCCGGTGTGCGGACGTCCAGTCTGTCTAGTGGAGTGGTTCTTTAACCTATGGTTCAATGGTTCCTTTGTGGGCCACCGTGGCTCACAAACAGTGCAACAAATAAAAAACTAGTGATAGTTAGTGGGTCCACTAGGGCTCTAGTCACTAGTAATGGGATTTCTAGGAAGCTGAACAACAGCAGTACATAAGGAAAGAGATTAAGAACCCCTGGACTAGTGACTGTCTCGGTAACGAAAGTTCGTTGTCTTTTCGTTCTTTTGGGGAATCTAGGTCTTTTTTTTTGGGGGGGGGCAAGGAAGGAGGATTAGGAGTATCTATGCCCCCCACTTAATTTCCGGATTAACGAGCTTTCGAGTTCTCGTTTTTTTCCGAATCTTCTATCCTAGTTTCGGAGTCTACAGGAATCCAAGTCCTCAATGCTTCCGTGTTTTCGGGTTGAATGGTCTCACGGTGGTATTCTTATAAAAAAAAATAAAAAAAAATCCTTATATAAA
>NC_134783.1:52499727-52507227 GCF_046742065.1 Oratosquilla oratoria | reverse complement strand
GGAAGAGGAGGAGAAGAAGAGAACGAGGACGAGGAAAGGGAGGAAAGGAGGAGGAAGAGAAAGTGAAGGAGGAGGAAGAGGAAGAGGATGAAGAGGAGGAAAAGGAAAAGGAGAAGGAAGGGGAAGAAGAGGAAGAAGGGGAGGATGAAGGGGAAGAGGAGGAGACAGGGGAGGAGGGGGAGGAAGAGGAGGAGGAGGAGGAAGAGGAAGAGGAGGAGGAGGAAGGGGAGGAGGAAGAGGAAGAGGAGGAGGAAGGGGGGAGGAAGAGGAAGAGGAGGAGGAGGAGGAGGAGGAGGAGGAAGGGGGGAGGAAGAGGAAGAGGAAGAGGAAGAGGAAGAGGAGGAGGAGGAGGAGGAGGAGGAGGAGGAGGAGGAGGAGTAGGGAAGAGCAGTGGTGGTGTAGAAGCGAGCGAGCTCTCGGTAGCCTCATGACCTACTGTTTGGACTTGATGACGAGGCGGCTTTGTACATGACTGTGACCGCACACCTCTCTGTCTCTCTCTTTCTCTCTCTCTCTCTCTCTCTCTCTCTCTCTCTCTCTCTCTCTCTCTCTCTCTCTCTCTCTCTCTCTCTCTCTCTCTCTCTCTCATATACTCTTTTACTTTCTCTTTTTCCTTCTTTCTCTTTCTCTTTTATTCTTTCTTTTTCTTTTCTCCCTCTTCCTCTATCTCCTCCTCTCCCTCTCTCTTTCCTTCTCCTTCTCCCTCTCCCTCTCCCTCTCCCTCTCCCTATCCTCTCCCTCTCCCTCTCCTATTTGTCTGTTGTGTGTATACATATGCGTACATGTACGTGTATATATGTGTATAAAGTGCTGTGTGCTTGCGCGCACGTGTGTGTGTGTGCACATGTGAGTTCGTATGTTTGTGCCGACACGTAATTGTACGTGTCCATAACTACACTGTAGAGTAGAGGGCGTGTCAACACCACCGAGCGTCTCTTCGACCGACGCGTGACCTGCAAGTCTAAAATTCCGTGATAATGATCGTCCTTATTTCCCCTGAGCATAAGGGTCATGTTTGCCTCCGAGCGCTTTCGAAGACACTGAGATTTCGCCCAAGAATGGGACTTCGAGACTGTCTACCAAACAGCTGCAGAAGCGACGCTGGAAATGACGTCAATAGCAAGAACGACGGTGACAACGACAACACCATCAACATCATTAGCAACACCCATTTCTACCAGTAACACCACCAAACATTAACAAACACCACCACCATGAAACTCTACCAGACACTACCTAACACCACTAAACACTGTCAAAGACCACACCGATTATACCACCAAACACTACCACCAGACACTACTACTACTAGTACTACTACTACTACTACTACTACTACTACTACTACTACTACTACTACTACTACTACTACTACTACTACTACTACTACTACTACTACTACTACTACTCATACTACTACTACTACCAAATACCACTACCACCAAACGCTACTACCAGACACTACTATTACCAAATACCACTACCACCAAACACTACCACTAGACACTACTACTACTACTACCAAATACCACTACCACCAAACGCTACCACCAGACACTACTATTACCAAATACCACTACCACCAAACACTACCACCAGACATTACTACTACTACTACCAAATACCACTACCTCCAAACACTACCACCAGACACTACTATTTCTAAATACCACTACCACCAAACACTAACACCAGACACTACTACTACTACTACCAAATACCACTACCTCCAAACACTACCATCAGACACTACTATTACCAAATACCACTACCACCAAACACTACCACCAGACAATACTACTACTACCAAATACCACTACCACCAGACGCTACTCCCACCAAATACCACCACCACTAAACACTACCACCAGACACTACTACTACCAAATACCACTACCTCCAAAGACAGACACAGTCAACAGTTAGAGCGAAACCGTCAATTGGAGGCGAGGAAAGGCCAGAAATGAAGACAATAACGAGAGGCACAGACTCGAAAATGCGCATTTGGGTAACGGCACTCTCGCATCATAAACAGTTTGGTACATTTGTCAGAAAATATGAACAGTATATTTGCTCTTGTGGCACACTTAGCTTCGTGCATATGTTCATGTAATCTGAGCCCACGAAACCGCATGTGGTTGTGTGTACATGAACATGCATAAAAAGACGCACAGACGCGCACACGCACACCTACACACTTGTGTACATGCGCGTGTGTGAATATGTGTGTTTTTCTTTCTGCGTTTCATCTTTCGTCTTTCATTTTGCACCAGTCAAATGGATTCATAGCATCCCATAGTCCAGCGTACACGAATGGGAATAGACAATTTCAGTCTGTATCACCACCCTAAGCTCTTCAGTAATTTCAAAATCGAAAGATTTGCTGCAGATGTGAACCGGAAATTGTACCAAGGTGTCGACCCTTTCCATACCGGGTACCAGACTATTTTATTCATGTACGTGGCGCCCCGAGGTATTAATGAGCTTTAAGGGACCCCACCCACGGTACAATCTGGACTTAAGGCCAACGGACAATGTCTTTAGTCGAATCCAACCCAATTGAATCGCGTATGTACTGATTTTGGCTTGCCCGACCCCCACACACGATCCAATCTGATCGGATCGACCAGATCTGTCCTACGGCCTCAAGACCAGATCGTTCTGTGGATGGGGTCCCTAAGAGAGTTATAGGGCCATGCCACGGGAAGAAGTGGCCAAAGGGTTCAATGGGCCACGTCCCTGCGGCCTCGAGTGGCCAGCGGACCAGACCCCCTGGTGCTGAGGGGTCCCCGCTGTCAGTTGTGGGAGACATATGGTCTCCCGCTACTCCACCTGTTACCTCGTCGGAGTCGCCTCGGTCGAGCAAATGCCGCTTCCAACATTGGTGGCAGCGGTCGAACTCATACCTGCGGTCTGACATTGTTGTCATTGTGGTCAGAGTCTAGTTTGTATTTATTGGGAGGTTGTTTTGAATATTAGATCTGTTTGTTAGGGTGTTGGTAAGGGAGATGGAAATGTTGGTTATGGATGCATGTTGTGGCCTGACAACGTTGTCACGGTTGTCTGGGTTTGCTGGCGTGTCTGGATGCTTGATCAGTTAAAGAGTATGTTGGAAATATGATGGAAAATTTGGTTCAAATGTCGTAATTACTGTTATGGTGTAAATGTTAGTTGTGATGTTGAGTGTGGTTGTAGTTGTAAAATCTATAAATTTTGTGGTGTCAATAATTTAGAAAGAATAAATGATAACAATAATGTTCGTAATAATAGTGATAATGATAAAGATATTAACTACAGTGATAATGATATTGGTGATGTGAGAGAGGAAGAGAACGAGAGAGAGAACAGAAAGAGGGAGGAGAAAGGAGAAAAGAGGAAGGGGAGAGAGGGAGAGGGAGGGAGATAGGGAGAGAGAGGAAAGGGGAAGAGGGAGATGGGAGGGAAGCAGGAGAGAGATGGAGGGAGGGAGAGAGAGAGAGAGGAGGGAGAGAGAGAGAAGGAGAGAGAGGAGATGGAGAGAGGGAGGGGGAGGGAGGGAGAGAGGGAGGGAGGGAGAGAGGGAGGAAGAGGGAGAAGGGGAGGTGGAGAGAGAAAGGAAGAGGGAGAGACGGGTAGAAATGGAGGGAAAGAGAGGGAGTGTGAGTGGGAGGGAATGAGAGGGGTAGATTGGGAGGGAGGGAGTAGAGGAAGAGGGGAAGGGAGGGAGGGAGGAGAGGGCGGAATGGGGAGGGAGGGAGGGAGGGAGGGAGAGGGGTAGAGGAAGGGAAGGATTTGATCTGGCAGAAGCGTCTTATAGCCCATCACGATATGATCCATCCGAAGCTCTTGATTGCGTGCGCGTGCTCGCGACCTCCACAGTTACGCTGACTTGTTTACCAAGCACCAGCTGACTTTTGCAACTGTACACAGACAGCGGGGCATGCCGGCATTTCATCCCCCACCCCCCGTCCCCCCACCCGTTCCTACGCACCCAGCTTTGGATACCGGGGTGAAGGTGGGGGGGTGCCTGGTTTACAAAGGATTATAAAGAGTATTTCGACAGGAGACCTTTTGGTCCATAATTGGGTCGGGTCCCCCGGGGAGACTTGAAAATGCTTCCTGAACTCAAAACGACCGTGAGAACACTGGTGAGAAATGTAGTGACACATTAGTAACTCACAACTAACACCACAGTCGGACGAAAGAAAGAGTTGCGTAAGCGAAACTATATATTTCGATTACTAACTGCAATCCTCTTCAGTAGTACAAAGTGGAAGGATGCTACTGCCTATAGAAACCTCTTACAAAGGAAAGGGAACTTGGAAAAGAATTAATATCATAACCCCAACCCTTAAGTGACCTGAGGAGGACATGAGGTCGGGTAAGAGGAGGGGAGGAAACTTGTTGACAATTTGTTTGATGATGAATAATCCTGATATTATATCTGAGGTCCCTGTTGTCTTTTATTTTCAGGTCAAACAAGGTCAGGTACATAGAATTCCGATTATTTCATGTCGTCCTTGTCGTAGTTGATGGCGCGGTTCATTTTATAATGGCTACTGTCGTGTTGACAAGTTTACCATATTCAACCTATTTGCTTATTCGTGTTAATATAAAAATGCACCAAAATAAGTAAATTCCTAATATTCGGAATAGATCATTTCGAAAGCTTCCGGATACTGGAAGCCCAAGGGATTTTTGAAGTTTCGAATTTCCAAGAAAGAGAGAATTATTAATTGAAATAGATTTATCTAATAAAAAAAAAATTTCTTTCTTCCACAGACGACGTCATGAGACTAGCAGCACCTTTCCTCCTCGCCCTTCTTCTTGTGGCGGCGCCCGCGAAGGTAAGGAACCCGCCAAATCTCAATTTTCGTTTTCTTACGCGTCCCGCATGTCTTCACAAGAGTTCTCCCTCGGGTAGCTCCTCTGTGAATTTCTTCATTGTGAAGAACTCTTTCCTGGAGGGTTCCTTCGGAAACTGCTCTTCTGGTCTTCTGGCGAAGTAGCCTTCAGGGGAGGTCCTCATAATAGTCTTCCTCGGGTAGCTCCTCTGTGAATTTCTTCGTTGTGAAGAACTCTTTTCGGGAGAGTTCTTCCGGAAACTGCCCTTCTGGTCTTCTGGCGAAGTAGCCTTCAGGGGAAGTCCTCACAGTAGTTCTCCCTCGGGTAGCTCCTCTGTGAATTTCTTCGTTCTGAAGAACTCTTTTCGGGAGGGTTCCTCCGGAAACTACTCTTCTGGCGAAGTAGCCTTCAGGGAAGGTCTTTACACTAGTTCTCCCTCGGGTAGCTCCTCTGTGAATTTCTTCGTTCTGAAGAACTCTTTTCGGGAGGGTTCCTCCGAAAACTGCTCTTCTGGCGAAGTAGCCTTCAGGAGAGGTCTTCACAATAGTCTCCCTCTGGTAGTTCCTCTATGAATTTCCTCGCTATGAAGAACTCTTTTCGGGAGGGTTCCTCCAGAAACTACTCTTCTGGCGAAGTAGCCTTCAGGGAAGGTTCTCACAATAGTTCTCTCTCCGGTAGTTCCTCTGTGAATTTCTTCGTTCTGAAGAACTTTTAGGGAGGGTTCCTCCGGAAACTGCTCTTCTGGCGAAGTAGCCTTCAGGGGAGGTCTTCAAAATTCTTCTCCCTCCGGTAGTTCCTCTGTGAATTTCCTCGTTATGAAGAACTCTTTTCGGTAGGGTTCCTCCGGAAACTGCCCTTCAGGCGAAGTAGCCTTCAGGGGAGGTCTTCACAATAGTTCTCTCTTCGGTAGTTCTTCTGTAAATTTCTTCGTTCTGAAGAACTCTTTTCGGTAGGGTTCCTCCGGAAACTGCTCTTCTGGCGAAGTAGTCTTCAGAGGAGGTCCTCTTGAGGATGCTTCTTCAGGCGAAGATCTTCTAGGGTGGGTCTCCTCTCTGGCCGAGCGAGTTAGGGCGTCGTTACTTGCGGCGGAGGTCGGGGTGACGGCAGTTCGAATCCTATCACCAGCGAGTTGGACCAAGGGCATGGAATTCCACTCTACAAAGTCTTCTGTAAGGGACACAATCCTAACCTCCTGAAACTAGAAGGAAGAATAGCTCAGTGTGATAACCCTTTCAGGATGGTCCTGCAGAAGCTAATTCGTGTTGTAGTTCTTCAGCTTATAGCGAGGAAGGTCCTTTCGAACTTAAATCGTTACATTCTTCTTCCCGATCATGTGAAAGTTCTGATTGTAATGATTTTTTTTTTAAATGGTGTTGTTGATCTTTTCGTCCTTTTCGTTGAAGAGAACCTACTAATACAACAGCGTAACATTCATCTCGGAAAATCGGAACAAAGCTGGTGGTCTCTTCTTCTTCTTCTTCTTCCTCTTCCTCTTCTTCTTCTTCTTCTTCTTCTTCTTCTTCTTCTTCTTCCTCCTCTTCTTCGGCCGCAGGAAAGAAGAAACACAAATGCTTCTCTTCACGAAGACTGGCACAGATACTTTTGAGAACAACTTGACCCGACAAGAAACAGAGTGGGAACTTGTTTGCGTTGCGACGCGAGTAGTTGAGGAAGATTTTCCTTTTTCCTTCTTCTTCGTGGACAGTGACTCTCCCTCGAGGTAAAACAGATGAAAAAAAAAAAAATTGTGGCAAAAGGAAAAGAAGAAGAAGAAGAAGAAGAAAGAAGAAGATGAAGAGGAAGAGGAAGAATTAGTGGCAATGGCGGAGAAAGTTTACGGCAGCGTTCCATTATTGCCACTTTCTTGTTCGTGGGTCTCCCGTAGCTGGGGGATTACCTCAGTTCGAAGACACTTTTAATCAGAGCCGGATGATCCCGGAACCGGAGTTCGTGATTTTGGCTTTTGCATCTGAAAGGGCCCAGCCATCCATGGAGATAAGTGCGGGTAAATACGCACACGGACACACACACGCACACACACACACACACACACACACACACACACACACACACACACACACACACACACACACACACACACACACACACACACACACACACACACACACACACACACACACACACGCACACACACACATGGCGCAGTGGTATAGTTCCCGGCCGACAATACGGTGGTCCGGGTTCGAATCCCGCCCAGGGCTGAAATAATTTCAGTATCGCTGAGCTGCGAGTCGTTACTCCAACTCTCGTGGGCGGGGAGTTGGGCTGTGTGACCCATAGATCAGCCATATATGAGCTCTGAGCTTTCTTCCGGGAGGGAAATAGTTGTCGATCACGAGTCCAACACGTGATCCAAGTCAATGGTGAATCACACACACACACACACACACACACACACACACACACACACACACACACACACACACACACACACACACACACACACACACACACACACACACACACACACACACACACACACACACACACACACCAAGTTATTGCACAAGGGAACAGTAACGATATGTAGTGTTAAAGAAACTTACTGAGTCGTTTGGAGGGCTCGAACTCTGGTTTTGCGCTTGAGAAATACAGATGTTACCACTACACCAGCAAGTAGTGCGTCTGTGTGTAAGCGTGGGTGTGTGCGTGGGC
>NC_134783.1:52462227-52477227 GCF_046742065.1 Oratosquilla oratoria | reverse complement strand
CACACACACACACACACACACACACACACACACACACACACACACACACACGCACACACACAAACATACAGTTAGTTGATGCTACGCAAATCTTGGCTCTGATGTCCTGTCGATAGTTTTGTTTACAAAACTACTTTCTATAGATAAAGACATATTTACATAAAGTGGAGCAGTAACGGATTGCAGTATTATCTGAACCGTTCCTCGCCCTGAGCGCGGAGCGGA
Source organism: Oratosquilla oratoria (assembly GCF_046742065.1). NCBI lineage: Eukaryota > Metazoa > Arthropoda > Malacostraca > Stomatopoda > Squillidae > Oratosquilla > Oratosquilla oratoria. The sequence goes on along the minus strand of NC_134783.1, from coordinate 52,477,002 downwards.
CCCGGAACCAGAACCTAGGGGGATAAGACACTAACCACCAAACGGGCAAACCGCGTTGACAAGATTACACATACTTATGAGTTAAACCTTAAAATGTTTTTTTTTCTTCCCAGGCCCAAGAGGAATCATATGACCAGAATGCCCTTGACTCTGCCTCGCTCCCTGTGGAACACCGCAGCGGGGGGAGCTTCGGCCCCCAGCTGGGGGGTCCTCCCCTGGGGGGGCCACATCTCGGGGGAGTTCCTCAGCAGTTGGGTCCCGACGATCCCTGGCCACTTACTCAGCCCGATATGCCAACCATTAAGAACCTACAGGTATGCATTTATGTATGCATGCATGTATGTATGTATGTGTGTGTATATATATGTATTTATGTATGTGTATATTTATGCATGTATGTGCATGTTTATATGTATATGCATGTACACATGTGCCTGCACGTATGTACTGTATATTGATATGTACTTACTATATATGTATATATATATATATATATATATATATATATATACATACATATATATATATATATAGATCTACATATACATACATATATATATATATATATACATATACACACACACAAACACACACATATATATATATATACATATATATATATATATATATACATACATACATATATGTATATATATACATATTTTGATGGATCAGTATTTGATATACGTATGTACTTATTTATGTGCATAACTTGAAGGACTTAATTAATTCTTTATATTCGTGATCTGGAACGTGCCCCTCACTTCTCTTGTGCCCGTCAGGTCCAGTGTGAAAAAGCCTTCATGCGAGTGTCTGTCGAGTTCGACCGTCCATTCTACGGGATGATCTTCAGCAAAGGTTTCTACAGGTGAGTGCCCTTACAACACAATGCAATATAAGCCTAAGCGCCAACTGAGACGCAGACGACATAGGCGACGCAGGTGACGCAGGCGACGCAGGTGACGCAGGCGACGCAGGCAAAACAGGCGACGCACGTGACGCAGGCAACACAGGCGACGCAGGCGACACAGGCGACACAGGCGACACAGGGGACGCAGGCGACGCAGGCGACACAGTGCAGAGCAAAGGCAGACTTCCTGTTGCTGAATTGAAGTACAGTTTGAACTTCTATTTTACTTGAAATGCTGAGGTAGTACGTCTAGAATCACTTCAAGTGAGAGAAGTTTAAAATGTGTTTCAATTCAACAACAGGAATTCTGCCTTTGTTCTGTGCTGCGTTGCCTGTGTCGTCCGTGTCTCGGTTTGCGCTTAGACTGATGTAAGATAGTGGAAGTGTAGGTTAGCTTGTGACAAGAGTTTTTCCATATATTCTTTGTCTTATTTCATTTATGATTAATTACTTCTGCCCCCCCCATCAGCGACCCCAACTGCGTCCACGTGCAGCCCGAGACGGGGACTCTGCAGGCACAGTTCGACATTTACCTCAACAACTGCGGGATGACCTCATCAAGCAACTCGGCCAACGTTGGGCAGCCGACTCCCTCAGGAACCTTTATTGAGAACACAGTCATCATTCAGTACGATCCTCTTGTGCAGGAGGTGCGTATGTTCCTGTACAAGGATTTTTTTTTTGTTTGTTTGTGGGATGATAATGTGCAAACACGCAAATAAAACAAACATGATAATCAATTATCTCATCTCCTCTTCTCCTTTTCTTTTTCTTCTCTTCACCATCTCTTCTTCTCCCTTCTTCTCTTCTTCTCTTTTCCTTCTCTTCTCCTTCTCCTCTCCTTCTCTTCTCCTTCTCTTCTCCTTCTCTTCTCCTTCTCTTCTCCTTCTCTTCTCCTTCTCTTATTCTCTTCACCATCTCTTCTTCTCTTCTCCTTCTTTTCTCTTTCTTTTCTCCTTCTCTTCCCCTTCTCTTCTTCTTCTCTTCACCATATCTTCTCTTTCTCCTCTCCTTCCCTTCACCATCTAGTCTCCTTCTCTTCTCCTTCTCTTCTTCTTCTCTTCTCTTTCTCTTCTTCTCTTCTCCTTTCCCTTCTCCTTCTCCTCTCTTTCTCTTCTCCTTCATTTCTCCTTCTCTTCTCTTTTTCTTCTCCTTATTTTCTCTTAATTAATGGTCTGTTTCCTTTCCTTAGGTCTGGGACGCCGCCCGCAAGCTTCGATGCACCTGGTACGACTACTACGAGAAGTCTGTCACCTTCAGACCCTTCCAGGTACTACTCTTAGTTCAAAATTTGGATATAGAGTCTTAGAAAAAAACAAAGAAAGAAAACATGCGTACGCGCACACACGCACTCTGTGTTTACCAACATGATATATATGAAATTTTCTTGAGGAAGTATGTCTATATGGTTTTTATCATAAAAGAATTAGGACGCTACTGACTTGTCCATTGCTTCCAGGTTGATATGCTGAACGCCGTTACAGCCAACTTCCTGGGAGACAACCTTCAATGCTGGATGCAGATCCAGGTGGGCAAGGGCCCCTGGGCCTCAGAAGTCTCCGGCATCGTCAAGATCGGCCAGACGATGACGATGGTCTTGGCCATCAAGGACGACGAGAACAAGTTCGACATGATGGTGAGGAACTGTGTCGCCCACGACGGCAACCGACCCCCAATCCAGCTCGTGGACGAGAAGGGCTGCGTCACAAGACCTAAGATCATGGGCCGTTTCCAGAAGATCAAGAACTTCGGGTCCTCAGCTTCCGTGGTCTCCTACGCCTACTTCCAGGCCTTCAAGTTCCCAGACTCGATGAACGTACACTTCCAGTGCGTCATCCAAGTCTGTCGCTACAACTGCCCAGAGCCTCAGTGTGGCGGAGTTCCCGGAGGTGTCCCAGTTCCTCCAACCGGCTACATCCCCGCCGGAAGCGAGAACGTGCCTTCCTCCGTCCTCCCAGCACACCCCGACCCACGACGCCCCGTGGCAGCCGCCCTTTCCGACAATAAGGTTCCCGTTGAGAATGTAGCTGTTGCTCAGAACGTGCAACGCAAGGCTGGAGAAGGTCCCGTCCACGTCGTAGACACGGACGGGGGACAACCTGTGCCCCTCCCAGTACCCATTGCACTGAAGGGGAACAACCTTCATATTCGTCCGACTTACACCAACATCAACCGCCAAGGAAATGCCAAGGATTCCCTTGAAGGGCGGCCACGGTCTGTGAACTTCGACAACTTCAAGACTGAGGAGGAGGAAGATGAGGCAGGTGAGGGGGATAAGTCAAGAACGCGAAGGACGGTGTCCCGCCAGCGCGTCCGCCGCGCTGTCGAGATGACCGACGTGTCTACGATGCGCATCATCCAAGTTGTGGCCCCCGGAGACGTGGACTTCGACCTTAACGCGGCCAACGAGACGGTGATCGTCTCCAAGAACGTCCCTGACTCTTCCAACATCTGTATGTCGACGACCGGCTTTGCAGCGGGTCTTATCATGATGCTCCTCGTCCTTATCATCGCCTGCCTCGTAGCTTTCTTCCTCTACACCCGCGTTAGGGCCTTCAACTCCAAGGGTAGCGTTTCCTCCTTCGTCCAGGGATTCGACAACCCCGAGTTCGTCAAAGTCGGTCCTACGAACTAAGGCCCGACACCCTTCGTCCTCCTCAACGTAAAGCCAAGGGCAGCGCTGGTCGTTGCCTCTCTATGGACTTCGCTACCGTGCCATATACATAACGCTGTCGCTCCTTCAACCAAGCCACGTCAGGTCTGTCGTCCTCACGGGAGTCTCACGGACGCTCTTGGCACTTCCAGCAGTCGACGGTCTCACGTAAAGCTCCTGCAGGTGGGCCCCTGGTATATATTTAGTCTGGCCCCGCACTAGTCATGTTCAGGTACTGTGAGGAGGCCGAGTGCGAGTCCCGCTCGCAGATCTATACACATATATATTTATATATACATTGTTGCTGCCCTGCCGTTGCTTTACCTCTGCCCGCACACCTCCTCTCATACAAAGTCATGGACCGTACAAGGTCGCCACTCGGACCCTGTCCGTGTTGAGATTCCGTTCACAGAACGCACGACCGACTGACAGCTGTTCAACAAGGAAGTTGAACCAACCAACCCCACTCCCAAGCCCCCTTCCCCGCCATGTAATCCTTAAACCCTCGTTTGATCAGTCCTTAGCGGCATTGAGCCTCGACAGCTGGTTGTAACCTGCGACGCAGCTGCGCACGGCCATTGATGTCATCCTTTTGCTCCCCGTTTTCTGTGAGCCTAATTTTCTTTCATATTCCCTTGTGCTGATGACCTGACCTCCTCGAAGAGTTAGGTCGTCCTTGGGAAAGGGTGGTTTAGGGCTGTTCCTTCAAGTTTTGTTACCCGTAAATTCCTCTTCTACTATCATCTCCCCCCCCCCCCAGAACTAGATACCGTCCTCCAAGGCAACACCAAACCTATCACAAAGTCGTGCTAGCATGTGCACCCCCGTACCATAACACTATGTAGGAACCATAGATCATCACTCACTCACTCATCCACCCTTAGTCTTTGTTTATGTTTACGTAGATTTTTTTTTCTTAAACGATTACATAGTTAAGTCCTTGCAACCTCTGTGAGAATCTTGATCTCTTTGTTAACTGTGGATTATGCCGTGGTGGATGAGACTGTATTGGCGAATCAGGTCAGAAATGAAGAAAAGAAAAGAAAAGAATATATATATATATATATATATATATATATATATATATATATATAAATATATATATATATCACGATAAGAGCGCCTTCTGGATGTCTGAAATAAACCTGAAGTCGTCATCTCTCGCTTTGTGATGACCTTCGGCTTTCAGGGATCAATTATTCAGATTTTTCTTCGAGTATAGGTGAGATGTTTAGTTTAGAAAATGTATGTGTGGTAGTACACATATTACATCTAGGCTGATCCACCAACTGCTCTACCTGTCCGTTGTATGTAAGAACTCGTCTTATCATAGCATCGTCTCGCAGTCTTCATTCTATTATAGTTTTACCCCATAGTAGAGGAAAGAAAGAAAAAAAAGAATAAAAAATATCAAACATATTGGTGGATGGCAGCCATAGTGGTGATTGGCGGCCATCTTGGAATCCTCTTTATCTTTTTTTTTCATGTCACTTCTGTTGCATGCGTGGTCAAACATCAGCCAAGTGATGTGTCAGAATGCGATGATGGTGGTTATTATTACCATTGATGACTCCCTTGTTGTAAAACGTTGTTGTAACTCCCCTATTGTCGACTCCTTATTCGGGTCACTTGCTCCATTTCATAGACTTATACAACGCTCTTGCTCGGGGTCCTCATTTCGTAAGAAGACTTGCACGTGACTCTTGTATGTCACTTCTTATGGAACAGTCTTCACTGATGGTATTTTTTCATTGTTTGACCTTTTTGTTTTCATTTCTAAGTTGTTTATCATAGTGACAGTAACTAAATCAAGCCTAAATTGTTCGTTTTCTTATTAATACTTTTCGAGTTTTCGATTTCTGCGTGATTCATTAGGTAATTAATGATTGGTGAGAATGAATCTATGCAAGCAAACACACGCGCTCGCGCGCACACACACACACACACACACACACACACACACACACACACACACACACACACACACACACACACACACACACACACACACACACACACACACACAGTTTTATGTAGCTGACATTCAGTATGCGTGCGCATACATATATGTACATGCAAAGATATTTGTAAACATGCAGACACACATATTCAAGCAACTGAATTGTAAACATTGTTTCACTTACGTTTTCCTTTCCCGTAATATATTCTTCACGTAAAACCAAAACTCAGTTATCATTATCTTAAAACTTTGTATTTTAACACAAAATAATCTTAGTTGCTCCCTGCAGAGCTGGTGGCTCCCCGCAGTATCGCAAGTGGGTATTTTTTCTTTCCTTATTTATTGTAAATATTTAACTATTTATTAGTTATTCGTCATATTTATTTGTAAATCATGTAATACAATGAAATGAATACACCGAATCTGTTGTTTCATTTTGTTTTCCTTTCTCGATATTCATGTATGGTGAGAGAAGGGGAGGAAAATGTGAAGGATAGAAGGAGGAGGAGGAGGAGGAGGAGAAAGGGGAAGAGGAGAGGAAAGAGGGACAGTGAGGAAACGAAGTAGGAAATAAAGGAGAGGGAGAAGGAGGAGGAGGAGAAGGGGAGGAGAATGTGAAGGGTAGAAGGAGGAGGCGGAGGAGGAGAAAGTGGTAGAGGAGAGGAAAGAGGGAGAGTGAGGAGACGAAGTAGGGAATAAAGAAGTGGGAAGAGAGGGAGAAGGAGGAGGAGGAGAAGGGGAGGAGAATATGAAGGGTAGAAGGAGGAGGAGGAGGAGGAGAAAGGGGAAGAGGAGAGGAAAGAGGGAGGGTGAGGAGACGAAGTAGGGAATAAAGGAGAGGGAAGAGAGGGAGAAGGAGGAGGAGGAGAAGGGAAGGAGAATGTGAAGGGTAGAAGGAGGAGGAGGAGGAGAAAGGGGAAGAGGAGAGGAAAGAGGGACATTGAGGAGACGAAGTAGGGAATAAAGGAGAGGGAAGAGAGGGAGAAGGAGGAGGAGGAGAAGGGAAGGAGAATGTGAAGGGTAGAAGGAGGAGGAGGAGGAGAAAGGGGAAGAGAAGAGGAAAGAGGGACATTGAGGAGACGAAGTAGGGGATAAAGGAGAGGGAAGAGAGGGAGAAGGAGGAGGAGGAGGAGAAAGGGGAAGAGAAGAGGAAAGAGGGAGAGTGAGGAGACGTAGTAGGGGATAAAGGAGAGGGAAGAGGGGGAGAAGGAGGAGGAGGAAAAGGAGGAAAATAGGAGGAGAAGGAGTGATGAAGAGAATGAAAACGGAAAAAAGGAAAGGGAAGAGAGGGGGAGGAGAAGGAGGAGGAGAGGAAGGAGAATGGGAAAAAGGGGTGGGGGAGATGGGGAGTGGAGGAGAGGTTGGAAAGGAAGAGGTAGAAGGGAGGAAGAGGTGAGGGGAAGAACGATAGGAGGTAGAGGGGGAGAGGAACCCCATATTATAACAAGGCTTTATCTGTAATCCATCTCTACGGAAGGGGTCAAATTCATCTGAATAAAATAGATCTAAATAGGGACGGAGGACCCATATACCATTATTTGCCTCATCCATAGCCCATCGATACTGAAAGGATCAAGTGAATCTGAGTAAAATAACACGAAGACAACACAAAATATGAAGATAAATACCACTTGGTACGTGAAAAGTGTTCAGACCCACGGACGTCAAACAATTCTGGACCTTGTTTCCTCCTAGTTTAAGGGTGACTATCCTTTAAGTGGACTTGATTCGACCCCCGAAGTGGTGGTTGACCTCACGAAGAAATGTGGCAACGTTGCACAATTGTGACTCGTCCTATCTGCTGCTTTAACCTTTTGGTCAGTTACTCAGTTTTCGATTGTCTGGTGGGGAGGGTAGGCGACAAAAATTCTCTATCTTTTATCCTCTTTCTTTCTTTTGTTCTTTCTCTTTTTCTTTCTTTCTCTGTTTTCCTCTTTCTTTTTTCATCTGCTCTTTCTCTTTCCTATTTTCCGTCCCGGCCTCTCTTTTCCACTTCCTCTTTTGTATGTGTGCGTGTGTGTGTGTGTGTGTGTGTGTGTGTGTGTGTGTGTGTGTGTGTGTGTGTGTGTGTGTGTGTGTGTGTGTGTGTGTGTGTGTGTGTGTGTGTGTGTGTGTGTGTGTGTGTGTGTGTGTGTGTGTGTGTGTATGTGTATGTGTGTGTGTGTGTCTGTGTGTGTGTGCGTGTGCCTGTGTCTGTCTGTCTGTCTGTCTGTCTGTCTGTCTGTCTGTCTGTCTGTCTGTCTGTCTGTCTGTCTGTCTGTCTGTCTGTCTGTCTGTCTGTCTGTCTGTCTGTCTGCCTGTCTGCCTGCCTGCCTGTCTGCCTGCCTGTCTGTCTGCCTGCCTGCCTCTCTGCCTGCCTGTCTGCCTGCCTGCCTCTCTGTCTGTCTGTCTGTCTCTGTCTGTCTGTCTGTCCGTCTGTCTGTCTGTCCGTCTGCCTGTCTGTCTGTCTATCTGTCTGCCTGTCTGTCTGTCTGTCTCTGTCTGTCTGTCTGTCTTTTTTATGTCATCCTACATCTCGGGATAGTGTTATAACAAGTATTACTTACGCTTAGAGCGCTGTACACAGTTTTGAAAAATCACGGACTCTCTGACCTCTGATAAAGAAAAATAAGGTCAAAAATCAACAAAGCGAGAAACTCGTGCCTTACACCATGAGGCTCTTATATGTGAGCCGGGACCATCACGCCTATTTTGTGTACACAAAATAGCCGAGAGGAATCGATCTATAGCCTTCACGTACCCAAGACGGGGTCGAAACCAACACGCCACAGGTAAGACATAAGGTAAATTACTGATATTTCTATTATAAGACCATCAGGCTGGGTCTATACGTAATTGAAAGCATGGAAAAAGAAGTGGGTAGTTTTGATGTGAGGGTACTTTTATTACAGTTTGGATGGGAGGGGGGGTTGTTTTGACACGGTGTGGATATTGAAATACCTCGAATATGGTTTGGAATGAGAGAGTATTTTTAACAAGGCTTGGATGTGAGGGTAGTTTTGATACGGTTCAGATGTGTGGGTCAGTTATAACAAGGTTTGTATTAAAAGGTATTTTTAACACTGTATTGATATAGGGGTAGTTTAGATATTGGGTGTGAGGGTAGTTTAAACACTTGTGAAAATAATTCTAGCCCTATTTGTATTAGCAAACAATTTCCACACGGTTTGGATGTAGGGTAGTTTTAATATGATGTATAGGGGTAATTTTAATACGGCACATGGGGTAGTTTTGGCAAGGGATATAGGGGTAGTTTTAACACGAGTTATGAGGGTAGTTTTAACACAGTGTGCGGGGGTTAGTTTTAACACGGGTTGTGTGTGTGAGGTATCTTTAACACTGTGTGTGGGGGGTAGTTTTAACACGGGATAGGGAGTATGTTTAACACGAGATTTGGGGGTAGATATAACACGGTATATGAGGGTAGTTTTAACACGGGTTATGAGGGTAATTTCAACACGAATGCAATACTATATTCGTAATTTTAGTACATAAGACGCTCCCTGAGATGGAGAAGAATTACCCGGTGCTAGCCAGAATTAATTATCTTAAGTTCATCATCATATCAAAGGACTTAACCTAACTTCTAATAAGAGTCGAGACAGAAAATTTTGCAGGAGTAACGTGGCAGAAATTTGGCGCAGTTGCACGCCTCACAAAAGTGTTTGGGACTGTCATATGCTCAACAGTGTTTAATGAATGACTTGACTGACTGATTGATTAATTGACTGACTGACTGATTTATTGATTGATGGATGGATGGAATGATTGATTGATAGACTGATTGATTGATTGATTGATTGATTGATTGATTGATTGATTGATTGATTGATTGATTGATTGAGTACCTGATTGATTAATTGGACTGATTGGTTGATTGATATCTAGATATACAGGTGGTGATAGTGCCGTCCTCACGGCTTACCTGCGACCGAAACTGTCACCTTTGCCTCTTGTGCTTGGACTGCCTGGGTAAATCGCAGTCACGGGGAACCCCTTGGGGTCGAATTTATAAAAGACCCTAACCCTAATGTCGGAGATTTGACCTAAATCCCTATGTTGGCGACCTAAATACTTATGTCTACACATAACCTCGACTTTATGGATAGCTGATTTAGGTTAAAATTTCCGTCATTTAGAAGGTTTATGTCTGGACTTAGGGTTTATGTCTAGACTTAGGGGTTATGTCTAGACTTAGGGGTTATGTCTAGACTTAGGGGTTATGTCTAGACTTAGGGGTTATGTCTAGACATAGGGGTTATGCCTAGATATAGGGGTTAGGATCTTTTTATAAATTCGGCCCCTGGACTCGAACTCGGGCCTTGGTTGTCTGAAGTAAGATCGAAAGCCAAAATGCCTATGTGGTTTCCAAGTCTGATGGGTGGCGTAATCGGAATCGTTTAGTTACGGGTTCGAATCCCGCACTTTTCTCAAAGGATTACAAAGGATTACAAAGGCGGAGCATGCCGACAGGAGACCTTTTGATCCATATCTAGGTCGGATGCGAAAAAAAAATCATATTAATGATAAAATAATAAATAAAAACTATGATAATGTAAATAACAAATAAAATACATAAATAAATGCATAGGTATAGTTAAATAATAAACAAACAGGTAAATAGTAAATAATAATAAATTGACATATACATACATACATATACCAAGGCTTTTTCCCCCTTCCAAGGGAGGTAGCCAAAAAGGGAAAGGCATAAAAACACTCCCACCCATTTCATCCCTACATACACTCCACACCCCTCCCACCCTCCCTCTCATCTGAGCACCTCCTGGATGACGGGTCATCCCTGCACCCTGCCCACCGCCCTGGGTCAGAAGCAGTGTCGCAAGACACAACACATCCACAGCAAGGCCGCTTCATTTAATCGGCGACCCCCCCTCTCCGTCCCCCTTTGCATATAAGGCGAGGACGGGGAGAAATCCCTTCGGGCTGCGTCAAAATTTACTCACACATACTACCCCCCCCCACCCACCCGCCCATTCCTCCTCATGCAGTCACATCATCCATATACAACCATTCTCCACTCACCTCTGTCTTCCGTCCTCTCCCTTCCTTCCTCAACAGACATTCCCCTCTTCCCCAAAGCCCCCTTCACCCCATCCATCCACCTCATCCTAGGACGTCCCCTCATGTTCACTCCCTCCACATCTGCCTTCCATACCTCTTTTACTAGTCTTTCTTCACTCATTCTTTCCATGTGTCCAAACCATCCTAATATTCTTTCATCAACCCTATCTCCCAAATCCTTTTTCACCCCAGTTCTCCTCCTCACCTCCTCATTTCTCACTCTATCCAGCCTAGTAACCCCCACCATACTTCTCAGACACCTCATCTCAAACACATTCAAACTCCTTCTCTCTTCTTCTCTTATGTTCCACGTGTCTGCCCCATACAGTGCTGTTGGCACAATCACTCCTTCATACAGTCTCCTCTTCGCATCCATTCCCAAATGTCTATTCCTCATTACACTCTTTAAACCACCAAGGCATTTACTCGCTTCTCTCAATCTACATTCTACCTCCACCTTCACTCCACCTTTTCCTGCTACACTTGCACCCAAGTATCTAAAACTATCCACTTCCTCCAGTCGCTCTCCCTTAATGTTCACTTCCAGTCTACTGCCACTTTCACCACTTGTACGTCTCATCACCTTACTTTTACCCACATTTATCTTTAGCTTTCTTCTATCACATACTCTCCCAAACTCTGCCACCAGCTTCCTCAATCCCTCCTCTGACCCTGCCACAAGCGCAGTGTCGTCCGCAAACAACAGCTGGCTCACCTCCCACTTTTCTCCATTTTCTTTAACCATCTCCAATCCCTGACCCACTACCCTAGCATTCACCTCTCGCACCACCCCATCTATGTATAAGTTGAACAGCCAGGGCGACATAACGCATCCTTGACGAAGTCCCACCTTTACTTCAAACCACTCACTCTCTCCATTTCTAATCCTGACACATGCTCTACTACTCTCATAAAAACTCTTGACAGCTCCCAAAAGCTTTCCTCCTATCCCATAAATCTGCATAACCTCCCACAGTGCCTTTCTGTCTACCCTATCATAAGCCTTTTCCAGATCCATAAAAGCCCAAAAAGCATCCTTCCCCTTTCCTATAGCTTTCTCACATATCTGTCTTACCACAAAGATCTGATCTACACAACCTCTACCTGTCCTAAATCCACACTGTTCCTCACCAATTACTCCTTCTGTTCCTCTCCTAATCCTCTCAATTAAGATCTTCCCATAAGCCTTCCCTACTACACTTAACAGGCTAATCCCTCTGAATGATAACAAATGATAACAAAACAAAAACAAATAATATAAGATAAATTATAATCATTACAGCATCTTACTTAGGTATTTACTCTGGTTTCCAGAAGTGAGTGTTACTTGGCACAACAGCCCCCAGAGTGCATAGTAGGACAAATGTGACGGCTTCGGCCGCAGTTACGTGATTCTTGGTGCAGGCTCATCTTCTGTACAACATAATGAAAAATCGGGACGTGTTTAATCTTCAAAACAGATGGTGTCTCATTCAGCTGAATAAAATAGCCTGGCGGCAGCAGGAATAGTACTGTGCTCGTTCAAGGGTTAAATCGATGGAAACTTAAAGAGTATATTTTTCCTCATGTGAATAAAATCGCCTCGTGACGACAAGAAAAAGTTGTGGCGTTCAAGGTCAAACTCCGTGGCAGACACTTCTGGGATTTATTTCATTTTATTTTATTTTATTTTATTTATTTATTTATTTTTGACCCAAAGGACTCCATGAAGAAACGTTCTTGAAGGTGTGGTATAAAAAAAAAAAAAACAAAAAAAAAAAACGGATATTTTGATTGTCAGAAGTCAAAATTTTGATTCTCAAAAATTACTAGAAGAAATTTTTTTGAAATACAGCGTTCATGGAACCCATAGTCCTCAATGTCCCGAAATTTCTTGAAGTAGGATTACAGTCTTCGACAAAAACACTGCATCTCTTCCTCAGACCAGTTTTGAGTTGCTAGCGTGACCCATGCACACTTGATACAACATTTACTGAATAGACTGAAGCAATTTAGGTTACTCAAATATATGCTAAATTCTTATAACAAATTATTTTCTAAAAAAAAGTCCCATTAACGTAATGAATAGAGTATATTCTTCCAGCTCAGTCAAGATACTCTGAAAAGCAAAAATAAATGAATGAATAAATGAATAAATATATAAAGATAATAAATAAATAAATAAAAATAATAAATGAATAAATAAAAAGTAATAAATAGATAAATAAAAATAATAAATAAATAAATAAAAATAATAAATAGATAAGAAAAAAAAAATAAATAAATAAATAAAAATAATAGATAAGCAAATAAAATAAGAAATAAAACACGGCCAGACAGGGCAAATAACATTCATTGTTTCGAGAACCGAGCCAGACTCTATATACTCGAGAGGTATCCATTGCCTTAGGGTCTACATACTCCTGCGGAGTTCCCCGTGGCTCAGTTGGTAAACCCCTAGTCTAGTAACCGCGCGGAATTTCAGGCGTCGGTTCGAATCCTGTAAGCTGAGTAATAACCTCGGACTTCTGGTCATCTCGGACCGGAGGTGACGTCACTGTATTAGCTCCTTCCGGGTATCGTCACTGATGTGGCTGAAGCGTGGGCTCAGTCTATCCTGTGTTCGAACAGTTCTGGACTACAGGGAAGATTAAGATAAAAAAAAAAAAAACATACATATGTATTTTTTTTTTATTTATTTTTTTTTTTTTTTACTTTACTTTTTCTTAGGAATGTCCCCTGTGGGGCTACAAGGAGAAGGATGCCTAGTCCCAATCCCCGTCCCTTTCTTCTCGCCTCTTACGATCCAAGTGGAAATACTTGGTGGCAGTATTCTTTTCCCCCACCACAGGGAAGGTAGGCGAAAAAGGAAATGAATATTCAGAGAAATTGTACAGGACAGTAACAAGGGATTGGGGGACAGCATAACGGAGGGACAGTTGTAGTATAAAAGTGTCATCATTTCTCTATGAACAGAGTTTTCCTCTATCACAGACAAAATGATGTGTGGCTCTGGTCCGTAGGGGCGCCCCATATAGACCCTAAAGTATCAACTGCATGATACTTTGCCACAATAACATGCAGCCAATCTTGAAGGTTGTTGGTGGTGAGGTGCCTACGCCTGGAGCCGCGTAACGCGGCCGAAGCAGTCACCTTTGTTCTGTGCGCTTGATCTGTTGAGCCAGGTAACAATAACTGCTGATAATCGGAGAGGAATGCGGGTTTCGAACCCACAAAAGTGAAAACGAGACCAGCGTGCTTCCGATTGGCCGTTCCAAAATTCGTAAAGATCATGAAGATGCTTTGGAAAATCAAGTAAATGATATAAATACTTGCGTTTAGTCCCTTTGCTCCCAAGGTGGTAGAAGCCGAAATAAAATGGAAGAATAAATAATATGTATATATGTATATATATATACATATATGTATATATATATATATATATATATATATATATATATATATGTATATACATATACATATATATATGTATATATATATATATATATATATATATATGTATATATATACACACACACACACACACACACACACACACACCACGGGCTTTTTCCCCCTTACAAAAAGGATAGCCAAGCCAAAAGGCACGTACCCACTCCCACCCATTCCACTCCCATCCACCACCCTTCCCTCCCACTCATCTTAGCTCCTCATGGATTACGGGTCATATCTGTATCCCGCCCACTGCCCTGGGCCAGAAAAAATGTAGCAAGATAGATAAATACTACCACTCACTAAAGATAGCGAATTTGATCTAAAACCAAAATACTAAAGTCACCCCCTCAAATTTACATGCTCTATGAAACCCTTCAAAGTTTCGAACTTGTGGAAAACGAATTGTAAACAAAGATTTGATTATAATCTTGTGGATGGCTCGCTAGATTAGATATATTTTATTATTCAAATGTTAGGTATGAATTCGCAAAAGATACTTGAGATCAGTTTGATACTGTATTGTGATAAGTTTCTCTAGAATATTTCTTAACTTATGCAAATGTGGTGCAATCCATGAAAGCTGCAGTCTCGTTCATTGACATATCTTATTATGTCTACTGGAAACTGGAACGTGGAAGATTTTCCTTTACACACACACACACACACACACACACACACACACACACACACACACACACACACACACACACACACACACACACACACACACAC
>NC_134783.1:52454727-52457227 GCF_046742065.1 Oratosquilla oratoria | reverse complement strand
CTTGAATTTGTGTCACTCCCTCGTGGATAGAACTACTAAACATGGTACTCGTGTTGGTCGTACCTTCCGTGTACAGAGTAGGATGGGTGTTACCGCTGTCCGTCTCAAGTCTCTGGGTTTGGGAACTCCAGTCAAAACCCATTTGGTCAGCTGACACGTAGCCACTGGACGTCTTTCTCTCCGCAGTATTAGAAGATGCTTGAATTACGTCCTTCCTACCTGAATCCATTTGGTCAGTTGATACATAGCCACTGGACGCCTTTGTGTCCGCGGTTTTAGCAGCATCCTTCCAAACGGGACCCATTTGGTCAGCTGACACGTAGCCACTGTACACCTTTGTGTCCGCGGTTTTAGCGGCATCCTTCCAAACGGGACCCATTTGGTCAGCTGACACGTAGCCACTGGACGTCTTTGTGTCCGCGGTTTTAGCAGATGCTTGAGTCACGTCCCTCCAAACAGGACTCATTTGCTCAGGTGGCACGTAGCCACTGGACGCCTTTTTGTCTTCGGTTTCAGCAGGTGCTTGATTTACGTTCTTCCTACCTGAATCCATTTGGTCAGGTGGCACGTAGCCATTGGACGCCTTTGTGTCCTCGGTTTTAGCAGACGCTTGAGTCACCTCCATCTTACCAGTCTCCTCTGAGGGCGACCTTGAGGCTACTCCGGTTCCATTCTTAAGATTTTCCACCGCGACACTGTACCCTGTCGGAAGTGAGAGATCATCTGGAGCTTCCAGTTGTCGAGAACCATGGCCCTCGCTGGAAGAGAGGGACTCTCTCTCAATCCAAGAAGAACCTTCCAATTGATGGGGTTCCATGAACGAAGTACTTCGACTACCAAAGCTTCTGGGAGAGTCTCTCGCGGTCTTTGGGACCTCCAGCGAAAATCGATGGCCTCCTTTGACATCAAGAGGTTTGCCGGAGGCTGAAGTGCTTTTAGACCTTCTTGAAGATTTTTGTGCATTTTTATCTACTAGTGGGAAGGAATTGCCCTGTGGAGTGGGAAAAGGGATGTTGTAGAATTATTTAGGTGTAGAGACAGCAGCCTTCCATCACATGCAAAGTGTGACACATAAAAAGATCCACCAAGAATGTATAAGTATAATTCATTTATTTATCCGTTCATTTATTTATCTATTTATCTATCTAATTGTTTGCTTATCTGTTTAATTACTTATTTGTCTATTTGTTTATTTCTTTACTATTTATCCTTTCATCTCTTATTTTTTGTTTCATTGTATTAATGATTTTTTATCTATTTATATATTGATTTATAAATTTATCTATTTATTTATTGCAAAGCCATCACAATTATTCTTTTTGCATGTAGGCTAAAATCGTATGTGGCAGAGGAAGAAATAGATGTAGTATGTATCTTGGGTTTTCAAAGTATTTAAGTTTAGAAAACATAAGAAATGACTTGTACTTATGCAAAACCGCATATATTGGGAGAAAAATGGATAATTTTTCAAAACAACAGACGATTGGGAAATATTAGACTAAATTGAATGGATTTGATTGAAATTTAACATAATTTTTTTATTAGATTAAAAACATTTTGCTCCTAATAACTAGTGATAGGATAAATGAGATTTTCTAAGCTAATCTCTCAGATAATTTGGAGTTTTTTCATAATGACATGGTAGAACGATGATCGCAACAATTATCTTAAGACTTGACAGTAGATGAAATACGAATGGGTTGAGAGAGGGAGGGAGATTGACAGATAGGGAGGTAGATATGTATATATATATATATATATATATATATATATATATGTATATATATATATATGTATATATGTATATACATATATATATATATATAAAGACAGAGAGAGAGTGAGAGAGAGAGAGAGAGAGAGAGAGAGAGAGAGAGAGAAAGAGAGAATAGGTGGGAAGAGAACAATGACCGTCTACATCGGCATAGCTAAATCACAAAGAAAAATTTAAATAAAAGTACTACAGAGGTAACTTGAACTAAATGAAAACATTGAAATAAAATATTTGTGCCGGACTCTTTTCAGATTTGAAATTAAAAATTAATTTTTTTATTCAAATGTCATATTTATAGAGGAAGGCCTGGTGGTATAGATGAGTAGAATATAATAATTAATCAATTAAGTGTTCTTCAGGACGATATTTCAATCACAAATTATATATATATATATATATATATATATATATATATATATAAATATATATATATGTATATATGTATATATACATATATATATGTATATATATATGTATATATATACATATACATATATGTATATATAAATATACATATATGTATATATATGCATATATATATGTATATATATGCATATATATATGTATGTATATACATATATATATAAGTATATATATATATATATGTATACATATATATATATATATACATATATATATAATATACAATTATATATATATATATATATATATATATATATATACATATATATATATGTGAATAAACATATATATATATATATACAG
>NC_134783.1:52442227-52449727 GCF_046742065.1 Oratosquilla oratoria | reverse complement strand
GTAAAGGGCTTCGTTTGGTTCAATTGTGTAGAGGAAAGGGATAGTTACCATCGAAGATGAGAGAGCTTCTGGCAAGTTTATCACCAGTTTCGATTGTCTGTTGCATCTATGCACGGCTCTGAAAAAAAAACAAAAACAATAATAGATCAATAAACAATTAAACCAGTAAACATGTTAGTAAACAGATATATCAATAAGAGATACAAAAAATAAACTAGAAATAAGATCAAATTAGAAAGGATAAAAATTAAATTAAGGTAGGAGAGGATGATAGAAATTACCTTCCGGTGAGGAATAGTGATGTCATAACGATAGCGATGAGGGCAACCACGACAATTACAAAAAGGGCCAACTTCCACGTTTCTGGATCTTGTGGAGCTGTGGGTGAAGGTAAGGAAATTCCTTGTTTTTAGTTCTCAGAAACCACCAACAGACGATGGTATTCTTAAAAAAAAATCTTACCTTATGTTAAGCTTATATAAATCCTTGGAAGGGAAAGATTTATATAAGGAAAGATTTTTCTTAAGTATACCACCGTAAGATGTTTTGCAGTGGTATTCTTAAGAAAATTTATTTCCTTGTATAAACCTTTCCCTTCCAAGGATTAATATAAGATTTATATAAGGAAAGATTTTTTTAAGAATACCAACAGAAGTCCCTTCTGTTCATTCTGTGTTGAGTCGTTCACCAACTTCTCAAAATCTCGTTACAGAAGTTCATAATAGCAAACAAACTCACAAAGATCCATTCGTTAATTCCCCCCTTTCTCTGCAGCCTCATAAGACAATTCCTTGTTTTGAGTTCTCGGAACCTACCAACAGAAATCCTTCCTCTTCATTCTGCCTTGACTTATTCACAAATTTCTCAAAATCTCGAAAAAGAACTTCATAATCGTAAACAAACTCCCAAACATTTGAGTTCTTAGGACCAATCAACAGGAGTCTATAAACCAGCTCTATATCATAAATATCATATATTCGTAATCCAATGTATAAAGCTTACCCAAAGAGATTGACTCATTAAGAACTTGCTGAACTACAAGTATAGAACGAAATTTAGAAAAAATATATGAATCAAACTGATAAGAATCTAAATCATAAAACTCACATACATTTGTATAACAAAATTCATACACTAATCTATAGGTTATTGTATTACTATTATAAAAGATGCGAAAGATCCATACATACATATACCAAAGGCCTTTTCCCCTTTATAAGGGAGGTAGCCAAAACACAAAGGCATAGAAACCACTCCCACCCATTCCATTTCCTATATATTCCACTCCCCTCCACCCTCCTCCCTCCCTCTTATATTAGCACCTCCTGGATGACGGGTCATCCCTGCATCTTGTCCACTGCCCTGGGTCAGAAGCAGTGTCGTAAGACACAGCATATCCACAGCAAGGCCGCTTCATTAAATCGGCGACCCCCACCCCCTCTCCGTCCCCTCATGCAGAAAAGGAGATGGGGAGAAATCCCTTCGGGCTGCGAAAAATTCATAGAAAACTAATTTTGAATGAAAAAAAGTAAAAATCGACATCACTCTTACCCGAAGGTTCCATGAACAAGGGCAAGATCAGGGGTTTAGAGATGGGACCTTGACCTTCTGTGTAATTTGCTCGAATCCAGATAGTATAGACGTGGTTCTCCTCCAGACTATCCAGTGGATAGCGTCTCTGCCACCAGTTGAGGGTCCCCGAGGAAAGTGCCTCGTCTGTCCTCAGCAGAGGCAAAGAAAATAGGAGAAGCAGAACGAGGAGAGATTTTATTATTATTCTGGTAGTAGTTGTAGTGGTAGTAGTAGTAGTAGTAGTAGTAGTAGTAGTAGTAGTAGTAGTAGTAGTAGTAGTAGTAGTGGTAGAAGTAGTAGAAGTAGTAGTACATACACAAAACCTGGATTTTGAGCAGACGGTGATTGACAGTAGGATAAATGAATTTTTGTATTAGGCATTATTAAAAAATAAATAGATAAATAAAAGGGTCGTCGACCACAGTCATTAGCGGGAGAGGGGCCAATGAACTGTGTCTGTGGGAGACAGATCCTGCTGCTTCCACCACACAGTTCCACGAGGATGGAGGTCGTATTTCTCTCTCTCTCTCTCTCTCTCTCTCTCTCTCTCTCTCTCTCTCTCTCTCTCTCTCTCTCTCTCTCTCTCTCTCTCTCTCTCTCTCTCTAAAAAAAAGTAGTAGTAGTAGTAGCAGTACTAGTAGAAGTAGTTGTTGTGGTAGTGGTAGTGGTAGTAGTAGTAGTTGTGGTAGTGGTAGTAGTGGTAGTAGTGGTAGTAGTAGTAGTAGTAGTAGTAGTAGAAGAAGAAGAAGAAGAAGAAGAAGAAGAAGAAGAAGAAGAAGAAGAAGAAGAAGAAGAAGAAGAAGAAGAAGAAGAAGAAGATGTGGACTGTTATTCTCACTCCTAAGATCAGCCCCTCTATGCCTGAGAGGTACCAGGTCCCCACCGCCCAAATCAGCACATATACAAAACTAGATTTTGAGCAGACGGTGGTTGATAGTAGGATAAATGAACTTTTGTATTAGGCATTATTAAAAAATGAATAGAAAAATAAAAGGGTCGTCGACCACAGTCATTGGCGAGAGAGGGGCCAATGAACTGTGTCTGTGGTAGACAGATCCTGCTGCTTCCACCACACAGTTCCACGAGAATGGAGGTCGTATTATACTAAAAAAGAAAGAAAGAAAAAGTAGTAGTAGTAGTAGTAGTGGTAGTGGTAGTAGTAGTGGTAGTAGTAGTGGGAGCAGTAGTAGTACAAGGAATATATGGGGACTTACCAGAACACATGACACATGGCCACGGACGCACACTCTCTCTCTTTCCCTCTCTCTCTCTCTCTCTCTCTCTCTCTCTCTCTCTCTCTCTCTCTCTCTCTCTCTCTCTCTCTCTCTCTCTCTCTCTCTCTCTCTCTCTCTCTCTCTCTCTCTCTCTCTCTCTCTCACACACACACACACACACACACACACACACACACACACACACACACACACACACACACACACACACACACACACACACACACACACACAACATTTAGGACAAGTGACCATCACTGGGAACCATTAGGAATCGACCGAGGAACTGACTACTTTTTGGAGTGAGTGAACGAAAACGTCTTTCATAGGACCGCTAGGATAAATCGGGTGTCTACCTCGAAAGAAGCTTGCCATTTATGGCAAATGACAATTGATTGACAACTGAACTGATCTGCGTGACATCTGAACGCTTTGATTAGTGGTCGACTTGATTCGATATTGATCAGTGGGCAACATTTATTAAAGGTTCATTATTCGATTTGATTGTTGATCGACTTAATCAGAAGTCTACTTGATCTTGAGCAATGACGACTAGATGAGGTCTTGATCATTGGTCGACTTGATCAGTGTTTGGCCACCCCCATTCTTCGGCCTCCGAGGTTCTTCGGGCAGACGCCCCGCGAAGGTTCTGCCCGGAGACCCACTTTGGGCATCTCCGATGAGGACGTGAGGGACGTTTTCGGGATCAGTTTGTGTTTTGTGAGAATTTAGACACACACACACACACACACACACACACACACACACACACACACACACACACACACACACACGCACGCACGCACACACATGACTCGTGGTACAGTGGTAGAGTTCCTGGCTGCCACTACGGCGGTCCGGGTTTGAATCCAGCCCAGGGCTGAAATAATTTCATTATCGCTGCGCTGCGGGTTGTTACTCCAACTCTAGTGGGAGGAGAGTTGAGTGTGTGTGTGCGTGTAAGGACAGCATTACCCATAGATCGGTCATATATGAGCTCTGAGCTCTCTTCCGGGAGGGTGATAGCTGTCGATCACGATCCAACACGTGATCTAAGACCATGGTGAATCGCACACACACACACACACACACACACACACACACACACACACACACACACACACACACACACACACACACACACACACACACACACACACACACTCACACAGACACTGCGATCGACCGCTATTTCAGCGATCCGAGCTCGAGTCTCGCACCATGACACGATACTCCAACTCTGGTGGGTAAAGGTGTGTGTGTGTGTGTGTGTGTGTGTGTGTGTGTGTGTGTGTGTGTGTGTGTGTGTGTGTGTGTGTGTGTAGGAGTGTGTGCATGTGTGTGTGTGTGTGTGTGTGCGCGCGCGCGATCACAGCATTACCCATAAATCAGGCCATATATGAACTTTGAGCTCTTATTCGGGAGGGTTATAGCCGCCGATCATGAGACCTGCACGTCACCTAAGACCATAGTGAATCACACACCCTATGTACATACATATACCATATACATATACCCTATGTATATATGTTTGATTGTTTTTAGCCAAGAAAACTAAAGTATTGCTTTAGATGTAAACACACGAAAGTATCTACTGTCTACAAGTTTCTCTTCTGTGGTGATATTGCGTGTCTATATGTATATATATATATATATATATATATATATATATATATATATATATATATACATATATATATATATACCCAACCTATGATATTTCTGATCTATACACATGTGTCATTCTTTGTAGATCGTTTGATATATTTTTAAATACAAACATTCCATTATAATTAAAACTATTCTAAAGATATAACAGTATTAATGCAATAGCAATATATATATATACATCTATATATATATATATATATATATATATATATATATATATATATATATATATATATACATACATATATTTGGATAGTTTTGATGCATCATGTGTCAGAATCGGTTATGCGCAATAGTAGATTTGAAAAGAAAAAAGAAAAAAAATATCTGGTCAATACGTGTTGGGCCCCAGGTAAAAATAAATAAATAAATAAATAAATAAATAAATAAATAGATTAAAAAAATAATAATAAAAAATAATAATAAGATAAAAAAAAATATCATGACACGTTGGCATTCCACCTTTCAAGCTTCTATTCAATAAATGACTGTGAAAGTATCTTTGCATTATTTTGTTCTGACGAAATAAGACATATTCTCTAGGCAGAACATAGAGTGTCTGGTTAAAATTTATGTGGTAAGTCCATTAGCCTGGTCTTGTTTACGTGGATCTCATGTCTCATAACCTTACCAATACAGTGACGCATGTCTTTATTCTGGTCAGGAACGGACGATTCTATTCAGTTTAGTGAGAGGCGAACTTAGGTCGGGTAAGGTCACTAACGACCGTAACCTCAAGTTGACCCGAGTTGACCCCACGACTGAAAAAAATGATTTTAAATCTTTATCACTAAAATGTTGAGAAAATACACATTACTGTATTGAAGGAGTTAATTACCTGTGCAGTTCTCGGGATTCGAGACGTTCTTGGGACAGAACGAGACCTCGAGTGTCTCGAGGCCAGCGTGGTCTTCGCACCGCAAAGTCCAGTTGACCCCCACGTTGCCGTTCCTGTAGGCAGACATCATCATGAACGTGAAGAGTCTGTCTCGTAAAGAACGTTTCTGCTTTGTTAACATTTATGATACATCACCAGGAACGTGAAGTCTGTATTGTAAGAAAAATTTCTGTTTTGTTAACGAATGTTATACAGACATCATCAGGAACGTGAAGAGTCTGTCTCGTAAAGAACGTTTCTGTTTTGTTAACAGTTATGATACAGACATCACCAGGAACGTGAATTCCGTATAGTAAGGACAGTTTCTGTTTTGTTAACGAATGTTATACAGACATCATCAGGAACGTGAAGAGTCTGTCTCGTAAAGAACGTTTCTGCTTTGTTAACAGTTATGATACAGACATCACCAGGAACGTGAAGTCTGTATTGTAAGGAACGTTTCTGTTTTGTTAACGAATGTTATACAGACATCACCAGGAACGTGAAGAGTCTGTCTCGTAAAGAACGTTTCTGTTTTGTTAGCAAATATTATACAGACATCACCAGGAACGTGAAGATTCTGTATTGTAAGGAACGTTTCTGTTTTATTAGCAGATATACAGACATCACCAGGAACGTGAAGAGTCTGTCTCGTAAAGAACGTTTCTGTTTTGTTAGCAAATATTATACAGACATCACAAGGAACGTGAAGAGTCTGTATTGTAAGGAACGTTTCTGTTTTGTTAGCAGATATACAGACATCACCAGGAACGTGAAGAGTGTATTGTAAAGAACATTTCAATTTTGTTAACGATTGTTATACAATTATTTATACCCAATCCCCGTCTTAACCTTGATGGCTTAACCCAACAGTTGTACGTTGAGTTGGTGTCAAAAAGATATATATTTTCTTTCTTTGGTGTAAAATGTTCTTTCAGAAATTTAATATCTCTCAAATTAAACTGAATTCCTCCTCTCGATATAGGCCACTCGAGGTATAGGATTTTGCTCTAGATTGCGTGAGGCCAGTTTATTCATCTAAGAAGAATCTTTTAGTCTAAGTAGACCTCCCTCCTGTTGACTAAGTCTAGTATGATTTCTATATTCATATGTGAATTTTCAATTTGTATATCAAACGCCTGTGTGTAGTTTTGGAAGCGCTGCATATGTTTTGGGCATTATGTATAAATTAGTAATTAGTCATCCCAGTCAAACTCGTTAGACGATGAATTAACTAGTAATTTAATAAGATTAGATCAAACACTTTCCGTAGGATGGGGTAATCGAGCCATCACTGGGGTAAATGGGCCATATATATGTTATTCATGTTTTAGAAATTCTGTTATAATTGGTAAATAAAATTCTGGTAAAATGGAGGTAGGTATTTATTCCTGGTAAAAGTGAAATATTTTAAAACCAATTTCAATTAAAAAAGTGAATAACTTTTATATGGCCCATTTACCACCAGTGATTGCACGATCACCCCATTCTACGGTATGTACGACTAGCTTAGAGTCGTATAAACTCATTTGACTCATTGGGAGTCGTACAGACTCTTCGAATGACTCACATGTCGTACTCCAAATTCACAACGGGAGGTTGAAGTAGAGATGGATGGGAGTACGAGACCGGTCTGCACGTCGACCAAACCATTCCGCTCGACCCATTCCGAGAATAATTCCCTCTGTCTCCCGAAGACGAGGTGTTGGGATATTGTCCGCCCGTCACGGACCCTTGCCCCCGGACTTGGGAGGACACCGCAAAGCGGACATCGTTCTCGCTGCCGTCGAGTTCGAGGTCAGCTGAGGTGAGGGTGATGTCTTTCAGATTACCCACGTCCATCCAGTTGAGCGTTGTCTGTAATGATGTCTTTATTAAACCTTTTTAGTTTGGGAGTTAAGAACCAAGTTAAGACCAAGTCATGTGTTGAAATGTCTCTCTGACATTTAATAATGGTTTATTATTTCTATTCGCCTATTAGTCACTTGTTTATCATTATGTATCTAGAGACATTATGAACCAAAAGGAATATTGTCGTCTTGATCTTACATTTTAAACCTTTGTGGACAATGATTAAGGGATTCTACATGAGAAGATATACATAAACCAACTCCTTTAACCAAGTTTTGAATATTCCACAGCAGGCAA
>NC_134783.1:52434727-52437227 GCF_046742065.1 Oratosquilla oratoria | reverse complement strand
ATATATTTAACTATTCATTTATTTTATCTATTTATTTATCTATACATTTATATCTCTGTCTATTTATCTATTTATTCATATATCTATTTACTAATTTCCTACTTATCTATTTCTTATTTACTTATTCATATATCTATTTATCGTTTACTTATTCGTATCTATTTTTTAGACAGTCAAGCAAGATGGACTCCAGCTTAAGTAATCTTTACTTATAATCCCCAATATTTTGAAAAGTATGGTAATGCTAATGATAATAATAACAACAACAACAACATCAACAACATCAACAACATCAACAACATCAACAACATCAACAACATCAACAACATCAACAACAACATCAACAACAACAACATCAACAACAACATCAACAACATCAACAACAACAAACATCATCAACAACAACAAACATCATCAACAACAACAAACATCATCAACAACAACAAACATCATCAACAACAACAAACATCATCAACAACAACAAACATCATCAACAACAACAAACATCATCAACAACAACATCAACAACAATATCAATAACAACATCAACAACATCAACAACATCAACATCAACAACATCAACAACAACATCAACAACAACATCAACAACAACATCAACAACAACATCAACAACAACATCAACAACAACATCAACAACAACATCAACAACAACATCAACAACAACATCAACAACAACATCAACAACAACATCAACAAAAACATCAACAACATCAACAACAACATCAACAACATCAACAACAACATCAACAACAACATCAACAACAACATCAACAACAACATCAACAACAATAATAACAGCAATAACAACAAAAACAGATAGTAACAATGATGGTAATAAATGATAACAATGATGATAATAAATAATAAATGATAAATGATAACTGATGATAGATGATAATGATAATAAATCATAACAATGATGATTATAAATTATAACAATGATGATGATGATATCAATGACAATGGCAGACAATGAAAATGATAATTGTAATGTTAATTGTAATGATAATTTTAAAGATAATCACAATGGTAATTGCAATGATAATGGTAATGATAATTGTAATGATAATTGTAATTATAATTGTAATGATAATTGTAATTACATTAATTATGATAATGCCGGTGATAGCATTTAGATACACAGATAAACAAAATAAGACCCAAATATTACCTTTGCGGCACTCACGACTGTGCATGGTCCTCCTTGGTATTTGTATTGTATCAGTTGAGCAATTGGTCCAAGAAGGACGATATTCCCAGACACTATCCACGACACTTGAAGAGACTTCGGACTAAGAGGTATTATCGAAACATTCGATGGAGGGGCTGGGATAACTGAAAAGAAAAAAAAAGAAAAGAAAATGAAAAAAATATAAAAAAGGAAAAGAATGAAAGAACAACAATAAGAAAATGAGAAAAAGAGACAAAGAAAGAGGAAAGAAGGAATAATAATGGAGAAATTTATAAAGGAAAAAAGAAAAAAAAAGAATGAAAGAACAAAAAAAAAAAAGAGAAAAAGAAAGAGGAAAGAAGGAATAATAATGAAGAAATTTATAAAGAAAAAAAAGAAAAAATGAAAAAATGAAAAAAGAGAAAAAAGGAAAAGAATGAAAGAACAACAATAAAAAAGAGAAAAAAGAGAAAAAGAAAGAGGAAAGAAGGAATAATAATGAAATTTATAAAGGAAAAAAGAAAAAAAAGAAAATTAAAAAAGAGAAAAAAGGAAAAGAATGAAAGAACAACAACAACAAAAAGAGAAAAAAGAGAAACAGAAAGGGGAAAGACGGGATAATAATGAAGAAATTTATAAAGGAAAAAATAAAAAAAAAAATGAAAAAAGAGAGAAAGAGATAAGAAATAAGAGAAAGATGATTACCTAGTCAAGTTTACTGACGAACTTAAAAGCTAAATTGCTTCAGGTATTTAACTCAAAGCTGCAGAAGGAAATGAAGAAAAAAGAAAAAGCATGGATAAAGAAAGCAGAGGATGAGTTAAAAAAAAAAAGAGGGAAAGAGGAAGAAGAGAAGAAAGAAGAAGAGTATAAACAAAGAGATTGAGAGAGATAGAAATACAGACCGTGACAGAGAGGTCGAAATGCAGAATCACAAAAGTCTTAACGATCTAATGGGATGCGTGGATTAGCCTCTTATTGATCGGTCAACTGGCTTAATGTCAGGAAATTCTCTCTATCAGGAGGCTAGAACGGTGCCCCTCACAGAGGATTTTGTAGCTTGGAACTTAATGAACTATGACCTTGGTCCAACTCGCTGGCGTTAGGTTTCGCACTCTCCCTATCGGGAGGATAGAACGCTGCCCCTCACAGAGGATTTTGTAGCTCGGAATTTAATTAACCATGACCTTGGTCCAACTCGCTGGTGTCAGATTCGAACCACCGTCACCTCGGCCTCCGCCGCAAGTAGCGACGCTCTAAACCGCTCGGACAGCGAACATCTATTTTACTGTTAGATTTGACAAAATT